>NC_056501.1:27518938-27556548 GCF_014905685.2 Nematolebias whitei | reverse complement strand
TAAAAACATACTGGATTATATACTGATATATATATATATATATATTATATACTGATATATATATATATAATATATCAGTAATTTATGACTTGGAACCTGAGCTAGCACACAACATGTTTGACTTCCATCATTTTGCTGTATTTTTTTGCAGATCCAAGAAGCTCTCTGTACCGGCCTCTGTTGTGTCTCGGATTATGGGTCGAGGTGGCTGCAACATCACAGCCATCCAAGACGTGACAGGAGCACACATTGACGTGGACAAACAGAAGGACAAGAACGGGGAGAGAATGATCACCATCAGGTAAAAAAAAATAAAACAAGTTAGTCTCCCCCTCGTGGATCATAGATGCTACTGCATCCAATAGTGTACATGCATGTCCATCTCAAAACTAGAATATTGTGAAAAAGTTCAGTTTTCTTGTGAATCATTACAGGACGTGCAATTCATGTTATAGATTCATTACACAAAGAGTGAAATATTTCAAGCGTTTATTTCTTGTAATTTTGATGATTATGGCTTACAAATAATGAAAAAACAAAATTTACTGTCTCAGAAAATTAGAATATTCTACAGCCAACTTTTGATAACTTTGGCAGAGTGGGCAGGAGCTGATTTTATTTTCCTGCTGGAAAACAAAATCAGCATCTTCTTAAAGCTCATCAGCAGAAGGAAGTGTGAAGTGTTCTAAAATGTCCTGGTAGATGCTGCGTTGACTGGACTTCAGAAAATGGTAAATGGACTGTACTTCTATAGTGCCCTTTCTATCTAATCAAGATACTCAAAGCGCTTTACAACAAAATCTGCCCTCATTTACCTCCACACACACATTCATACAGCACTCTACCGGATCTCTACAAAGACAATCTGAATCTGTAGAGACTAATCAGAGCTTTAGATCACATTTATACACCGATGGGACACACATGAGTTCAGTGTCTTACCCAGGGACACTTCAACATGTGACTGCTGATAGATTCGAACCCCCAACTCTCCCATTGGAGAACAACTGCTCTAACCACTTAGCCACACCTGACCCTGAAACCACAGTGGACCAACACCAGCAGAGAACATGGCCCCAAACCATCACTGACTGTGGAAACTTCACACTGGACTTGAAGCAACATGGATTCTGGGCCTCTCCATTCTTCCTCCAGACTCTGGGACCTTGATTTCTAAATGACATCAACATTTATCTGAAAAGAGGACATTGGACCACTGAGCAACAGTCCAGTCCTTTGTCTCCTCAGCAGGTAAGACACTTCTGATGTTGTTTCTGGTTCAGGAGTGGCTGGACTTGAGGAAGGAGACATTTGTAGCTCATGTCTAGGATTTAATCAGCTGATCAGGGTCTGACTCCAGGAGTTTACAATATTCTAATTTTCTGAGACACTGAATTTTAGTTTTTCATTATTTGTAAACCATAATCATCAAAATTACAAGAAACAAAGGCTTGAAATATTTCACTCTTAAGTGTAATACATCTATTTGAGTTCCACTTTTCTGAAATGATGGACAAAAAAGTTAACTTTTTTACAATATTCTAGTTTTTTGAGGTACTTGTGCGTGCATGTGTGTGTGTGCGTGTGTGTGTGTGTGTATACAGTGGAGAAAATAAGTATTTGATAAACTGCCGATTTTGCAAGTTTTCCCACCTTCAAAGAATGGAGAGGTCTGTAATTTTTACTGTAGGTGAACTTCGACTGTGAGAAGCCTTCCTATTATGCGCTCATTACCTGTATTAATTGCACCCCTTTGAACTGGTTACCTGCATAAAAGACTTCTGTCCACACACTCAAATCAATCACAATCCAACCTCTCCACCATGGCCAAGACCAAAGTGCTGTCTAAGGACACCAGGGACAAAAATGTAGACCTGCACAAGGCTGGGATGGGCTGCAGGACAAAAGGCAAGAAGCTCTGTGAGAAGGCAACAACTGTTGGTGCAGTTATTAGAAAATGGAAGAAACACAAGATGACTGTCAATCTTCCTCGGTCTGGGTCTCCATGCAAGATCTCACCTTGTGGGGGTAAGGGTGATTCTGAGGAAGAAACCAGGAATCAGCCCAGAACTACACAGGAGGCTTTTCTGCAAAGGGGACAGGACAACAGCATCATAATGGATGGGGTCATGCATCAAGAGATTATGGCCAGCAACCTCCTTCCCTCAGTAAGACATTGAAGATGGGACATGGCTGGGTCTTCCAGCATGACAATGACCCAAAACACACAGCTAGGGCATCTTAAGGAGTGGTTCTGTAAGAACTACTTCAAGGTCCTGGAGTGGCCTAGCCAGTCTCCAGACCTGAACGCAATAGAAAATCTTTGGAAGGAGCTGAAACTCAATGTTGCCCAGCGACAGTCCTGAAACCTGAAAGATCTAGAGAAGATCTGTATGTTGAGGAGTGGACCAAGATCACAGCTACAGTCCAAACTTGGTTGAGACGTACAGGAAACGTCTGACCTCTTTAACTGGAAACAAGGTTTCTGTACCAGATATTAAGTTCAGTTTTTCTGTGGTATTAAATATTTATTTCATGCAATAAAATGCAAATTGATGATCTAAAAATCTTAGTGTGCATTTCTGGATTTTTTTTTTCTTAAATTCTGTCTCTCAGTTGAAGTGTAGCTACAATAAAAATGACAGACCTCTCCATTCTTTGTAGGTGGGGCAACTTGCAAAGTCGGCAGTGTATCAAATACTTATTTTCCCGTCTTGTCTGTGTGTGTGTGTGTGTGTGTGTGTGTGTAGGTAGCAAAAGCTATTGGAATTAAAACTGCAAACAAGCTTATTTTCTGTAGCTAGTGCTCAAAATGTTTATCAAAACACCAGAGTCGCAATAAGAAGCTGAATGCACAGAATATAGCGATGCATAGAAAACCAGACTTCAGTAACTCTGTAAAAATGATTTTGATTTAACTTTCCTTGTTTGTGGTCTGTGTAAGCACAGCTGCATTTAACCATGCTGCCTTATAATTCAATCGTTTGATGGAATTATTTCCCTTTCCCCCCAGCTTTACTTTTCCTACAATAACCTGTTTTCATGTAAATTATGTTTTGTTTCAGAGGAGGCACAGAGTCTACAAGGTATGCAGTCCAGTTGATCAACGCTCTAATCCAGGATCCAGCCAAAGAGCTTGAAGATTTGATTCCCCGCAATCACATCAGAGCTCCGGGTTCTAAAACGTCAGCTTCCTTCTCCAGTACAGCAGCGTCGGCTAGTGGTTCAGCCACCGGCTCAAAGGCTCTTAGCTCATTGGTCACCTCCAGCGGCGTTTCGTTCCAACCCTCTTCATCTGCATCTTCATCCTCCTCTCAAGCTGGGGCCAAGATTGGGAAAGGGTTGTCGTCCAACGTCAGGCAACCTTTCCCAGTGTCGCTGCCCCTGGCGTACGCTCATCCTCAGCTGGCTTTATTGGCTGCTCAGACCATGCATCAGATCAGACACCCTCGTCTACCCATGGCACAGTTTGGCGGCACCTTCCCACCGGCTGCGAGCACCTGGGGACCCTTCCCTGTGCGTCCAGTGAGTCCTGGCAGTGCCAACAGCTCCCCCAAACACAATGGAGGAACCACTAACACGGGGGCCCAGTCAAGGCCCAACTCAACCCATGAGCACAGCGGCACAGCCAGCTCAGGAACTCTAGTCACAACTACCAACACCATGACAACGAGTGCGCCTAACACATCTGCAGCTGCAGCCTCTCCTCAAACCCCTAATCCCACTCCATATAATCCTCAACCAAGCAGCACCCCATCTTCAGTCAGGAAACAGCTCTTTCCTCTTGATGCCAAGCCAACAGGCGTCTGCGCCGTGTCTAATGCTTCTGCCACCAGTGGCAGTAATGCTGTAAGAGGCACAGGTTCGTCTGCACATCCTAGTTCCACAACAACTACAACCAGTGCTCCCCAGCAGCCGGTTGGACCTGCTGCTCAGCCTCCCATTCAGCCAACTAAAACAGAGCCCAGTACCGCCCCTCCTGTGAAAGACAAGCTGTCTGTACCTGCAGAGAACCAGCCCACATCCGTCAGTGAGAACATCAGCTCTTTGGCTTCAGCTACCAAGCCAGAGTCTCGACAGCAGTTACTTCCGCCTCCCTCTTCGGCACCATCGACAGAATCTCATTCACCCCTTCAGGACCCACAGCCCAGCTCCCACCTTCCCTCAGTACTTTCACCTGCTCTTTCACACAATGTTTCACACCCCAGCAACACGGTCCCCCACTTCTCAGCCCCTGCACCCAGAGTCTCCCATCGTATGCAGCCACCAGGGCCTTACTTTTCCCTCGCAGATCAGCAGCAACAGCAGTCTGTGTTTGTACCCTTCAGCGCTCAGCAGGAACCCTTAAAGCAGACCCAAAACCAGATGTCCCAGCCAGCAAATCTGCCCCCAACAACCCAAGCTCAGGCCCCAGCGCCAGGCTCCCATCAGGCCTCAGCTAATCTGGGGATCATGAATGGCTCCCAGATGCAACATGTTGCCACAGCAGGCAAGCCTCAACAAATCCCCCCCAACTTTGGTCACGCGGGTCTCTTCAATTTCAGCAGCATCTTTGACAACAACAGCCAGGTTAGTTTAATAGAGATACTCAATTTCAGCATGAGACTCCGTTAACTCCTAGTATTTATGTTTTATGACAAAACTCACCAGTTACAATTTGTGCTTGACTGACAGGTGGGAAACAACCAGGTGTGGGGCGCATGCCATCTGCCTGCACGATCTCCTCCAGATCAATCATACTCGGCCCCGCCAGCCTATATGAACATGGGACAGATGGAGAATATGATGCCCCCACCTCCTCCAGACAGCTCCAAAGCCCCCGGCTACCGTTCTACCTCTCAGAGGATTGTCAACAGCCCCATTGGTATGACTTTATTTTATTTTGACTGTGTACAATTAATAATTTTCTTGTCTAAAGAAACTAATTTTGGCAGTTTAACTTCATACTGAGCTTTTATTTTGTATTTCCCCAGCTTTGACCAGCTTTGCTCCCAGTATCCCTGGCAATCCTGTTTATCTACACAGTCACGCAGGGGTTGGCGCACCATCGTTCAGCAGACAGCACTTTTCCCCTCACCCATGGAGCGCATCCACGTCAGGTGCAACACAAACTCCCCAAAGTTGATTTTATGTTTTAAATAAACGTTGTCTGGTAGGAGACAGCTTGCTTCAGCAGAAATACCATTATTGCGAAGTCATGTTGAATTGATTTTTTTTTTAAACATTGTTTTTCTTTAAAAAAACAAAAACGCAAATACTTTTACTCCTGCTGCCCAAATAATCATATAATGTTTAAAAATGATTATATTAAAGCTATATTAGTACGATGGAGCTTTAGGGCCACGCTAAAAAAAAAAAAACATTGTCATGCTAAGAAAAAAAGTTAAAAGCCATAAAATTATGAGAATAAAGTCAAATAAAGTTTTAATATTACGAGAATAAAGAATACTTTTTTTCCAACAGTCGTCGTTAATTTTTTTTTCCAAGAGTCGGATCCGTGATGCGACCTGTCAATCAATCCAGTAGGCGTGTCAGCAAATGATTAATCCGAAGTTAACTGTGTTGTAATATTATCTGAACTCCGACACAATAATGCAGGGTTTACCGCATTTTAACTGAGGAGAATGAAAAATGTTTGTTAAACTTTATTGTTATTAACGCACTTACTCGAAACGTATTCCAATGCTGCCACCTGCTGCTGTGTTTTTGGATGCTGCTTCTGGGATGCATAAAGGTGACGTCATGAGTTTCGTTTTTGTTCCGGTTTGATAACGCCGCTCAGTGAAAGAAACTGTATAATCTGTCAGCACATCAGCATCAGATTATTATCAGTACCAGGATTTTGAACCTGCTGACAGTAAGGTGGTATGTTCCAGCTCTCTGCAGGTAAGGAGCATTTAGCTTCGGATTGGTCATTTCATGACACGCCTACTGGATTGATTGGCAGGTCATTGTGGATCTGACGTGGAAAAATAAATAAATGAACAAGAGCTGGGGGAAAAAAAAAATCTTGTACGACGTTATTCTCGTAATTTTATGGCTTTTAATTTCTTTTTCTTAGCGTGGCCCTAAAGCTCCATCATAATATTAGTACAGTCATAATATATTTATTTTGTTGGTTTATTTTCATGTTAACTTTAGTAGACAAGCTATGACAGACTTGAGTTATCCACTGGATAAAATGTACATCCAACTGAAGTTTATTTTTTAATTTTTATAATAAATCTCGTCCCATCTTGTTTTTATGTGTTTAAATCGTAGGAGCAGTATGACGAAACATATGTAGTGGTTTTACACACAACGTGACCTTTTAATACTGCGGTATTCACTGGAACCAGAAACAGGACAATGTCTGGTGCCGAGTGTTGACATCAAAGAAATTCTATTGAATATTTTGAGTGTTTGTTTTTGTGTACGTTTTGGAAGCGTATTCTCATTTTAAGCAGGATCTGACGCAGAACAAAATAATTTCTTCTGATTAATATTTTTTTATTTTTTAACCAGGTGAAACCCCTGTCCCTCCACCCCCTACAGTATCCTCCTCTGCCTTATCCACTTCAGCTGTGGTCCCTCCACCCCAAGCAAAACCAGGCAGTTCCTCGCAGCAGGACCGGAAGGTTCCCCGTCCTATTGGCACAGAGAGGTTGGCCAGAATCAGACAGACGGGTTCAGTCAACCCTCCTCTACTCACAACCAGCTACACGGCGCCTGTTGGACAGGGTGGCATTTGGTCATTTGGGGTTGGGAGTGCCTCGGGTGAAGGTGAATTATTTTTTTAAAGCGGGCTATCAAACCAACCACCGTAACTGCTATTAAACAGCAAAGCAGTTAATATAAATGTTTGTGTTTTGGTGCAGAGGCCATGTCTGGTTGGTCGCAGCCCCTGATGAGCAGCCACATGATGCACCCACAGCTGCAGGTGGAGCAGTCGGCCTTCTCTCAGCACCAGCCTATGGAGCAGGATGACACCGGCATTGCAAACCCTGCTAACAGCTACCACCAGGCTCAGCATTTGCCCAACAATTACATGGACTTCCAGAAGGTAACGGAGCACAGCACCTTTGTCGTTTTACCCTGTTTATTTTATGAGTGTTGTTCCAACCACCTGTTTTCTGTCTATAGGGGATGCCTATGTCAATGTATGGAGGAACCATGCTGACCCCTCACCCTCCCATGGCGGAAGGCCCAGGGGGTCCGATGTACAATGGTTTGCACGCAGGTGACCCCGCATGGAGCTCAATCATCAAAGTGGTCCCAAACAATGCAGATAGCTCTGACCCACAACAGCAGGTTAGATGTTTTTGTTTATTTAAACATGATTAGACTGTAGCCTTTAAAAGGATAAAACATTGTAGAGTAGGTCTAATGCTCATTTATAAACTGCTTTCTTTTTTCAGGTTTGGCCTGGTACCTGGGCACCTCATGTGGGTAATGTGCATCTGAACCACGTCAACTAGATGGCGTCCACAGCAACTACATACAGACACAGCATGATCCACAGTTCAAACATGTAATACCAACTAAAGAATATGACCTAATGAGACAAATAAGACAAAGAACAAGATAACTTTAGAGACCTGAAGGTGGAGAGCAGAGGTTAAAGAATTGGAAGTTCCCTTGACGCCATTTTTTTGATGTGCCTATTTCAAGTAAAGGAGGGGAGCTAGAGCTGATTTCTGTGTCCTGATGATGCAAACAAACATGCGCGTTCACTTGTTCAACAAGATCTGTTCTCTGCGTAGTTTAGCGATTTTTGACTTAAACCCACATACACCGTTCTTGGGCCGCAGGGAGCTCAACATGAAGTAGCTATTTAAACTTGGCCCAGAACTAGAGAAAGATGATGATGATTATCTAAAGAGAAATCAGAACCTTTTAGAGTGGTAAATACATGTATAATTGTTTACATACTAAAAAGGGTTAATGAGAGTAAATTTCATGTCGTATAGTGGCTCTACTTTATGTAGCCTGTATTAATGTGAAATATTTACCTTAATATTCAATAAAAAGATTGAAAAATATGTGTTCTCCCTATTGAATTTATTCTCTTGACATGTTTTTTTGTCTGAGCATGCAACATTGTCACATTTTACAAAGGATGTCTTACTTATCTATGAATTGAAAAACTACATGTATCCAACTTTTAAAATATTTGAAAACAGTCTACTTATTTTGCTACGTCAAGCTTTCCAAAGGGCTTACTAGAGTAGTAAACCAGGCCTTGAAACTAGTGTGCAACTATTGGTAATCGTCATTGTATTTTTTTCTGTTTAAAAGTGTTGGTATTTTATATGACCCGAAGAGTACTCCAGCCATGGTGCCCCTCACACACTTCTTAATTTTGATGTTCACATACTAATTCAGTTAACACTAAAAATTTAGATTTATATAATACAAGCAATACAGCAAGCAATACATTCTTAACATGTGGCTTCTTAAAATTGTTTTAGAAATTAATTCAACCTTTATTTTTACAGGTTGTTCTCATCGAGTCAGGATTCATTTTCAAGAGACGTTTTAGACAACATACAATTAAATATATAGTGTGTGTGTATATATATATATATATATATATATATATATATATATATATATATATATATATATAATGAGCAAAAATATTATTTTAAGACTACTTATTTTTATGATTACAGCTGAACAGAAGTTGTTGCAGCATGCAGCAGAGGATACGAGGACGTGCTTGTTTATGGTATCTAATCAAACTTTTATTTTGAAAACTCCAACCGGAAGTGCGCTCCAGTTTCGTCCTGAAGTCCAACATGGCTGCCGCGACAACAGGAGTCCCTGAACAACCTAAACATCCGCTGCCAGAAGCAGTTCCTTTCGATATTTCTCAGCCCCCGAACATCGAGGGCTTCAGGCCAACTCCGAATTTCAAAGATGAGGGCGTTAAGGAAAAATTCATTCGGAAAACCAAGGAGAACCCGTTCGTCCCGATAGGTGAGTTCTACAAACCGGAAGCTGCAGCAGAGCGGAGCAGTGTTGTCCTCACATGCTAATTTATTTATTTCAATGACACTAAAGTCAGGGTTTAATATCGAAGTAGCTGGTCGAAGAAGCTTACGTTTTTTTTTTTTGTGTGGGGAGGGGGTCCCTTTTTCCAAGTGTTTACTTCCATATATGACCTTTAAATGGCCTCCGTTATCTTTGAAGCAACACGAGGTTTGATTAAATTAACCAAATGACAAGTAGTTTCTAATGTTTGCGATCGGAAAGTTGAACAATGTTTTTATTGCTTGTTGGAAGGAATAAAATTGATTTTTCAAGGTGCCATTAAGCATGATTGTGCACTTTTTTTTGCCTTTGTGTGGAACTCCATAACAAGCTTGATACAATACAACTTTATTTATAAAGCACTTTAAAACAACACCGTTGGCCAAAGTGCTGTACACTAACACACACAAGCATAAAAACTATGAACTCAACTAATACCAAAAAAGTAATGAACTACCAAATCATAAAACGGCAAACAGTAACAGCAATAAAACAAATAACATTAAACAGTAAAGGCAACATTTCAAGCTGCGTTAAAAGCCAATGAGAAAAAAATGAGTCTTCAGAGCAGATTTAAAAACATGATGGTGAATCTAGTATTTTAAAATTAAATTAAAGTTGCCCCTTTTAATAAATACATGTGTATATATAGTGCAGGGGAAAGAAAAGTCGACCATCTTTTTACTTATAATCAGGACTAGTAAAAAAGTGTGTATATATATATATATATATATTGGTCTTTCCCAGGTTCTAGTCATTACCTCATGTCTATTAATGATAAAACAAAATCATTAAAAACACTATTGATCCACAGAAGGGAGAACTATCATGCATTAATATAGTAAATGCCAAGAAATGTTACAAAACAATATAGCAAGGGAATAAACAGCATACTAATTAGGTTTATGCATCAACAAAATCCTTTGATGTAAATCAATGGATTTAAAATGGTCTTCCCTCCTTAGTGTCATGTTGATTCATCTGAATGCTCCAGAGCAGCAAAAACTCATTTCATAGATCACTGATGATCTTGTGTCACTTGGCTGATTCTTCCTCTGCAGCAACAAAGGAACCAGCAAGAGTGGACTCTGTTTTACTTGAACATTTTCATTTGGGCATGGTGGATTTGTTGGACACCCGAGGTTGAAGCGGAATAATTTTAGTACTTGTACAAAATTTTATCCTGAAAAACCTGGAGTTGAAAGATATAGAATACATATTCCTTTCAGGTTCCAACGTCACAATTTATATATACTTTTGTGATTCCATCCATGGTCCATTTTTCATGTTACAGATGTTTTTGTTGTACTCGACTTTAATTAGGGCCCCACCTTCCCTTTCTGAATGATGCGTCTGCTGCTCAGCACATTTATCTAATGATTTGTCCGTTTTGTCCCCCCCAGGTTGTTTGGGAACAGCAGGGATGCTGCTGTATGGGCTCCGGGCCTTCCATCAAGGAAAAACCAGACAATCCCAGCTGTTGATGCGGGGCCGTATTTTAGCTCAAGGCTTTACTGTAGTCGCCGTCCTTGCTGGCGTTTTTGTTTCAGCCTTCAAGGCCAAGCAGTGAAGACTGATCGGTCTCTGCAATTCATCCAGAAACAGACCAGATCCACTGAAGAACTAAAGAACTGGACTCTGTGTTTTGTATCCAATATAATTTAAATACATTTTTGTTTGAAAGCTTGAACTGCTCATGGTGGTACAAACGTTTTGCTTCAGGCTATCGAACAACAAATGGCACATATAAACCCTGCAGTAACCTTTTAAAGCTGTTCAGGTCTTTGTGGATTCAGTTCCTCGTATTTCTCGTTATCTTCATGTATAAACTGAAGCTGCATCTTCATGTGATGCAGCTTTAATGCACGCCTTTAACGTTGATTATGAGGAACCTTTGTAAATAAAAAGGAACTTTAATTAAACCAGGCTGCCAAAACGAATGATCGGGTGAAAAAAAACGACTACACGTTTTGTTCAAATGATTAATTTCAGCAATTTTATTAAATGGCAACAAGCTCAGCAAGAGGAAATATTACGAATAAATTAGATGGGATCAAACTTCACCAATTTCAATTTTCCAGCTCCTTTATAACATTCAGTGTTTTCGTCTTCATGTCCAAAGGCAACACGTGAACGATGTGCGGACGTTACCGCTGACACTGGAGTCCGTTTAAAAACTTTTCTAAAATGTGTTGATGTAACAAAAAGGTGCACAAACATGTTGCTGCGGGAAAAACAAGTGAAAAATGTAAATTCCGATTTCAAATTCTGATGATGGAAGTCTTTGGTTGCAAGTTTGTTTTTGATTTTGCCCAATTGAAGAGTTAAAAAACATCTGGCTCGCTACTCAAAGTGAAGTAAAAGCCAAATCAGAAAGGCCACAAGCTTAGCTTTATGGAAAAAACAAACAAATAAAAAAAACACGTTTGCTACCTGAAGTTTGTGAATTAGTGAAATCGTGCAGCGAAAGTGAACGCCCAGAGGCACAGACACAATCTACAGGTAGTGCTGGATCTAAATAAAACAGAGATGAACTTGGCAATTCAAAATGTTGGCATACATTAGTGCTAACTTAAAATTAGTTAAATGAAAAAGTAAAACGTTTAACTTACAGTAACATTTTCTTCAGTATGACCAGCTAAAGGACGTAACAGGAAACCAGTCCATCTTCTCACAGGAGCGTCAGATTAAGTACATTATTTTAATATCGGCATCAATAAAAGGCAAGAAGAGTTTTTTTTAAGGTTCTACATACCAGGAACTCCACAGAAACAAGTGGCATGAATCTGATGCAACGTGTTAAAACTGAAAAAGGCAATGGAGACTCCTTCAAAGCACACTGTCTAGCGAACTAGAGGCGTCTGTTTTAGAGAGATGAGGACCGAGCGCATTCGAGAAACATCCTTCGCCTGCTTGCTGGTTTTTGGGTTGAAGTCACAGAGGCGAGCTACTCGTTCCCAGTCGGTTCCAGTCCCGGTGCCGTCGCCATCGCTCTCTGCCAGGAAGGCCTCCTCGGACGCTCTGCAGGTGGGTGGAAGAGTAAGAAAACACGAGTTACCGTATTAAAGAGGCTTCAGAGCAGCACTGTAAGATGATCAGCAAAATGCTCCTGTACACAAGATAAAGTAAACTCATGCTTTTATTTTGTAGGATAAATTTAAGCCTTGTTAGAAACACATTATAATTGCTTTAGTCAAAAATTGGGAGGAATCAGTTCTTCAAAAGCAAACTTAAAAGGTTGTCGGGGTGCATGCATTAAAATAAGTGCTAAATGATGAAAGGCTGAGGATACAAAGGATGAAAGCACAAGAACTAAACGTACACAAAGCCTATAACATCAGAGTTGGGCTGTTTGTAGAAAGCCTTGTCAGCAGTCCTAGTTCCAACGTAAGAAAGCAGAAAAAAGAAGAGAGAACAGTTTCAGCATCAAACAACAGGCAGTGCAGGGTTAGTCATTTAGGAGGATGCTCTGATGAAGTGAGGGCGAGGCCTGAAAGGAACTGAGCGGAGCTCTGCAGACAAATCCTAAACATGCTGGTGCTGACAGTGTGGATGAAAACCGTTCTGATTCTGTCGCACAAGCTTCCGGTTTTCTTTTTCCTCGGGCATCTGAACCTAAACTCATATCATCAGAGGATTACCTCTCAGTGCTTTGAAAAACAAAACAAACACATTAAAGCTGCAGATGAAGAAGGATACCGTGCCAGACTTGGACAGAGTCTGTTGAAAAGTGTGACAGAAGAGCAGGTTAGCTCAAGGAAAGGACAAAAGGTACATTTGTAAACAATGTAAAACAACAACAAAGTAGAAAAACGGTCTTTAAATAAGTAATAAACTTATGTGATAACATTCGGTGCAAAGGCTATGAATAATTATCATTTTACCTGTTGTAGATGGCTCTTAGCGACCTCAGTTAACAGAAATAAGAGTTTAAAATCTGATAAGAGCTAGTCAGAGCTAGGTGTTGCTGCAGCCATTTGTGTGTGTAAATTACCACTGCTGTAAATAATGGTCATAATCTATTTTCAATGCATCACTACATGGACATAAACGGTTCTGAATTGATTCTAAAAAGGTCAAAAATATATTATTATTCATTGTTCGAATGCCTTGTTGAGTAATGCAAAAGGGAGAACTCTAAAACAAGAAAGTGCAGCGCCTGGACGGTTTATGGTGCGCTCACCAGACACGAGGCTGAGCGAGACATGAAACAGAACCTTCTGCACAGAACGCAAGTGTTTGGAAACATTTTGACTTTGTTGAGAATAAAAGGGAAAAATTATGTTGACAGCCACACTATACACAAATTGTGAACCTGCTTTTAACCGGAGCGTGGAGAAAGCTCCCCTTTAGAAAGAGAAGAGCGTCGAGTGAGCAACAAGTTTCCAACTGACTCAAAAAAGTCAAACCGAATTACAAAGTCAGCTACAACTTTTACTGAGAAGGTTTTCCATCCACATTGAGTGGGTTAAAAACCAGGGCTTGTAGCTAAGTTTGGCACTTTGTAAAACAATAGAACAAGATGATCATCTGTAGAAGGTGCCAACAGCCATTCCCATGCTCTAAAAGGATGAAAAGGTGAAGATGTGGGTAAGATAACGTTGACGTGTGCTGCAAGTGTACAAAATATTGTGCCACAGTTCTCAGCATTCTTACTCCTCAGTTCCTCAAATTACGTTTCAATAAAAACTGTTACACACTGCAAGAAGACAAACAATCCACTGTTTTTGGACTTGTTCGGGCTAGCCGTTAGCTCATCAACCTGGTCAAAAATAGAGGTTTCCAAACTAAAGATGTTCAAAGAGCGATCTACAACAAGATATTGTTTATAAGTTTTCTACAGAAGTGTGCAAATGTCACTTCAAGGTTAAAAAACAAAAAAACAACTTCTCTGCATGACAGCATGAGACGTCAGCATCTCACCTGTTGTTGGCCTTGTTCTTCTCCATCGCCTCATTCTGGTGCACATGCCAGTCCTCCAGTTCCTTCTTGGCTTTCTCCCTCCACTCTGCCTCTGCGGCCTTGGAAGCCGAGTCTTGTTATTGGGTGCAAGAACACAAAGTAAAGAATCGCCCTAAAAACAGCTAACATAAACGAATGAATTCACATGTTGTGCATTACAAATAGAGGTGACTCTACCTAATGCTTCAAGGCGTGTTTTCTGCTCCTCCCTCCACTTGCGTAAACTTTCAGGTTCTTGCCTCTGAATATCCACCTGGGCGATGGCTGCGTAGCCATCTGTTGGCCCATTAGACTCCTTTTAAAGAACAGAAATCATTCACTTTGTTTTAATCAGCAGAAGTTTGACTTTCACAAGCTTACATTCTGGTTTTCAACAATACAGCCCATATCAGAATGCTAGGACTTTAAAACTTATACAAACGCTAGTTTTAAATCTGAGACAGAACTGATCTCACCTCAAACAAATCTCCGTTCACCGTGGCAGACTCGTCTTCTTCAAAGTCGTCAAACATTATGGATAAAGAGAGGAAAAACACGTGTAAAGTTGGACTTTTGAGAGCTTTCCAGTCAGCCTTTCTTGCGGTCTGCTGAAACGTGACTGGTTTCACATCTGTTGGCTTCACTTACTTCGTGAAAAGACTTGAACCTCAGAAATGCAGCTGCACCTGTTTGGGCACTAATGTCTGCTGCATTAGGACAGGTTCTTCAAGTGTAAAACCAGATTCTGTGACACATTTGACTTAAACTGCTTTAACTTAAAGATGTTTAAGGTGTTTAACTTATATTGACTCAGACTTTGTTCCAAGAAACCTTACCAAAGGCACACCTGGGTGCTATCTAGACACAGAAACGTAAGCAGGAGTGAGTATGAGACCTTAAAACACTGAACGTATATATACTAAGTACTTTTACTCCAAGCCACATACCATCACAGGTTACATAATTAGATATCAAACTGGTAGAGTACGAGCTGTAGCATACTTCTGTTTCGAGATGTTATCAGCGTTAGCGAAATACTTTATGGTTTGACATCTCTTGACAACTAGCCTGTGAGCAAAACATGCTAACGTCAGCTAAGCTAGGCTAACGTTAAATTAAGTTTATAATAATAAAAAAAGTTCAGTCGCCTGTGTAACCTTGTTATTTTTATACTCCAGCTGTTATGAGACAATTATATTTTTTACTGAGGTATATCAGTGGAGTATTTTAAGCTAAATTAAACTATTTTGTTGGGTGTAGCGGAGTACTTGCTAGCTCGTTAGCCTGCTAGCCGAGCCCCAGACTGACCATAGTTAACCGTTTGCGGGTGAAAAAGCTCCGGACTGTCCGCTCCTTCCAGCGCTCCAAACCCCTCGCCATCGTTCTCAATCCCCGCTATCTCACTCTCCTGTTGGGCGAGGAAAGCTGCGGCTGGGTCCTCTTCGGCCTGGTGGACTCCGTTGTTCGCCATCATCCACACTAAACAGTAAAAAGTTCAACCGAAGCTAGTTGTTGTGGCCGATTGTCCTCAAAAAAAGACACAGAATTAAGATACTAGTATTGCTACGTTACAACAAACAATTTAACGTGTTAAATCAGTTTCTTTTTCCTTTTTGAAAATAAATCATGACCGACAGAGGAGTTAAGCAGTTAAATCTTTTCTTATAGTAGGCTTCAATGTAAGGCCCTCACTGGTGATTCATGATTTATCCACTTGTTCAGATTATTCCGGGGTTGCCAGATGAACAATAATTATCATGCTTATACTATAGTTTTAGAAATGTACGATATTCAATAAATACTTTAAAAAAAATCCCAATTAATAGTTTTGGCTTTTTCATGAACCGAGCCTCCCTCGTTTTTAGTCAGGTGAACGCACACATCATTGTTTGATCTTTTTTTACATAAGTGATCCGAGTCATCCGACCAGTCAGACCGTGTGCTGGCCAGGCACCCAACACCCTTCTCTCCAGTGCAATCACAGCACCTCATCTTTCATTCTTCTACCACCCTCAACCGCACAACACACAACAGTACACCTGCTGTTAGCCGGGAATGTGCGAATCGTTTTAAAGCGACGGTACAATATTTCGTTAATTCTTATTTGGCAACTTCAGACGAAACGAGGGCAGACAAGTAAAACCGTGGTGCCGCTAACAACTTGCGGGCGTTTGTCTCCCCCTGCTGTTCACAATTGGAACTACATAAGTTATGACTACAGACGTTTAATCAATCAATCAACCTTTATTTATACAGGTAAATCCCATTGAGCCTCGAGGACTCATTTACAAGAGAGACCTGTTTAAAAAATATATCTCAATTTTCAAATCCCAGTAAGAACGCATCAATGCACATTTCCTTTCTTTACGAAAAGATTACATTCGCTACGAGGTAAAAATACTGAATTAAGAATTGAGAATTTGTTTGAGCCTCAGACTTTACAGTCTCACAATTTTTAAGTGAATAGCAAATATCTAAAGGTTTAGTACTTATTAAATATTTGATTCACAAAAGTTTTACATTTTTTCTCTATGAGTTAATTTTTTAACAAGCAAGATGAAAGGAAAAATACTTCTGTTCAAATTTATAGATATTTCATTCCCATGCATGCACACACTGCTTTAATATGACATGAGAGTTTAAACATGTTGTAAACATGCTTAATATTCAACAATGCTATAGTGTACAACCCTATTATATCGTTAGTTTTGGTAAATGTTTATGAAAAATTTAACCCCAGAAAATGTAACATTACAACAACACAAACAGGTATTCACTCTTGCAAATAACCTGTATACATTTTTCATTCATTCAACCTTTATTTAGACAGGTAAATCCCATTGAGCCTTGAGGACTCATTTACAAGAGAGACCTGATTTCAACAATGAATGATGACAACAATGGACAACAGCAACAACAATAGACAGTTATAAAAAGGCATACAGATTTTTTTTTAACAAATAGGATGGCTAAAAAAAAGAAAAGTAACAAAAAACAGCTAGATTCTAAGGCAAATGTAGAAAACTAAAAACAGGAACATGTCTGCATTGGTCCCTGCCAGGAGTCCAACAGATTCCTTTAAAGCCACTTAAAGAGGTCAAGGTCGAGAGCTTCAAATCTTTTTGTAAGATATTCCAGGAAACAGAAGTGGAGTAGGAGAAGGCCCTTTTGCCTAGTTCAGTCCTCACTGAGGGAACACTGCAGGTAATAATGTCCTGAGAGTGCATGCTGTAGCTGCACTCACACAGAGACAAGTAGGAGGAGATGTATGAAGGCAGCAGACCAAGAAGTGATTTAAAGATGAAAATATACCAGTGAGAGAGTCTGCGTGAAGTTAATGATGTCCAGTTAACCAGTGAATACAGGGTGCAGTGGTGGGTACGATAATCACAGCCAGTTATGAATCTTAGCGCACCATGATAGACAGCATCCAACATCTGCAGGGTTCTTGTAGGAGCGTTCATGTAAATAATGTCACCGTAATCAATGGAGGGAAGGAAAGTCACAGATACAAGGTGTTTCCTAGCGTTCAGGGTTAGACAGGATCTGTTTCTGAAAAAGAAACCCAGTTTAACTTTCAGTTTCTTTACCAAGTTTTCCACATGGAGCTTAAAAGAGAGATGCAAGTTGACCAAGATACCCAAATTGTCATTTTAAAAGCTGCAATACTCATATTTTGATAATTGTAACATACATAATATTAAACTACAAGTATATGTGAAGCAGGCTATGTGAGGTAAATTCAAAATTTACTAAAGTATTAATAGAACTGAGTTTATAACTAAATTGACTGAATGATGCCTTCATGAGTTTTCAGTAGAAACAGCTTCAGAGTTGTGTTTGATCAATTTTAATATACTTTTTTTCAGGATTTACTAGTTTTGTTGTGAATGCTTTTACAAAACTGTCCATTTATATCGGTTTTTTGAAAGTTTTCTTTAAGTTTTACACGCCCACGCTGGTGTTCATTTATTAAACCGGTTTAACCCGATCTAAGTTTAACAAGAAAAAAGGCATTTTCAGAAACTAGCTTGGGTGTATAACACGTGAGTTGAGCGGCATTTGGTCTTCGCTGGTGTCTTGGATCGTGTCGTCTCTCGGCTGACCTGAGATCAGCGCGACGTGCGCCTCGCTTCCGGGTCACGTGACGCACGTCGCTACCGAGTATCGACGAATCTCGCCGAAGCGGAGCGGAGTGAAGTGGAGAGTTTCTCCGCAGTAGGATCCTGGGTTCCTTCCTCGTCTTCATTTCAACTTTTAGGAAGTTTGAAAGGGTTTCCAACAAACACTTATTTCCGTCGTGATGTCTGGCGGGAACAAGGAGGGACAAGAGGTAACAGCGCTCTGTTCTTGCGCAGCTTTGCTGAACTACGCGGTGTATTTGCTCCATTTTACTGTTCTTTTGATAGTTTTCCAGGCGCTCGTGAGCTCCAACGGGCTGTAGCTTTGCTAGCTAGAAGTTTTATAGTTTTCTCCTCGACTGTGGTGAAGAGTGTGAGACCACGGGTCCACACAGCTTGATGGTTAATTATCACTTGTCTTAAAAGCATTTAAAAGTCTCTACTTTAAATATGAGCTCTTAACTCCACATGTGTCCTCTTGAATAATTGACCTTAACTAGAACAACAAAACACAAGTTTCTGTAAACACAATGAGACATTATGAATGTAAATTAACAGGGGTGTGTAATTTAATCAAGTCCAACAGAAGAGGATGGCTTGGCATCATCCCTTCAGAAGTTGACATTAATTTATAAGTTAATAATTCATATATAACCTGTTAAAAACCATGTAATAATAATTTTGCATTGTGCTGCTATGACAAGTGTTACCTGTTGCTGCTACTTAAAAAGACCAATTATTGTAATTAAAGCTCCTATTTATTTGTTTCTAGAAGTGCAAGCTTACACTTACAGTTAAATAAAGTGGTTTTCATTTGAATTTCTTCTTGGTTTGATAATCAGGTTACAGTATTTTCTTTAATCAGTGATATTGAAGGTGTTCTCTGTAGGGATGCATGAGATTGGCTTTTTGGCTGATATTCGATTTGCCAATATATTAAATTTATTTGGCCGATACCAATATTTTTTTCTCTAGACCTACAGAGATTACAAAGTTTCCCTGCTGGGGAATTCAAATACTACATTATTCTGCATGGTCTTTAGTTTGGCCTGCTACCAAATGCAGATTGGTCTGAAAATGATGTATCACTTCAACTTGGATTATGTCAAATTTATTCATGACATTTACGCTCTCTAACACAATGACAACACTTGAAAAGTGCAAATTTGTAATTTTTCACAAATCTATACTCAACCTGTTCACAAGCGACATGTGAAAAGCGCACAAGTAGTAGTGCATTCATTAATAGATATACTTGACAGTTCCTTAAATAAAAAAATTAACTTAAAACAGAAGCCTTTTATATCGGTGAGTTATTTTGATGGAATGGTCCGATATTTATCATTATCGCTAATATCTTCCGATACCGATACTATACCGATAATATTGTGCATCCCAACAATTTTGTTGTTGTTGTTATTTATGACCACACCACAGTTTCAGTGCTTACTAAATGGGATCAGTCCCACTGCTAACAGGCTGTCTGTGTGTGTTGGTTTATCTGGACACATTTTATAGAGCAATTAATCACTGGAGGTTCATCTACGACTGATTAACCTTTGGAGCCAACCTGATTCAAGATGGCTGTCATGAACTATTTATTTTACCCGACAAAGAAATGGCTACAATTCAGTCATCTTTATAGGTTCTGTCCTTGAATTTGGTGTAACAGAGGAGAGTTATTCACATTGTTCAAGTGCTACGCATTGCACAAGAGCTTTGCTTAAACCGTAGGCATTAACTGAAGGTATTTTTTTTTCTGACTGTTAGCAAAATATCTCATAAGTAACTGGACACATTTGAATGAAAAATGTCCCTCTACGAATGATAACCGTTTGGAATCCAATTTAAGATGGCCGCCACAGCTAATCGACATTAAAAGGGTCTAACTCAGTGGATTTAACAGATGTTGTTCTAAAAACTTTGATGTGGTAGTAGCTGACAGTCATTCACAACACGTGCTCTAAGCTCGATGTCTCGCATGAGGCAGAATTTTGTGCAAGTTCCAGAACTCTTTCTCAACACGAGATGACCTTAGTTTGAAACTCCGGCGTGAAGAGCAGCGGGCGATAAGCATTCCTTCAAGACGCTCGTCCTGTAATTTTAGGACGTACACGTTCAAAACATAATTGCTGGTTTGGTTTGTGACGTGTCTGGCGTCTAGAAAGAATCTAAACTCTGAGGCTTTGCGTCAGTCGGGGCCGCCTGCTGGGTCTCCAGTTCAAACAACAAAACTAAAAGTCCGCAGACTTTAACGTTGTGGGCCTTTGCCAGAATTCGATGTAGTTGATGTTACTCCTCGCCGTCCTCCTGCTGCTCCCCTCCTCTTCTCCTCTCCCCTGTGACTCATGTGGGTGTTGGGCTGAAATAGTTTGGTGTAGTTTTACATTCCTTATATAGCCTCTGAGGATCGAGGAGAGGCTAAAGGCTTGCCTGTGTCACACGCAGCAGCATCAGAAGAGGAGGGGGTGTTAAAGTTTGCCAGCCGAGGCAGAAACCGCTTGCCCCAGCTCACTGACTTGCTAGCTTTCTCCCAGGTTTGGGCTACAAGCCGGCCCTCGAGGATAAGGTAGGTGAAGAACAATGGCACCTGGTGCAGTTGAGGAAGAGGAGGAGAAGGAGGGGTGAGGGCTTGGGGTCAGGGGTCAGGTCACAGTGACAGCCAGAGACATAGCTCGACTCGTAAAGCAGCCTGAGGTCTTTCAGGTGACCTTATAAAGAGCCCTGTCATTAAATATCATTAGTAGAATCTGCAGGAACTGTTTCATGCTGGTGGGATGTTTGAAAAGGAGGACCAACTGTGTGAAATAATACAAACGTTAGGAAAAGTATAAATGTTGACGGATTTACGAGTTGTCTATTTTCATCCAGCTGCTTTGAGAAGCCAGTGTAGTTTCTTGAAGCCAGAGGGACATTCAAATGCGTTGATAAATGCTCTGTGGAAAGATTTGCATGACAATTTAACCAAAGGTGGAGTGGTCTGCTTTCACTGTCCTGCTGGAAATGAGGGTTAAACCTAAACCAGTCAAAGAAATACTTAAATAGACAACACAACATGTTTTTTTTTCTTAACTTTCCCAACAGTTTGTGCTCTTAGAAACACAATGAATGCCATTTTACTGTCTTGTGGGGGTGGAATGTGTTTTCGTGTTGGGAACAAAGCCACACAATCAGCAGCGGAGATACTTGGACAAAGCAGGAAGCAACGAATGGCTTTTCAAACCTTTTCCTGGTTTTCTTTTAAATTTGAACATTTCCTTTTTCTTCCTCAAGGCTATGAACATGTACACTGTCACCCTCAGTGGCCCAGCACCTTGGGGCTTCAGGCTGCAGGGAGGAAAGGACTTCAGCATGCCCCTCACTGTGTCAAGGGTAAGAAACACATTATTATAATCAGCTTAGTACTGCACAGAGTTTGTGTTCAGTGACTTCTTGGTAATTCTCTTAATTATATGCATAAAACCTTCTATTTGAAGGTTTAGCTGATTAACATGGATTTTTCTGGCGATAACAACAAGCAGTGACCCCTGCTTTAGTGTTGTCTGCAAACTGTGACATATTTTCACCTTACTCCAATTTCTCATGTTGTATACAGTATTCTAAACCACAAGCGGCCGGTCCTTACACGTTTACACCAAATGGTAAATGGACTGTACTTATATAGGACCTTTCTATTTCATCAAGATACTCAAAACTCTTTACAACACAATCTGTGCCTCATTTACCCGTTCATACAGCACTCCACTAGATCTCTACAAAGAATAATCTGAATCTGTAAAGAACAATCAGTGCTTTATCACATTCATACACCGATGGGTAGGCATTTCGCAATAAACAATAAATCAATTAATCGCACGATAAATGAAAATTATCAACCTCATTTTCATTTATCGGCTTTATCCTTTCGTATCTCTCTCTTTCTACTGAAGACACTGGACGACAAAAGGCTCAACTCCGGTGCTCTTCACTGACCCCTCCCTTTCTCTTTTTTCTTTAAAATCCCTTTTAACGATCCAAAAATCACGTTTTTGGATCGTTAAAAGCAGTTAAGCTGAGAAGCTAAGCTACGAGCTAAGCTAACAGGCCGACCTCGGGGAAAAAAACCTCCGTCTTGTTGTTTCCAAAATTCACGGTTGAAACCCGTGCCTTCCTGTAAAAAGTTTTTCTCTGCAAAAAGAAGCTGAGAACTTGTTTACTGATTTTTTATTAAAAGCTTTGTGTGAAAAATGCTATGCTAAAGAGCTCAAATCACACCGAGCGTCCGTCATTTTGAGAATCGAAGAGAGAGCCCATGTCATGTCAAGAGGCCTCCCTCCCATTTTTCTTAAGGAGACACGCTGTTCGCTTCCTCACTATCCGTCCTTCGGTTCAAACGGTCTTATACTGCCATCTGGTGGTCGAAAAAGATACTACATGCAAAACAAATAAACATTTCTTCTTAAATTTGACAGTAATTTCCAACACATTGAACATTATTATTGATATTGTTTATCTTATTTATTTATATATTGTATTGTTTATTAACATTTAGGAATTTTTGTGTGAATTCTTTTTTTATCTTTTTATCTGTTGCTGCTGTTACACTTGGATTTCTCATCTGTGGGACAATAAAGGCTGTTTCTATTCTATTCTATTCTATTCTATTCTATTCTATTCTGTAATTACTAATTATTGTCAAATTTCAAACAATATTATTGTTTATCGCAATAATTTCAGAGACAATTAATCGCCCAGCAAAATTTGTTATGGTGACCATCTTACCGATGGGACACACATTGAAGGCAATGAAGGGTTCAGTATCTTGCCCGGGGAGACTTCAACATGACACTCATTTGTCCAAAAATACTTCCCCCTCTTCGCGTTAGCTCACCTCTTTTACCTCAGATTTCATTTTTATAAACTGTGGTCTCTGTTTACCAGATCTCCAACCTTTTTTTTTTTCCAGGCCTTATAAGCTCAATGCTGCTTTGCCCCTACAAACATACAGGCTCACACTCGCAGCCCACGAGTGCACACACATAAAATAATTCCTGCGCTGCAGCCAACTGTATCTCTGATACTCACTGATATTCAGATGGAAGATCAGCTTTGTTGGGTTTGCGATGTTTCCTTTTACCAAGCTGACAGAAAGTCAGTTTTTGACCCTACATGTTGAAGCTCACTTTTCTGTAGTCAGAATAGAAACAAATCCCAGCAGTCAAATACTGTATTACGTGTTGCTTTGATTAATTTGGCACACAGCGTCTACAGTCTGTTGCAAGTAGCATCACATCATGGTGTGTGTTTAGCTGATGAAATCCTGTGGCGATGGCAGCAGTTATCCCCGTCCGTGTCTGTACACGTCTTACATTTGCTCTGCTCCCTGGACGGCGTCTCACTGAGAAGCACAGTGTTCCTCCTTTGGATGTGTGACAACAAAGATCTTCCTTCATCTACAAAATGCCAAACAGTTCCACAAACATTATTTGATAAATGACCCCAGGCAGAAACAGAAATATTTAGGGGGTGGGCAGAGATGCTGGTTTAGATATTTTTCAGTCTGGACAGGCAAGTTTGCACTTCAGGGTGAATATCAATGGATTTGTCTGTTAGACAAGGTTATACTCCCAAACTACGACTGTAGGAGATTCATTCACTGATGGTAAAATGTTTAATAGTTTTAGCTTTTTACCATCATCTCCAAGTGTTGCAGACCTATAAACTAGGGTTGCACCGATAAATTGGCCGACCGATTTATCGGCTCCGATTTCCTTAATTTTGGGAAATTGGCCAATACTTGCATGAGAAACCAATTTTACAGACTTTTAAATTTTAACTAGGGATGCACCGATCTACATTTTTTTTGCTTCCGATCTGATCCCTAAATCTGGATATCGGCCGATGCCGATCCAGTTCCGATATCATGATCATTATTGATTTTATATGAGGCTGTAATAATCTCCTCTCAAGTACAATTTGTACAAATATATGCATGCATGTCCAAAAAGGCAACTTGAGGTAAGTTTTATTAATTTTGGATAAGTTTTAAAGTTATAATTAAATTCTGCTAACACAAAACATGTTTTTTTTTTATTCCTAGCTTTAAAGTGAATATTAAAGTGATTAATTTAAGTGATTGTTTAAAGTTATTATTATTTTTTTTTTAAATAAGGGGCAGATATAAGAATTCTTTTCTTCTTTCTGCACTCTTTTCATTCATTGTTTTCTTTTTGATTTTTTTTTGTTTATTTTGTTTCTTTTAAATTAATGAATGAATAAAATAAAATAAAATGTTAAATGGCTTCAAACACCTGCTAAGTTCGTGGCATAAACCAACACAAACATGTTCCTGTTTTTAGTATTTTACATCACTTTATAATGTCGCTGTTTTTTTTTTATATATATATAATTTTCTTGGAATTTTTCAAATGTGAAAATGTTTTTTTTATGATTGTCTACAGTTGTACTGATAAACATCTCCTGGAGGGTAAACTATATCTTGGCTTCAAATATCAAGCTGTGAAATCTTTCGTTTTCTACAAGTGACAGTGGTTGGTCATGAATCATGATGAAGTTCAACAACTTCTCTGTAAACATTTGAGCTCCGTGGCTTCAGTGATGTCTTCTTCTTGTTCAATCCGAAGCAAGGAGTCTGATTTCGGTCAGCCGCGCTCAGTCTGTCCCTCCTCAGAGACGGGCAGAGTTAGCGGGGCAGATTGGGCGCGGCTGCCCGGGGTCGAGTTGCCTGTTTCGGGTTGAGCAAGAGCAGCGCCCCGCTGAAGCCACGGAGCTCGAATGTCCAATGTAAAAGTAACTTTACCGCGGTTTAATGTGGCGCTATGGCTCTGCAGACATTGCATGTTGCTGTCTTGCTTTGTGGTGTTTCTTGTGTAAAATACTTCCACACAGCGGACATGTTTAGATGAGAAGTTGGTTAGCCGTTAGCCACAGTGATGCTAACTCAGTCCTCACGTTGTAGTTGGCTGCAAACTATGAAATGGATTTCCTGAATGTGAGGCGGGGTTCTGGGCTCATGAGACACGCCGCCGTTCAGGAAATCCATTCCATAGTTTGAAGCCAACATGCATCATGGATCGGAAATCGCTGCAGGTTGGGTCTGAATCCGATACGTAAATTATGCTGGTATCGGAGGCTGATACAGATACCGGATCAGATCGGTCCCATCCAAAATTTTAACAACAATTGCCTAAACTTCATTTATATTTCAGAGCACTACCTCATGGCCAGTTAAGCAAGTTTGTATTGTTTCTAGGATATTGTTCAAGGGTATGTTTTTCCATAAAATAATATTGGAAAATTGAAGGTGCATAACACCTGACAGTGTCGCTCATAAAACAAAATCGGAATCGGCAGGTCAGACTTTTTAGAAATCGGTGATCGACCAGAAAACCACAATCGGTGCACCCCTACTATAAACCGTTCACCATCTTGGATAAAAGGAAACAAATCAAAGTGAAAACTATACTTCGAAGTTTAAATCTGCGTCACTTCAGTCAGTTCTTTATTTGTTTTCGTCTTGATTGCTGTAAAAGAAAGGACAGTGAATTTCCACAGTTACAGAGGATAAAAACAGCCAGACAAGGGTAAATAATCCTCAGTTAAATGGTACACGAAGAACAATCTGGTCTGTACTACTAGGGCTTACATTAGATGAGCGTATGAGATAAGAATCTTAATGAAGACTGTAAGTTAAAAGTCATTACAACATGAAGAACATATGGGGAGACAGAAGATAAGGCTTTTAGTGCCTCAGCGAGACAAAGCGATAGCGAGCTGTAGCTTCTGAAAGTTCAGAGTTTTTAGATGATGATTAGCACTGTTTGAAAATGGACATGAAAGACGGTAGCTTGTAAAGCCACAAATTTATAATTTGTCTTCTGTTGGATGGACTGCAAGGTTTTCTGATGAACTCTGCGTATCAGTTGATTTACAAATGCTCTCGTTTCCCTTTTCTCCATCTGCGAGCTCGGGGAGCCATGCTTTCTCAGCATTCCAGAGATTTTTCTCATATCCACCCCACCTCGTCCAACAGTCAATGCCCTTTGTCTCCCCTCTGCATCCGTCTCCTCCACGCACACTTTTCTTATCCACACGATGAACTCCTCCACTCTCAGAGGAATGGTCTCCTAGTGAGATCAGAAGAATGATGACCAGCGCTTTTAACTCACAGCGAATGGGAATGGAAGAATAAATTTTGAGGGCTTAGGAGGATATGTTTTCAGTCACGATCTGGAAAAGGTTCACAGCTTTTGATTTAATATGTTCTACATTGGAACTGGCTGCTTTTCTGTATTTTAAACATAAAATCGAAGCGGTGGTCACACAGCATTTAGGATGAAAGCAAATTGTGATCCCAAAGGCTGCTGCCCCACAGCTCCGTGTTTTTGCTCTACTAGCAATATTACATGACGTCTCATCAAGGACACCTTGTAGGATACTTCCAGCTTTCCAGCTCTGACAAGAGGTTAGATTTTATGCCATGATAATGAGACAGGTTGGTTCGACATGAGTTGTTTACAGCTCTGCAGGCATTTTGATCAGCGTAGATAATTTTGTGTTACTTGGGATTTAAAGAGACTCCAGCTATTTTGCATCACATGTTCCATAAACGTGTCAAGACTCACAAGAGAGAGGTTAAAATATTCTCACGTGCAGTCGTTATTACAGCACTCCTCATAAAACATGCAGTCCTCAACTTTTTTTACGGTGCAGTTTGACGTTACTACTGCATCGATAAATGCTGAATGAAGCTTCTGTTGCTCTCTGCAACTTTAGATTGTAAAGCTGGATGCTGCCGTGTTTGGTAGTTTTTCTAATAATATATATTCCATGATGGATGTTTCGGTTTGAATGCAATATTTGCAATTAATGACGCTGAACACAACTAAAATATCAAGACCGTGCCACTAAAATACCATAACAAAGTGGAAGCACCATATCAAAGAGCAAGTCAATTTTGGAAACATTTGGATAGTAAACCGAAAGTTAAATGTTATATAAGTTAACTATACATGTGTAACAATGAAGAAGTACTGCAGCATCTAAAAAAACTAAACAAAAACACATCCAACCTAGAAAAGCCTTATGATGTTATTTTGCTCTATTTTTTTCTAAAATATCATACACTATGGTACTGTTTCTAATTGACTTAAAGGGATAGTTCAGATTGTTTAAAGTTGGGCTTAGTGGAAAGATTAGGAACAATTAATGTGTTACCTGTTGTAGTTAGCTCCTTGAATGATCTCAGCTTGGAGTAGAGCTGTCATTTCTAAACAGAGTCCGAAGCCTGGCCATAATAATATGCTTAATGTGCGGGCCGGGCCGGTCTCGGGCTTTGATACGGTTTTACAAATCAAACAGCACAAATAAAACTAAATAAGAATGGACAATATAAAATTGTGTTAATCTGCTTGTAGAGGAGGAGGCAGTAAGTTTACTATGATGAAAGGATGAGGAAAGAAAGAAGAGTGCAGCAGTTAATCAGACTGTGAAGAGAGTAGCGCAGGCGCATTAGCAATAATTGCGCATGTCGGCTCGTGCTTCTATGATGCGGTTTTACGAATCATACAGCACAAAGAAAATTAAATAAGAATGCACAAAATAAAATTGTTTTTATCTACTTGTTGAGGAGGAAGAAGGTCCAACCGGCCGGTTGAAAGAGGTAAAAAAATGTTCAGTTAAGCTCAGATGGATCAGCTGATCACCGGCCGCGCGCGTCTCCAAACCTGTCATCTGCGGTGAAGGAAGTAGCAGCATCTACAAAAGCTGAAGCGAGCAGAGTGTTCAATTAAAATAGCCTTGTTTATTATTTTTCCAAATAATTTTTCTTTAAAATATTTTTGTTCATTTGTGCCTATCTTTAGAGTTGATTTGTTTAGGCTATTTGTTTTATATGTTATTATCCATTTGGTGAAACAAGAAATCTGATATCTTCCTTTCTTTGAAATATGTTTTTAAATTATCATGTCAAACTGATTTGCTTACAAAAGCAGTAAAAGCTTAATTAAAAAAGTATATATTTTTTGAGTTTAGGCCTGTAATTACAGTTAATCTACAGGGTACAGGTTGGGTTTGGAAAATATGATAGGAGTTCAAGCCGGACCGGGCCGGATTTTTTAGGCCCGAATGCAACTCTAGCTTGGAGAAACCAAGTTTAAACCTCACCGAACAGACATACCAACACCTAGTCTGAGCCGTGCCAAGACCAAAATAAATTGGTTCTCGTGGAGGGCAATACATCAAAAGTTTACAGATTACAATTTATTTTCTTACTGGAAATCACACAAACCACAATATTATCACAATTCCATCCATCCATCCATTCATCCATCCTTACCTGCTTCTTCCTTTTTGGGTCGCGGGGTTTACTGGTGCCCATATCCAGCAATCACTGTATGAGAGGTGGGGGGACACCCTGGACAGGTCTCCAGTCCATCACAGGGACACGTGGAGACAAACGAGACAAACAATCATTCACTCTCTCACTCACACCTAGGGACAATTTAGAGTTACCAATCAGTCTAACATGCATGATTTTGGTCTGTGGGAGGAAACTGGAGTACCCAGAGAAAACTCATGCATGCACGGAGAGAACATGCAAACTCCACCCCAGCTGGGATTCGATCCGGCGACCTTTTCGCTGAGAGGCAACAGCTCTGCCAACTGAGCCACCGTGCCACTTCTCTTATCGCAATTTAAAAAAACAAAAAACAAAAAAAACACACAATTTTTTAAGTACTTTGCAAGTTCCTGAACAGCGCAACCAAATTATTTCCCTTTAAAAAAAAATCAAGCCCTAAATAAAATAACAGAACATTTAGTGCAAATAACATTTTTGAACAAGTTTTATTTAGTTTGTGCTATTTTACCAACTTGCCAAGTAACAGCCAAACTACTACAGGCAAATTACGAAATTTTACCAACTTGTCTCAAGTACGAAAGACATTTCACACGTATGTTGCTTCAGCCTCTACTGAAGATACTACAATCACTCTGCAGTGACAGATCATTGGCAAATTACTGTATAATCTATCACATTCTAATAGTCACCATCCCTAGTTTATGTCATCTCAAAAATGTTATACTGATTTATGCAAAGGCAATTAAAAAAAACCTTTACATCACCATCAGTTTTGCATTAGTCAGTTATATTATATTTCTACTATAAGTTCTTCAGCATCATAAATGTTGCAATTATTTGTGCTTGTAAACCACACTAGCTTTCTATGCAAAAATCATGTAACATAACATTTACAACAATTTATGATTCATAAAAAGCATTTTAATGAACGGTTATAAAATCTTTAAGTCAAGTCAAATCAACTTTATTGTCATTTGCATCACATGTGGTACATGAGGTGGAACAAAATTATGTACACAGTGTCTCAGTTATCCCCAAAATAGCAAAATATAAGTATAAAAAGAAACAGTAAATAAGGACCTAAGATATATATTAAGATATATGCTAAACAAACACCAAACTGTACGATAAAAGATCTAAGATATACACTAAACATTAATAATGTAAAACAATACGGCGTAACAACAGCAGTCCGAACATGAGGCTGTGGTGAGCTGATGGGCATGAATGAATACAGTAGCATGAGAAAATCTGCAGCATGGATAATCAGCAGCATGAGATCTGCAGCATGGATAATCAGCAGCATGAGATCTGCAGCATGGATAATCAGCAGCACAGACAAGTCACATATCACCAATTAAAGTGTCATTAAAGAATGAGAAAAAAGTGTAATTAAAGTAGTTTTTATTTTTTCTTACAGTGATTATCATGGTTAGGGATTTATGAGTCTAACAGCTTCAGGGTAGAAGCTGTTCCTCAGTCTAGTTGTTCTGCACTTAATGCTCTGCAAACTTCTGCTTGAGGGGAGTGGGGCAAAAAGTGTGTGTGCAGGGTGAGTGGGGTCCTTCATGATGCAGGTGTCCCTCTTCCTACATCTGGAGGTGTAGATGTCTGTGATGGTGGGGAGGCTGACTCCAAAAGTCTTCTGTGCAGCATTCACCACTCTCTGCAAAGCTTTTCTTTCTGCTGCTGTGCAGCCTCCATGCCACACGTTGATGCTGGAGCACATGATGCTCTCCACTGCACACCTGTAGAAGGAGGTGAGGACTGAGCTTCCCAGCTCGCCTCAGCTGCCTGAGGCAGTAGAGTTGCTGATAAGATTGAAGATTATCGGTAAGATTGCAGTTATTTCAAGATGACAGCAATCCACTTTGGTCTTGGCCTCACTCAAACTAGTCATTAGCCTATCAATCTCGTCAGAATTTAACACCATTTCTTCAAAGCAAGGACATTCAAAGAGCTATCTGTGGGTAGGATATTAATTCATAAACATTCTTCAAAACCCTACTTCTAAACATCTGAACTATTGCTTTGATTATAGTGGTGAGCTTTAGTTGCTTTATTCATGCAAGACTAAAGTATGATGAGTGTATATTATCAGTGACATAAAAAGATGTATTCTTATTGGTTTAAAAGTATCTTTGGTCTTATGTTTTTGTGTCGGCAAGTTAAATATGTTCTAAATATGAGAGATCAGAAGTTGAGGTGTTCTCAGTAAACCCCACATTGACCAGTAAAAAAAACTGTCAGTGGGACTCTGATTTAGTACTTGACTGGACTGGCACATCCCTAGTTTGGACATTAGGTTAATCACATTCATTTTATCAACATGTTGGATACATCTGATTGTGTCCACTTGAGTTCCTGTCTATCACGTTTTCTTCTTCATTCTGCTTCTAGAGAACAAACAGGAACCATTGGAGGCAATCGTGTTTCAGTTGAGTGTATTTCATAGAGTTGAGAGAAGTCTTAACAAAATATCTGGCACCGATCTCATGCCATTGTGTGTTATTGTGCTGCAACGTAGCTCCTAAGCATCACCTGGTTTCTATTAACAAACACGCCACACAGCTGACGCCAAACTTTCGGAGAAACTTAAAGTGATGTCACACCAGTAAACAAGCAGAGGGATTTCTAACAGCCTCTCCGGTTCACAGCTGGATGTGTAGCAGAATCTTATGTTTCTGTTCCTTTCTGTGTTTCTCTCAGACGTGAACGCCATCTGTTGCTTCATTTCTGGCTTTCTGTCTCAAACACACCAACCGTGAGAAAGGCGGCCTCGTTGGAGGGTTTGTTTTAATAATTCAGTGTATTCTGATAGATAGGCCACGGGGGCTTTTCTTCTCTGCAGATATGATTTGTGTTGTGGGCAGTGTTTTAAGGTTAGTTAGTGTTGGGTGTTCCACTGCAGTCTTTATGGAGGCACAGGGGGAATCTCATACTTGCAGGTTAGGTTTTCCATTTCTCAGAGTGATATTTATGGCTTTGCATCAGCTGTGCCATGTGAGTGATGTAAGGACAGACAGTCTCTCAGCCCCCAAATAGCCCTGGAAAGAATAAAATTGAGATGGTGCAAAGTAACACTGCCAGTATATGAACAGCTGTTGATAAACTTTGGTGCATTATTACCAATTTCAAGCACAGCCTGCAGAGAATCGGAATGAGGCCCTGGCTCACCTGTGTTGTTACTTTAAAGGTGCCTGTAGTGTGATGCATTCAGAAAGGTTGGCTAAATCTTTGAAATGTGATAGTATACTAAAATGGTTCTGCTGCTGCACTCTGCCAAAACGTTTTGAACTGTTAGGCCAACCACTCAGATCCACGAAGACAAGGATAGCCCTATACAAGAAACGTATCAAATGGCACACCATTAATTGTGTTTTCATGACTAATATCCACACAAAGTTATGTTAAACATGCAACGCTTGCACGTTTGGAAGTCGTCTTTGTAACACGCCTAAGCAGCAGTGTTAAATCCCTGGTAATTGTGACCCACACTAAAGAGTGTTGCAAGAACAAGCGCATGTTTTCCCTGTATTGATGCGAGGCGGAGAGGACGAGGCAGGTTTAGGATTTCTGTCCGCCCCTTACCCACCAAAGGTCTGAGCGCAGCAACTTTAACTGCTGCCTTCTCAAGTGAGAGCAGCTGCAGCCTGAACCTGAGCCAGAAACCCAGGTGTCTGTGTCCATCAATACAACCCCCCCCACACACGCTCATGTAATTCACAAGTCTGCAGCCCGAGAGCTGTATATTCTTCATTTTTAAACCCTTTAAAAGATTTGGATGTCAGCAGTGCAATGAAAAGAGACCATGCTTGAGTGTTCACCTAACCTTTAGCATTTGGGTGCATGAAATTATGTATAAAGGGAATGAGAGTTGAACCAGACATCACCCCCAAACAATTGCTAGTCCAGGTGTTTGATTTTGCCTTTACTTATCTACTTCACCATGCCACTCATTTAAAGTATTTTTTATTTGGTCTGGAAGTTGGAATTTCTGAGTTCCACGTTGAAAGACCCCATCCTTTTCCAACCCAAAATGTGAAATATAATTCGGGTAGATGGAGATTTTTCACCAAACCCAACCTCAAAATCCAACGGTGCTGTATCGTAGAAGAAATGCAGTGATAGCTGCAATAATAACCTTTTTATGTTCACCTGCGTTGGTTTCTATCTCATTAAATCAGTTGCAGAGATAGTGCTGTACATCTTCTGTTAGTGAACATGTCGCTGCAGCGTTTGAATGCACAAAACAGACAAAAAAAAAACATGGTGCTATCACACTAACACTGATATCTTGTATTGACAATAATCCTTTGCACGGCAATGAGAAAATCCTACAGGGTTTTCACGTTGCAGCTGAAACATGGGGAAGTGGGGTGTGACATTATTCCCATAGGTCTGACTTTTACAGTAGATGGGATGACTTAATGTCTGTCTCACGGATAAATTGGAATAACTACAATCACAGAATGAGCTGTCATGATCTCCGCGCTCTCTGCCACCTGCTGGCACTGTCGGCCACGCCCACTTCTCAGCTTCAGAGCGGAGATCATGATAGGCTGCAGGAGGAAGCTTCGGGCTGCACACTGGTGCAGCAGGTGCTAAATAATTAAAAATAATTTATTTTAAATAAAAAATCCATGCCAATCATGTGGCTTATCCACCAATCAGCCAGTTGTGTGTCATGTCCAATCTTACTTTGAAAAACTGCAAAAGAGTGAGTCCGTGAAGCGCGAGTTAGCGAGGGACTACCGTTTATCTAAAAATTAGCAAAACAATGGATACAACTTAAATTTCTTTTCTGTTTCCAAGCCAAAAAATCCATTGTGATAATAAGATAACTTATTAACTTATAGTAACCAACAGCTAACGGCTAATAGTGGCTAACAAAACAAAATAAAAATAAGTGGCTGACAAAATCATCACATGGTGAATCAGTGACATGCTTCCGGCATGAAATCTTCTGTCATGTGTGCTCTTTTTCACCGAAGCAAAGGAGCTCTTCTGCACGGAAACACCCTTTTTATCAATTCAGTCCAGTTTCTGGACACTGCTAGTCCATTGTAACTTGTAGCCAACGCTTGAGCTGTGTATTGCTGTATCCTTCAATGTATTCCAAGTCGATTTTGGCCTCGGGGACGTCATATTAATTTAAGTTTACATGAGCAAAAGCGTTGGAGGTAGCCATCATGCATGAGATCTGCCGTGTTCTTTGCCTGACATCAGGGATTGGGGATTCCCTACAATTCTTGTGACATCAACCCTGATCAACGCGAATCCAATAGCTTCCTCTGAAATGTTTCAACTTGGCTGTAAAACAAATGTTAATTAAAATACTCTGAGTCGTGCATTTCTTCAGGTTTTCCACTTTGGCATGTTTTCAAATGTCTAAAACATTTGTCTTCTGTTCCAGGTAGTTTTGTTCTTCCTGAGTTGTCATCAGTTTACAATGCATGTGCGTTACGTCTACTCGTGCAAACGTCTGTTTTTAATATTGGAAACAAAGCAACAAGTGTGAAATCTTAGCAGGGACTTGGTGTCAAATGAGTGACTGCACTGCTGAGTCCCCTGAGCTTTTGATGAACTAACATTTGTTAATGTCTGTGACATCGGAGTAATTTGATATTTTTTCTGCCATAAATTCTGGCTCCTGTTCACTTTCTGATGCTGAACACTTTGTTCTCTAGTTATGAGTATTAAATTGACACAAGTCTCGGGTTTCCTTAAGCTGCACAGGTAAGCTGACTAAGTCCTTACCATTCACGATCTGGCGTCTCTGATCTGTTTATTGGAGGAAGTAAAGAACATGACAGACTGGGTTATATGTTCACACGCACAGTCATCAGTGGATGGCATGTTCTTCCAGATGTAACGAGACTTTGACCCCTGTCTTCAGCTCTGACTAATTTACTCGCAGCCTGTCTGACATGATCACATGATCTGATGATGTCATTCTGTTGTCAGCCAGTGACTTACCTGTCAGAGAGGAAACGGGGTAGATGACTGGGTTCTGTAAATTATGTGACTAATGGGAACATCTGGGCCTTGTTTGCAGCTATCAGACATTTCTCTTCCAGTCCGGAGTCACATCTGCAGTAAATCATGTGCTGTCGACTAATGACATCATGATGACCTTATAATGGCTGTTCCCGGTGCTGCTGAACGAAGGCACAGACAGACTCGTCAGGTTAATTATTAGGTGTGAACAGACGTTACACCAGGAACAAAGCAAGCACGACTTTTAGAGCGCTTCGATGTTTGAGCTCCTGCAAGAAGATAGCATGGTGATGGATGATTTAAACTTTTTAAACATGATTTTTATATTTTTTTAGACCTGATAATTGGACAAAATATTCTTCTCTGTTGGTTCAACTACTTTTGAACTTTTTGACATTTGTAACGTTTTTCTTCTCAAAAGTGAATCAGTATGATTATCAACATTATACCTCTAAGTAACTCTCAAATGATTGGGAACATGCTGGGATTTGAGCACGAATGTTAAATAACTATAAATAAATCATTTTGAGACAAATGCTTGAAACACCTGTAAAGTTTTTTTGTCCATTTTATACTTTCATCAATAATTTGGCCCAAAACATGTACCTATAAGGGTAAAATACACTGTAAAAATTGAGGTTTTATTATTTATCTTAGGCTCATTTAAAAAAATCCATCACTTAAGAAATATTTAAATATTTTAAGAAATGTATTAATTTTGTTGTATTGGTTGGTAGTTTGACTGTAAAGCATTTTGGTCAACCTCAGTTGGTTTTAAATGTGATAAATAAATAAAATTGACATTGACTTCTAATATTGACTTATTTCTAAGCATGTTTAAGTTATAAATATTAATAAATCCTCATTAACTGTTCAATAGGAAATATGCGACCCTTGCTATCCAAATCAGTCAAAATGAACTCAGGCTGCAAAACCAGAAATATAATTTTTTGTAGTAATTGAGATTTGTGGAAAAGTTAGTCCTTAAAGACACCATCGAGCAATCTTAGTAACTAAAAACTGAATATAATCTTCATAATCTATGTTTCAGTGTAAGTTTTGTAAGTGGTATATGTAAAAAATAATTATTTTAATTTCAATCCTTTTAATTTCTTTTAAAATTGATGAATTTTCTCTATTTGGCATCATTGTGGAGCTTCCTTTTTTTAAAAATATAGGGCTGGAATTTGTGACTACAGACAAATACAAAAAAACAAGTTTTCAAACTGGAGCTCTTCTTACCAAAACAAGCTTATTGACAAATAATAAATAGCCAAATTTCAACAAACTATGTAACATTTAGAAGCTTTGAGATGGATAATTTAGAAATAATTTAAACTCAGTATTGAAAATTTCTTTATTAAGACTCATTTAGCCAGGTCATGTGTTTTACTAAAATAATCTGCTTGTTGAAGACTGGAATATTTATAAAAAACAATCCAATAATTTAATCCAAGAGTTTTTGTGGTAGTTTTTAGATTAAAGTAACACAAGCGGTATTAATTATTAAATTTGGTTGTAAGAGTATTCAGATATATGTTGAAATAAAGAAATACATTTTGCTTGGGCACAATCTTATTTCTCTTAAGTGTTGTAAAAGCATATTAAAATTTGGACTTTAACTTATTTTATGTTTAAATGATTAAAACATGGTCGGCGGTGGGATTTTTGACGACACTAAAGTTGCACCTCAGCCTCTTTAAAAACAGGTTTTATTTAATCCTCCTATAATTTCCCGTTAAACCTTTTCATATAACCTCCGACTGACTTCCCGTGTTTTTTCCGCAGCTTACTCCGGGTGGAAAGGCAGCTCAGGCCGGAGTTGGGGTGGGAGACTGGGTGGTCTCCATCAGTGACACCAACGCTGAAGAAATGACCCATGTGGAAGCACAAAACAAGATTAGAGCGGCGACAGACTCCCTGACCCTCAGCCTCAGCAGGTAGGTTGTCTGGCAGTGTGTGAAGCAACAAAATTGTACTTTTATCTCATGCACGCAGGAGCATAAATCCCTGCAGTGCAATACTTTCCTTCATTTTCATTTGGACAAGATGAGATATCATAAAGTCCTTGAAATACTCCCTTATATGACAGATGGTTGCAAAACACATTATCATCGCAGAGTCCATTTTCATTTCGCCCACGGCAAAGAGTGGTTTTAGTTCAAATTCAGTTTTACTTCACAACTTAAAAAGTGTTAATTTCTGTCAGAATGTTGATTTTTTTTTTTTTTGGTCTTTATTCTCGTGCTTTTTTGACAGCAGATTATTTACATGTCTGCTAAACAGAATTCAGTGAAATGAGCCAAAACAAAGAGTGTTCTCTCATTTTGTGAATTTATTTACAAAGCTGCGGTGCACACACTGAATCCTTTGAACTCACGACACTTATTCTCCTCTGCATGCATACCAACCGGTGTTAGCTAGAAACCCTGGCCTTTATTCCTTTCACATGAGCCAGTCTCAGAGGAACCCTGGGTACTTTTCATTGAGCCTCAACTCCAAAATGAAAGCAAAGACATTTCCCTCTGATTAAAGCCGTCTGTCTTTCTTTCTGGGCCAGGAGATCTTTTAATTAGCACTGAGTCGCCCTCCTACAAGCAGCACTTATACCTGCTCAAATACGTCCTGCCAGAGTTTCTTGACAAAGTGTCTCTGAACAATAGAAAAAAAATGGGCTTGATTATTAAAAGAAAAAGAGATTTCAAACCCAGAGACAGTAAAAAAAAATAAATAAAAAAAAAGGAGATATCGACTTGCAAAGTAATAAAGATGAGCTTTCTGCTGCCGTGGGACTCATTTTGATTTTTTGATCCTCATAAGTAATAGGAGTAAAGCTGCGTTATCTCGTTCACCTCATTGTTGCCTGCCAGGAGACTTCACTTTTTAATTTCTTACACATCTTCTTTGTTCACTTAGTTTAAGTTGCAGGATATTTGAAGTCTTTCAGAAAGCAGAGTTGTTGCAGAGTTAAATAGTCTGAGATTCAGGTTTGATCAGGGCAGCTATGCGTTCTCATGTCATCGATTTCACTTAGAAATTTAGTGAACGGAGAGTTCTGATCTTTTGAAGTGGGGTCCTGTGGAAACACAATGAATATTTAATATCTTACCTGCTGTAGATAGAGCTTCAGGCCCTGTACACACGTAGCCTGGTGTTTGAAAAAACGAATATCC
>NC_056501.1:27474657-27498938 GCF_014905685.2 Nematolebias whitei | reverse complement strand
TGAGGCCCTGTACACACGTAGCCGGATATCAGGAAAACCGAATAGTTTATCATGCGGTGTGGCCTTTCATCCACACGTGAACTCCGGTTGATGTAACTATAAACGAATAATAACAAAAACTCCGACCAAAGTGGAGATTTGAGAAATCTCCTCTTTCGGGTTTGCGTGTGGACTTTCGGAACCGGAGATATGCACATTATGTCTGCGACAGATGGTGCAGCGCGGCGCTGACGTCACATGTGCGACAATTGTTTTTGTTTGCCCATTCATTGTGGTTGCTTTGAAGGGTTGTGATTGGCTGATATACGTTTCACCTTTGCACTACACTGCCTCCTATGGGTTGGGCATATTCTTTACAACGCTCTGTGGTGAACATCACCGGGTTCATGTAGACGATCATTTTCTCTATCCGAACATGTATGTACGGCGATATTTTTTTGCGCAGATATTCGTTTTTTCAAACACCAGGCTACGTGTGTACAGGGCTAAAGAGAGCACATTTATCTCGATCAGTGATTTAAATTCAGGAAAAAAGTAACCACATTGATACCCTTTCCTATACTGGCGTGTGCACTGGTGTTAGAAGTAAACAAACGTGTAGCATTAGCTGAGAGTTTGAAGCTGAATGCAACAGGACGGCAGTCGGCTGTGATGAAGCGACCCATTTTATCAAAATAACATCAGTCAGAGATGTTTTTGTTCAAGTGTACTTTGGTACAAACAAAGGAGATTTTAGAAGAGGTTTGGAAAATAACTTGATTTTCATCATGTTGAAAATGTCACAAAATCATTTTTAAAGATTCTGGACTCTCAATCCACAGACGAGAGTGTTTGAGCAACAGAAATTAATCTAATTAATAATCTGCAGGGTCATATTGGAACTCAGACAAATATCTGAGCAACTAAAGCCTCTTTCACATCAGCTAACATTACACTGAGATTAAAAAAAGCATTGAAGTGATAGTTGAGATCATTGGAAGGGAGGTTTTGTGTGAAGGCTCTGAACACTTACCTGCACCGTCTTACCTGCATCGTCTTACCTGCACCGTCTTACCTGCTGTAGATAACTCTTTGAACGGCCTCAGTTTGGAGACATAAAGTTTATTTCTGACCTGACTGACGAGCAGCTAGTCTGAGTGGAGTCATGCTCGAAGCCAATCGCTGCCATCTTCAAATAAGACTGTAATGTCAGAGTTTTGTCATAATTCAAACATTATTTAAAAAAAACTGTTTGAGGTTGCAAATAAACTTTAAGTTAAATATGCATGCATTAAAAACAATAGTGTTAGCATTAACCACAATGAAATGGTTGAGACTGGAGTTGTTTTAAGGCAGCTTTGTTCTTCAGTCAGACCAAACTTAAACTCTTATTTTTTTCCAACTCTCTGCTCATTTCATGTCTTCTCTCTGCTGCCGTTTATTTCCTCTTCTTTGTGTTTCGTCTATTTGTTGCCTCTGGTCAGGGAAAAGTTCCTCACTGAGATTCAGAGTCCTCGCTACGCCCGTCTGAGGGACTGGCACCACGACAGGTCTGCTCGCGCCCTCAATATCAAAGTCTGAGCGGCGCGCTCGAAGCCCCGAGACACCGAGCCGCACCGCGACAAAGACGACGACGATAGCCGACTGTCAAACGTTCACCTTTCACATGCACACGGGGTGAAACGAAGCCAGAGCCTAGATGACGAAGCCCAAAGTGGAACCATGCACACTGAGCCAAAGCGTCAAACCTCCTGAATTTCTGACTTGATGGTTTTCCACGTCACACTGGTTTACTGGGAGTAAACTGGTGGGAATTCTTCTGTAATTGTAAAGTTTAGACCCTCCTCTGATATGTCTGTCTTTTCCTTGTTTACATCCGTTCAGCTCTTCATCTCTAAAGTCCTCCTCTCTGTTCTCATCTAAAAGGCATGTACCAAAGAAAAAGACAAATCTGTGCTTTTATTTCCTGCTGTCATCACTAACATCTAAAATATAAAAAATCTGAACAGGTAACTCTTGTTCTTCTGTCCTTTTTTACTGTTTTTCCAACTTGTTTATTCAGTGATTGAAAATAGACTTCGTCTCTTCCACCAGCAGTTATTTTTGATGTTTTAAAAAAAAAAATCAAAGCCATCTCAGTTCACTAAAGCAAAGGATTATGCAGAAGCTGGGCTTCCTCTGTTTTTATGCAGGTTTGAATTAACGGGTCGTTTCGCACAGATCAGGGTTCAAGGTTTACTTTTATTGCCTCGAAAAAGAAAATTTGTTGTGCAGTCGGGCTTAATAACAAACACGCGTGAAGTAAAACACATCCATAAAGGCTGGAGGTGAGCGGTGAAGAAACGCAGCTTTTACTTCTCTTCTTACCTGAAATAAACTCACCTGAAAGTGTTCAGAATGTAATAATGGAGAAACGGCAAAACAGGACCAGGATTATATTTGATCAAAGTCATTTTCATCTTTGCACGTCCACAAAAAAAAAACAAGTTTAGTTTTAATACTGATTTAACAACAGAAGGGTTTGACATCTTGTACCTGAGGTAAAGCTGTGTCAAAAAACATCTTTCAGTGAGAAAAATCTTTAGAAAACATAAAAAAATATATAAATATAAATTCTGTAAATAAATCTGTGATGTGGTGCACCTTTATGTTGTAAAGTGTGGATAAAAAGAAGAAAATATATCATTAAGAAACAATTGGATTTATTAAGGTGGTGTTCACATTCTTTTCCTTTATTTATTTTATTTGGGGGGGTGGGATGGTGTAGAGGCAGGGCAGCTGACCCTGGACCTGAAAGTCTCAGGTTCGATCCCCACTCATTGCACATCTCGTGGTGTCTCTGAGCAGGACACCTTATCCCCAATTGCTGCCCGGGCACCTTCCATAGCTGCCCACTGCTCCACCTGGGGGTGGATGGGTTAAATGTAGAGAGATAATTTTGAAAATGTATATGAACGTACAATGACAATACATAACACATTATTATTATTATTTGGCAGTTGTTTACACCAGATGTCCTTCCTGACGCAACCTGGGCTCAAACCTGCACCCTCAAGGTTTGAGACCACGGCGTTAACCACTGAGCTACCACAGCCCCAAAACTACAACCCCAAATGTCTTAAAATAGTCATAAAATATATGTTTTATTCTTATTGCTGCACTTAATCACATTTGACTTTGAGCTGAACGTGTCAGCAGTACCTGATCAGTTTGAGCTGATCGACAAATCATGTGTTTTGTTCTAAGATGTCAGCAGAGTCGAGGAAACCCCGACTGATTCAGGAGGCTAACATCTGTCTGCAGCTGTAAAGTCAAACTGGTGCTTTTCTTTGAGAAACCGGAGCCAAAACTTGGAAAAAAAAGTAGAGGATTAGTAAATAATGTTTCTAAACAAAAACCAACAAATAAAAAAGAAAAGAAGGGAAACTAAGTGTTTCGTCCACAATTTCTTCACTGATAATTACATTTAGAGCACCAGCAACCACGGAAGGTGGGTGAGCATGTAGCTGCCTGTAGTCCTCGAGGTGTTTGTTAGCAAAACATATCATGAATCAGTGGATAGATTTTAACTACACTCTCAGAACAAATAGAAATGGGTAAAACATTATTAATAAAGTCTATATCTTGATTATTTTTCATGCCAATTCGATTAAAGATGGCCGCCACAGCTAATCAAACTTTGAAAGAATGGCCATAACTCGGTCATATTCACTGATATTTGTGTGAAATTTGGTGTGCTAGTAGATGAAAGCCATTCCTACTCTATACTCAGATCTTTGTTTAAAACTTTATCATGCAAGGTGGCGGGCGATATGCATTTCTTCAAGGATTGAAACTTTAATTAGTGATAATTTAATCCATTCTAATCAACTGGCAGCTACTGTAGTGGCTAAACGGGTAAAAGTAGACGTCATTTGTTCTGCAGTTATATCCAGACGGTCCATGTGTCTAACACTTAGGTAATTTTGACAAGTGGAGAGGGGTGGACATCAAAACCATGCTGAGAAATTTCATCAAGCCATTCGAACAGAACTGAAGTTGTCAAAAATTAAAAAGTGTTGAGCTAGCGCACAGTAAAAAAAATCATAACTTTAGCTAAAGCTTGGGGTGAAACTGAAGGAAGGAATGACTACGAGCTGCAGCAGCCGGCATGTTTACCTTCAGGTTCCTGCAGAGCTGCGTTACCTTTACCTCCTCAGACTTTCAGGTGACACGTGTCAGTGACTTCTTCCTCCATAAGAAGTCAGAACGCCTTTCTCTGCCAACAAACCACGTTTTCCTCGTAGCTCAGGTAGATGGATCCCAGGGGAGCTGCAGTCAGACAACAGAGGTGAATCTGAAATCGTAGCTGCAAAAAAAATAAATAAAAAAGACGCACCTGTATCACATCACACCGATCAGGAGAAAAAGGAGGACGATGAGTGCAGTAAAGGTGTCAAGAAAGCAAAATCCAGGTCACTAAAGGTAGGACAGATTTGCCATCGTGCAGTTTTTACCTGCAGCCTTCACTGAGCGGTGCAGCTGAAGAGACGTGTGAGGGTTGGAGAGCTCGGCGCCCCTGGCCTGATGCCATGTGGGTCAGTCAGGGAGAGTCGAGCTGCTCGAGCAGGACGATGCTTCGAGTCGTTGGGTGAGATCCCAGAAGGCCGGTGCGTTATCGGTGTTCAGAGCAGAGGGCAGCTGACCCGGGGTCTGTGAGTCAAACACTGACAGAGATGCTGCCCTTCGTTTAACCCAACCACTAGATCCTTCACGTCCCACCAGCCGCTCGCTTCATTAACAGCCATTCAGCTGCATCATCATTCCTGCTATACATTTTATTGCTACAGTTCATCAAAAACAATTAAATATCTCTTAATATTCGAAGAAATGTTTTCAGGAAATTATGTTTCCTCCTATAATCCACACTCAGGAATTAAGAACGGAAAGCTCCAACTAGCACTTTTTTCAAAAAAAGCAACTTCCCCCAATAAAAAACTAGAATGAAGATAATTCACATTTTGACTCGATTTCATCATTTCTTGTCGTATCAGTCGATGATGTAAACATGAGTTAAGGGGGTGGCTTTTTTTTTCTCTCTCTAGAGATGAAACGTCTCCAGAGCTCACCGTCTTGGCTCAGAAGTTGTTTTTCTCTCTCAGTCGTGGATTGAAGGTTTTCTGAACGTAGTGACGCCTGCTGGGTAACAGAACTTTAAAAAAAAGAAGGAAATGCTTCATCTCAACTCTTCACACGCGGACTTGAAGCGAACTCCTCTTTCCCGACTTTTGCCTCCGAGTGATGTCAGTCACGAGGAGATGCTCAGGTCGCTTATTGCTCCCATTAGGAGTAAAAGCTTCTGAACCACGCTTCGTGAAGAGTCGGTGTTTATTGAATGCCCACTTTGTTGTTCAGCATTGGTTTTTGAAGGTTATTGAATTACTTGATTGATTTTTGTCTCATAAAATCTTGTGGAATCATGAAAAAATGGTCTGCCGACTGAGCTGATGTAAGCAGCTCAGTGCATTTCATCAATCCTGAAGAAACTCAGTGCAGCGAACTTTATTTAACTTTATTAACTACAATCGTAGGTGAAAAGGAAGTCGATCTTGTTTTAAGTCCAGGGTTTTATGTATCAAATGATGATGATCTGGTCTTTATCAGGTTCTAAAATGATTCAAATCAAACCTCGAGTACAAAAACACAACAGATTCCACCATGTTGTTGTTTATGAAGCTAAAATTAGAAGTTGTGTGTAAAACAAAGTTCAACTCCTGAACCAGCAGCTTGTAGAACCACTTTTAGTGAAGTGATCGTTTTCTAATCGACTTCTTCAGTCTCTTATGGTTCAATTCAAAAAACGTTCAATACAAAAACAACTGGACTTTGTTTTTGTATTGAATGTTTTTTGAATCCATCATGTCCTGGATGACTGAGCATCTTCACCAGCACGTCTCTGATGGTTGTGGAGGAATTCTGACCCACTCTTCTTTCCAACGCTGCTTCAGTTGTTGAGTTTTGCAGACATTTGTTTCTGCTCAGCTCTCTGAGGGTCTGATCTGGACTTTGACTGAACCATTGCAGCTCCTGGACTCTTTTCATTTTGCAGCTGTGTTTGGCGTCTTCGTTCTGTTGCATCATGACCCGGTTTGGTCCAGTGTTCAAATCCTTTGGTTCACAAAGTTCACGGTCGAGCCAGTAACCTCGGGGTGCCCAGGGCATCACTCCTCCACCACCATGCTTGAGTTAGTTTGAGGGGTTTGTGCTAATATTCTGAGTTTCATTTTTGCCAAACCAGGTGCAGTGCATTGTGGGTAAACGTCTCTCCAAAGGACATTGCTCCAGAAGTCTTGAGCTTCATTCAGATGCAACGTTACAAAGCCAAGTCCTGCTGCCCTCTTCTTTTTAGACCAGATCCTGGTAATCCTTCCAAACAGTTCAGTCGTTTCCCGTCATGAACTTTAACCTTTAACCTGCTGACTGGGGCCTGTAGAGTCTGAGACTAAGCTCCTACGTATTTCTGTCACTTCCTTGAGCATTGCACGGTCTGACCTTGGGTGAACTTGCTGGGATGTCCACTCCTAGGTATGTTTGCCACTTTTAAATGTTTCTCACTGTAGAATGATGGACTCCCAAATTGTTTGGAAATGACCTTGATGAACAGCCACAGCTGCTCCTCTGAGGTCATTGCTGATGTCTGTCCATCTTGGCGTTGTATTCAGACACAGCTGTGTGCTCCAGAGTGAGAACACTCCTGCTCTTATAGGGTGATCACACTCATGATGGGACATTTACTGAGCAGCACCTGGTTGATATTCACCCCCCCCCCACACACACACACACACACACTAAATCCTGAGGAATCAAAAGTGGAGTTAATCCTTTTTTCTTTTTGTGTGGTTTTGTTAAATAAAGACGGTGCGATCTGTTCTGTGTTTTGGTACACTTAAGGTTAGATTTAAATAGTTTTACAGCTTGAGATTGTTTTTATTTTCTCACGACACATAAAACCTTAGAATTGAAACAGTTTCCCACGCCTGCACACGCCTTGAAGTAGTCCAGATTTGAGAGCCCCCCCCCCCCCGTCCTGCTGATGCTGACGCAGAGTCTTCACACAGAAGGTGATTTGTGGCACAATAGAGACGATCATGAATGTTAATAACCAAATATGACATTCCTTAAAGGCGTAACCATGGTTACCAGGCTGTGTGTGTTGTATCTTTTCTAACGAGTCATTTTCTCCCCTCAGCCTTGAGCCAACCCCCCCCTCTGCCAAGACCCAGACTGCAGATCAACCAGATGGTGAGTTTCTGCTCCTGCTGGTGCATAAACTCAACCCCAGCAGTGTCTGTTGGAGGTTGTGCTAACAGATTTTTACTCTTTAAGTGTCAGCACACGTGCATGAGTGATGACTACGTGACACAAGGTAGTGCACGTGAAAAGACCTTAAAGGTGTTCCTCCTTTCTGTCCAGGCTCCAAGACCGCAGCAGCTGCTGGCAGTTCCGGTCCGTCCTGCCGACCTCCGTGGGTCACGGACCCCAACTTCGCTGACCGCTACCGTCCAGATAAAACCAGTACCGTGGTGACCCAGCACCAGCAGCCCGTCCAGCCCACGCCCATGCAGAACCGCAGCTCCATCCTGCAGGCGGTGCAGCCGGCACCTGAAGGCAGCGGGAGGACCCCAGTATGTGGCGCCTGCAACAAAGTCATCAGGTGAGGCTGCTCCTGCTCCAGCATTTAGTGGAATGACATCGTCTTGTATCACAGAGGACGAGCACCGTCCTCGTTCACGAACACGAGAAGCTGCACTTCCTGTCCTCAGGGATCAGGATCCAGCAGCCTCCAGCCCTGATTGTAACGTGCTCTTACTGTGTGTTGGTCCAGGGGTCGGTACCTGGTGGCTCTGGGACGCTCTTGGCACCCTGAAGAGTTTACCTGCTCGCAGTGTAAGGCGGTCCTGGAGGAGGGGGGCTTCTTCGAGGAGAGGGGCTCCGTCTTCTGTACAAAGTGCCATGACAACCGCTACGCTCCCACCTGCGCCAAGTGCAAGAAGAAGATTGCAGGGGTGAGAGCCGCCCCCCCATGAGCAGAAAATTCAAAGACACGGAGTGAGTGACAAAGATGATAAAAGTGAACTCTCTGTCCATTATCAGGAGATCATGCATGCTCTGAAGATGACCTACCATGTTCAGTGTTTCAAGTGTGCCGCCTGCAAAACCCCCATCAGGAACCAGGCCTTCTACATGGAGGAGGGGGAGCCTTACTGCGAGAGAGGTGAGAGGCCGGGCCGACCCAAACCAGTGCTGAACTCTGAACCAATCAGTGTCAAACAACTGGAGGGCATTCAAAACGAAGCAAAGTAACTGTCTGTGCTGACTCTGATGTAATCACAGAGACGTTTTTCTGATGCCCCCCTGGAGACCTGCATCAAAATAAGATGACCGTGCACAAGTTTTAATCCACCTCTAATTTATTTAGGTTTTGCTTCCAAGCAGCCTGACTTTCCTGTAACCTTTCAAAGTAGTCTGAATTTCAATGTTTCTCCAGGCTTTGTTAAAAGTTATTTATTTATTGGTTGTGTACACTTTTTAATCATTTTCCATTCAGTTCTTGTACCTGAGCCTGAACATGCTGTAAAGTTTGCACTTAAAAACAAAAGTGGACAAGTGAGAGACACAACAAATGTCAGGACTAATTATATATATATATAGCTCCAGCAAATGAAGAGTCTCTGAAAGTCTTTCAAAATACCTTTCTTTAAAAAAAAAAAAAAAAAAGATTCAAATGAAAGATGTGAACAAGTCAGTCTCTTTCTGAGCTGTTAGATGAAAACGTGCCTAAACATCCAATTTCAAACTAGTTTTTTTGCTTAGTTTGTTGTGTGTCGACACCTCAGTGGTTCATTTCTTGCACTTCGGAGCATTTGGTTGTCTGCATGATTGACAGGTCAGAGTGAAGTGGCTCAAACAAAAACATCACGTCAAGCAACGGTCAGGTTCTGGACTGGAAACGAGTGCAAAAGCAGCCAAATAAAAATAAATAAATAAACTCCCTTTGAAAGGACTTTCCATCAAGAGCACTTTAAAAGATTTCAAGAAAATCCAGCTTGTTGGAAGAAAAAATGTGAAGCAACGACTGATGATTCAAGATTTGTGCACAGTACTGCACATCCACCTCGGCATTAAAAGCCCATTTTCCTGACGTGAACGGATGTCCTCTCAGTCCTCACATAATCTTTAATTAGAAAATGTTTACAGCCAGACTGATGGGTTCAGCTCATCTAGATAAATCCAAACTACAAATTTAAATTTATTTTCCATAAAGGTTTTTGGTTTCTCTCTTTTATGCCTCAAATGGAAAATATGTCGATTTATACCTCATTTAATCTGTTAAAATGTAAATCGGCTCCGTGTGGCTGCAGCTGCTCGCTCTCAGCTCCGCTCAATCATGACTGAAGAGTCTCCAAATCAACCTTCACTTTTAGCTCCATTTATTGCATCCACCCAATTGTTTTCCTGTTTCTCTTTATTATTACTCCATATTGTTAATATCCCTCTTCTGTATGTTTTTCAGTACTTACCTCATTCTGCAACGTTTGTGCTAATTCAACATTTCATATATCAAAACGTTCAGCTTACTGAGGATATTCCCATTATGATTTTGGTACTCCAGCAATTTATACTTTTTGAACAGCTTTTTCCAGCCATTTTTTTCCTAATTGAACATTTATAAAACCCTTTTTTGCCTTCAATTTTAGCCTTTTTATGCTACTAATACCTCTTTTTATGCCAATTCTATTCTGTTTTTTTACTAATATTCTGTCCTGCTGATGCAGATTTTGCCATATTCATGAAATTTTAGCCCTGATAAAGCTGATTCTGTACAGTTTTTGCTACTTCTGCCCTGCTTTGTTCATTCATTCAACCTTTATTTTTACAGGTTAGTCTCACTGAGTCACAAGGACTCATTTACAAGAGAAACCTGTTTTAGACAAAAAACATAAATTAAGTACACACAACAAATAACATTCATATGAAAGCATATAAAATGTACAGTAAATAAAATAAGTGATATAAAACGAAGTAAAAACAAACTACATTATAAAACGGTGTAAAGTACTAAAAATAGGAACATGTTTGCATTAATTTTTTGCATTGAACTTAACAGCAGCTTAAAATCCCTTAGGGCGGTCAGTTTTAGAGGAACAAATCGGACTGGATGATGTCGAATACATTCTAAAAGTTGGAAAACCTCAGCAACTGTTTTAGCTCAACAATAAACAACTGTGTCGTTGGCATAGAAATGTACGGAGGCATCAGGAATGATCTGACCTACATTACTTATGTAGATTGTAAAGAGGGTGGGTCCAACGAGCGAGCCTTGTGGTACACCATTATTGACATTTAAATAGCTGGAAGAAGTACCATTATGTTGAACACATTATTATTACATTATTATTGTTTGTGCTACCATTCAGCCCTATTTAAGTTAATTCTACCATGTGTATACTAATTCTACCCTGTTTTATGCTAATTCAGCAGTTTTTAGCTACTTCTGCCGTGTTTGTTAAGATTTCACTACTTTTGGTTCTTTGCTTACTTCTTCTTGCTTTGTTTCACTTATTCTGTCAGTAAGCTAGCTCTTTCATGGTTTTTGCTAGAGTTTTACTACTTCTGGCACCAAGCTTTCTTTTTGTTGCTTTTTTTTAGCAAATCATTCCAACTATTTGTTACATTTGAGTTCAGAGATTGAAGATTTACAGCTTGGTTTCAGTTTCTTCAGCAGCTTTCATCAAAAATATTCAGCAATAATCATTCACACTGCACTTTCGCAGGAAATGCAAATGTTTCTAGTTTCACAATGAGGTTTTCTTGCTCGGTTCTGACACCCAGTGGGTTTGTAAGGTTCCATATTGTCTCTTTAATTATCAGGCTAACAGGTTAGGAGATACATGTGGAACAGCAGCTGTTTGGATTTGCTGGTTATGAGACTGAATTGTTCAGGGATAAGAAACACTAATAATACTTTAATAATATCGTAAATCAAGACTTAATTATTATAAAAACAAGTCGATCAGGGTTATAAAAGGACGTTTCTTCTCCAGGATTCATGAAGGAGATGACGGACATCTTGTAGCAGCAGAATCTCAGTTTTCAGACCAGGTGTTGATAAATAAAATCTAATGTGAAGCTCGTATCCTGAACAGACCATAACTGCAGCCAAAACTATGTTGGAAAATTTAATCCGAACCTGAAACTATTTAACAGCTTGAGCAGCAAATATGAAACGCAGACTAAAATAAATAAATAAATAAATAAATAAACCCTGCTGAGAATCTGCGTGTGCAGATTGATTAGTTTCAGCACCAACTGGGAAACATGTGAACCCGTGTAGGAGTTCACGTCTCTTCACGCCCGGATCGAGTCTGACAGATTGATTCTAAATCTGCGCAGACTGGTTGGGCGTCCCATCGCACAGCGTCAACTTCCTGAGGGATGTTTGATGTTCTGCGCACAGCGCACGTCATCCTGCAGAACAAAAACGCTACAGAACAGCTGCAGCCAGCGGGCTGAAGCGAGGGTTTGGAAACGTTTGTCCGTCGTAACGGTCGCCTTCCTCAGTTTTTATCAGGCTGTTTGTCAGAGTTTAGTCAAACATGGCTGCAGCGCTGCTGTGGGCCTTTGAGCTGTGACTGTGCCCACAGTCGATCACACGGTGTGATGTTTTCATCTGCTGTAATCTCTTTAGCCGCTCTTTGCTCCATACATTTCTCTGTCGGCTTTTATAAATGCTGCGTGCTCTTCGATTATGCTATAAATATTTTAGCGGCGGCCGTGCGCTCCTTGCTCGCTACCGACGCTGCGACGTGAACTGCTGCTTCATCAGAGGCCACGGCGAGCAGTCCGAGTCCTCAGACTTAGAAGAATGCCTTCAGCTGTGATAAACTTTCTGCTGCCTCAGCATCTTGCAGGGATTGTTCAGCTCTCCAGCAGCAGCAGCGTTATAACCTGACACTTCTCCCAGAGTCCTTGTGATGAAAGCCGGTCGAGTACCAGGGAGCAATTTCCCCTCATCCTAATCCAACCCACTACTGCACAAAATATCCTAAACACGCACATCCTCAGAGAGGAGGAGCTGGTGCATCACATCAGCTTCACCTCTCAAACTCAAAGCCTGCTTTCTGATCCGAGCGTCAGAACTTCATGTAAAAGTGACGTGATGCTGGAGGTCACGGAGCTGATCTTTGCAGGTGATAAAACAGCTTTTTACATTTGAATGTTGTCATATTTCCTCTGCAGACTATGAAAAGATGTTTGGCACCAAATGCCACGGCTGCGACTTTAAGATTGATGCCGGCGATCGCTTCCTGGAGGCCTTGGGCTACAGCTGGCACGACACGTGCTTCGTCTGCGCCGTAAGTCATTTTGATGGATAGACTTTCTTGCGGGCTTCTCTTCGGCCCATATCTTGTGTCTGTCGCTGCGCAACGCCACCCGAACGGCCCACCTCTTCCTCTGTCCTTTTAACTCGTCACCTGCTGTTTGTCTGTGCCTCCTCTTCCTCACTCCTGCGAAGAACACCGAGTGAAGCCAGGCAAGTAAACACGACGTGCGCTCCGGCCTGTTGAAAAGTGTGCAAATTCACGTTGGCACTGGTGAAGTCTGATATGTTTCTGAGCCTCGGTTTCTCAATCGGTCTCTGTGTCTGTCTCCTTTCATCTTTAAAGCTCTGCCAAATCAACCTGGAGGGGAAAACGTTCTACTCAAAAAAGGATAAGCCCCTGTGCAAAGGCCACGCTTTCGCTCCAGTGTGAGAGAGCCAGCCACGTCTTCAGAGGAAACGCTTCTCCCTCCGCCTCCTCTTTATCCCTTTCCACCCTCTGACAAACTCCACACTCCCTCCAACCACTTTGCCAGCCACACACAGAGTTCAGCTCCTCCTGTATCCCGCAGACTTTGTTTTTATACTCGACTTAACGCCAGCTCCACGAACGTCCACCTCCCTGAGCTCTCCTCTGACCTCAGCACCCGTAAAGTCAAACGCTGCGTTGCCCAACTGGGACGTAATCGAGAAACAAGCTGATTTTAAAATGAGTCTCTCTCAAGAAATAAAAAAACAATGTCACTTTTTGTGCAGATTTATTAGCAGGTGTCGGTCAGGAAATGTCTCTGCTCATCCTTGTTCGTTCTGAAGTAACTTCAAGTCAGCGTCTCCACGCTGAAGGAGTCGTCGAGCCTCTAATAATCTCAGATTGAGGTAATGAGCTGCCCGTTCTCCTGCTGGAAGTGCAAAGTGCCGACCCCCACGCAGGACCCCGGCCCACTCGTCGACTCCTACAGCAGCTTCATTTAATAAATGGAAGCCAGCCGAGCAGAAAAGGACTCGTCTCTGTTCAAATAGCCCCCCCCCCCCAAAAGAATATAAATGTTGGAGGTTGGTGCAGTTTTATATGGATTATACGTCAAAACCCTTCATGTGTAGATTTAAATAGTTAAAAGAGAACTTTAAGTGTTTCACATTCCTGCAATAAGGTGGTTTGCTTTTGATATCACAGTTTTGTTATATTTATGTCTCCACAAATAAACATCTATCATGTTCTTCATTAGTTTATACGTCGTGTGTTTGTTGCTGCAGAGCTGGCCTGTAGGTGTTGAGCTGTTAAGACGCCAGTGAAGACAGAAGACTCGTTTTTATTTTTACACATTATCTCTAATATCTAACTCCTGCTTTCTTAATAAAGCTGTTTATTTTTGCTCAAACTGTTGAATCCGAATAACTTTATCCAGAAGTTCAAATCGCTGCAGTTTGTCAAACAGAAGCTAATCAGCGTGGAGCTCCGTGTCGTTGGGTTCTTACTGGTAACGCTTTTCATGCTGGAAGTTTTCCAAATGAGAAAGTAATTACCATAAAGGCCAGAGGGTCATTTGTTTTATACAACGTGTGCTGCGCTGAAGTTTTTCTAGATGTTTTCAAAAACACTCATGATTAAATTTAGAGCCAGTTAATTACAAACTGCAGCATCAGTGCTGGAGTTTCAAGAAGAAAAAAAACCAGTAAAGGATCAAACTGGTGCAGGCTGTTTAACACTAAACTTTATATTTGTTCACATAAACGCATTTTAGTCCACCTGTGTGGAAATATGAAACAAACGCGTGTTTCTTTCATATATGATGATCCAGTGTTTTGTTTGAACATTTCAGATGCATGAAAATCACTTTAAAATATGTACATTTTATCACATCGTGGTTGCTAGATCTGATGTCTACTGTTTTTTAACCTCGCTGTGTACGACAACAGCAGCGTTACCTCCTGCCCTGCAGGTGTTAATGTTTGGCTGCTTCAGCAACACCTGCTTTAAATTAATGGCTCATTAACAAGCTGATGACAAGGTGCTGAAGTAAATCGTTTCCTTGAATCTGGTGTGCTGAATCCATCTGACTGGATCTAAAGCATGCTGGACACAGAGTCAGCGATGATTAACTGAAAAGACAACAAATCTGAAATTAGTCTAAACTTGGCTGCAACATACAGCTTCACCACTAGATGGCACTAAATCCAACATGTTTTCTGTTCGTTTGGAGGAATATAAATACAGTAGTCCCTCGATGATCGCAGGGGTTACGTTCCACACACCACCGCGATAGGTGACAAACTGCAAAGTAGGAATCCTACATTTATTTTAGTATTTATTTATATTTTAAGGCTTTATAAACCCTTCACACACTCTTACAATGTTCTAAACTCTTAAGTCTACGTAGTTTTAACAACATACGTATATCAGGTCTCTTGTAAATGAGTCCTCGAGACTCAATAGGATTAAACTGTCTAAATAAAGGTTGAATGGAAAAAAAAAGTACTGTACAATACTGCAAAATTGTGTTTGGGTACTCATCAGAGAAGATGATACAACTTCAAGGACGAGTTCAGCTTCAGGATTATTTGTGACTTTCCTGCCAGTTCTGAGCTCCACAGAAACATCTTTACTTCTTTACATTGCAAAACTATTACCACATCGATTTCTCTGCTAGTGTTTGCTTCCTCCACTCCTGTTCTTTGAATTTCGGCAGAAAGCAGCAGCTGGAAACACTGTTGGCTTCTGGGTAATGTAGTTCTTTTAGGCTTATTGAAAGAAAACTACAAAATGGCTGAATGTCCTAAGTTTTTTTTTTTTCAATTGAGTAATATTAAAGTTGACAATCGTGTGTCGTGTACTTTGAAAACTCATGAAAGAGCGAGTCTGCAAATGTCGAGTCGCGAAGTATCGCAGGACTTCTGTATAAAGCTTTTCCTAAAGTACCTGCTATTTAAGTAAAGAATCCAGCCCTTGATTTAACAATATATAATTTATTTACAACAATTTTCCGATTGAATTACTATACATACGTTTCTGAAATGTCATAGATAGATATATATATATACATAAGGCCAAGTAAATACTTGAAAGCACTTAGAAACGAATTTCCAAAATTCTACCCACAAATCCATTATCATTGTCCAAAGAGTACAGAAAAAAAATCTCCCTTAGCGGAAGGTTCTTCCACTGCCACAAAAGATTTGACAACATTTTACACTGACGATAATAAGAAACACAAAAAGGTAAAAAAAAAAACAAAATAAAGAAAATAAAAAGATTATACAATTGCATAAGCGCTGTGGCGTGTAATAAATACAGCATTTTTGACTTGCAGAAAGGCAAGAAACATTGAACCAAGGAACTAAATAGAAAACCATTCACAAGTACAGAAGTCTATTGTTCTTAGTTCAAAAGAAAACAGTTCAGTCAGTGACAGGAACACACACACACACACACACACACACACGCTTTAACATGTTTACGTCCTCCACACTGAATAGTAATGAGTGACAAAGAGTACAGTGCTGAGATGTAACATTTTCCCCTCTGAACACGGAGGGAGTGGAGTGACAGTGGAAACCTTGTGTTACTGACACGTGTCGTACAGAACCATCAGATTTTTATCGTGAGGGAAACGGTATTCATCACACGGTAGTCGCAGATCTGTTGGACGAGTCAGATGTGAAGATAGATGCCGAACATCCAGGCGGCTGGTGAGTTACATTACTGAAATGTGCTTAGGCGACACATCCAAGACAATGACAAGGCTGCTGAAATTACACACACACCCATACACACTGCACGACTGCCAAGGCTCATCTAAACATGCTGTGTCAACACTGGCCCGTCATCGCCCGAGGAACGATGTCCCCCTGCGATCAGCCTTCACACAGTCCCAGAGAGGAGGTCCACTAACCCTCGGCGGCGTGTTTAAATGCTTTCAGTTACAGAAACGATCGTCGGGCGAGCGAATGCAGAACGAGGACGAACAGAAACGTGTAGAAAAACTTCCTGGAAAACAGCCTCTAAACCTTTAACACTGCAAATCACTGCTAGATCGCCAAAGAACAGTATTATAGGCAAACACGTCACGGTTTAGACTTGACAAATGCTGCGCCAGTTAGGTGTCTTTTTTTCTTTCTTTTTTTTGGCTTCATATTAAAATATAATTTACATTTGTTTACAAAGTGATGAAATAACCCGACACGTGATTAAACAAACAGAAGAAAATGAGAGAAACAGCTGAGACAAAATGGCAGCTCTGACTCTTATTTTAACGCTAGCTGCGAGTAAAAACCGTGAACTCACACGATGTTCCTAAAACTTTGGTTACCAACTCTGCTGATATACAGTATGCAAAGTGACAGCGCACGGCTGCTATAGAAAACTATTTACATATTACAATGTGGCGATGATTTGGGGTAATCATCACTTTGTTTGATAAGGGAATAATCCAAGGGTTTCTTAAAAAGGTACAATTTGATTTTATGGCATCTCTATATAAAAAGGGTCATAAGTGTTCATGAGGGAGAGGCGTGTTTAACGATTTGAGGGAGAATCAGGAGCAGAGGTGCTTCAAGCAAAAAAAAACAAGAACAGAAAAGACATCTACAGTGAAGGGGCTCATTATTAGATTTTGTAGGTTTGCCCACCTACGAAGAGTTGAATTTCTATTCTAGTTTCATTTTAATGGAGAGAGACAGAACATCAACTAAAAAGAAACAAAATGAGCTGAAGAGCATCCCCCCCCCCCCCCCCCCACAGTAAAGCACGGAGGTGGAAACATTATGCTTTGGGACTGTTTCTCTGCTTAAGAAACAAGAGGTCTTCACTGTATTGAGGGGCCAAATCTACGATACCATTTTAGGGAACATGCGGGGGTGACATTACAGCTGAATGTTGTGTTCACGACATGAGCTGGACCCACGGACGCTCCATGTTCAGACGTTTTTACACACAGGTCTGTGTCTGGGATATGTTTGTTATCATATGCAATATTGATTTGAATATCGACTGAATAATCTGCTGATTTACTGGGCAGCCCCCTCAGTTTGGACACTGAAGATGGTTCTTCCATCAGGACAATGACCCAAACCATCCCACCGAGCCCACAAAGGACAGGCTCAAGAGCAGCACGTCACGGAGGCGTCTAATCTCCTCACTCTGTAGACGGAGCTGAAGCTGCAATCAGGTCTCTCTTGTGAATGAGTCCCCGAGGCTCACTGGGATTAACCTGTATAAATAAAGGTTGAATTAAAAAAAAAAAAAAAAAAAAAGCTTCGAGTTGCAACAAAGAGTTCTCCACGAAGCACCGCGTCATTAATTGGACATTTAATAATTCACTCGACACTCTTCTACTCTTCATATCCTGTCTCTCCATCAAAATGAAACCAGCATAAAGGGATCAAAGTTCCTGCTCAATAATCCAGGTAGAAAATCCAACAAAGTTCAGTCAGGTCATCTGGACGTTTTTTTTTTTTTTTGGTTGTTGTTGAGACGTTTCGTCCTTCATCCAAGGAGCCACAACAAACTGAGTCCCACAAGCAGCACGCTCACATAGTGGACCAACCAGTTTGATGGTGATTAAGATGGTTTCTGGGGCCCGCCCTCTCCCTCGTCAACTCCTCTGAGGCAGCCAAAGTGGTTTTAAAACATCAAATGGAAGTCCTCTGGATGAAGGACAAAATGTCTCAACAACAACAAAAAAAGAAACCGTCCAGATGACCTGACTGAACTTTGTTGGATTTTCTACCTGGATTATTGAGCAGGAACTTTGATGATCTGAACCACTTTGGCTGTGGCTGCTTCAGAGGAGTCGACGGGGGAGAGGGTGGGCCCCAGAGACCATCTTATCACCAGCAAACTGGTTGGCCCACTACGTGAGCGTGCTGTTTGTGGGACACAGTTTGTTTTGGCTCCTCGGACTGATGAAGTCCTTTCGACAAAGGACGAAATGTCTCAGGAGAAAAAAAAAGCAACCATCCAGATGACCTGACTGAACTTTGTTGAGACCGTTCGTTTGTTTGTAAGTGAGCAACAAAACAAAATCTGCATGGGATCAACCCCCCCCCCCCCCCCAACTGTAAATACACATTCCATATATGTGACAATCATAGAAGAGGCTCCACTTAATGTTAAAGCAATCCCCGTCAACGATCAGAAGGACTTAGGGCTTTCTTTACAACTTGAAACAGACTTCACATGCAACCCTGAGGCAGACACAGAACTATGGCTAGTTTGCTCACACCTTGGTGAAGTACTCTGCTGAACCTGTGGACTTTAGTCCACCTGGGTTTCTGTTGCCTGATTTAACAGATCCTTACTAAGAAATTACCGTGTAAATCAGAGCGAGCAGCAAAACTGTAAGGAGAACCAGCGTAGCTGTCAGGTTCAAAAGAAAAACAATAAAACAGGAAATGGTCTTCAGTGAGGAGAGACTTTAGAAATCTGCCTTCTTCACTCTGATGCACAAATACTGTTCGCCACGAAGCAAATATTGAATTTCCACCCAAACTTCCTTATAAATAACAAACAGGCTGCAAAATGACTCTTAACGTGACTAATTTGTGAGGATTTTGAATTTGTTTTTGTATTTTCAGAGGTAAAATGTGCTACATTTTTCATACAGTATATTATCTCCTTGTGGCCCGTACTTGTATGCTGGAGAAATAATGCAGGGGGGGTCATTTTAGAAGTGATTTCTGACGACATTCAATGTCCACACAGAACGCCTTTTGGCGCTATGGCTCCTTCATTAGCTGTGACATGTGGAACAGAAACACGCCACAATGAACGGCTGCGGTAATAATCAGTGAAAGAGAACGAAGCCGATCGGTTTAACTGAAAATAAACCAGGACTGAACTAGAAATGACATCTGAAATACGGCTTCAGTGAAGACACAACATCCAGAGTCCTCTCTTAAAGAGGCTGAGCTTCACACGTATTGATTTTGAAGCAGAAGAGGCTGTGGAGCGTCTCTGAATCAAGATGTTACATTCACAGTAGAGACACCGGCTGGACGGTAAGAGCACACAGAACCAGGTGAGACGGGAACGAGCTGTTGAAAACCGGCACCGACCGGACGAGCTGCGGTGTGCGTTCCACGGACCGTTTACACGTATGACAGACGCGTCATCGTGTTCGTGAGAATGTGTCGGAGATAATGTGTTAACCTGCCAATTGCATATTTGACCTTTTCCCTTCTTTCACCTGAAATGGCCGACGCCTTTTCTTAAAACCAGGGTTTGAAGCAGAGTCCAAACATCTTGTTGCATATTGCTCCGTCTTGTGAAACCAAAAGGTTAATTTATTTTCTTTATAATGACTCTGCAGGTGCGAGCTAATAAATCTTGAAAACATTTGATGAAAAAAAAAACTTTGTGTTTTCCCCCATACACATCTCAATTCTTACCCACAATTCAATCCGTCGTTTGAAGCCTTTTACTCTGAAAGGATAAAGGGTTTAACATCTAAAGTGAAGGAAAACGGGACATTGGGACAGCGCTGCATTTCGTTTCCTGCTGCTGTTTTTAGTTCCGGCACGTTTGCTGTGTCCTCTGTCCCCGTTTCTGGGTTAGCACTCGCCATCGGAGACCAGGAATATCATGGCTTCCTGTTTGCCGATGTCAGCCATGACCGCGGCCAGCTGGTTGATGTTGCCGCTGTGGAAATGCTGCGCCTCCCACAGGTCCAGGATCACAGAGGTCGGGCTCGCTTTGGATGCAAAGAAACTCATGTGTCTGCAGCGTCAGGGAGACAAGGGGAGGCAGAAATGAGAGAGAGAGGACAATGAGAGATGAAACGTGAACACATCACACAAGGACAGATGCATATTTTCTCTGCAGCAGGGAAACCTTCAGCTGATGTTTGTTGTGCTGCTGTGACTCTGTCACTGTCAGGGTCTGATCAAACGCCCACTGCCTTTCCTGACAGAGTTTCATAGTAAGATCGTCCTGTAGCCTCAGAGATGATGCCGTTGCAGCCACTCTGGTCAAACTGATAATGAAGTTACGTTTGAGCTACGACTCTGAGCTACAACGACACTAAATGTTAGCTGAATATCTGTAAAACTGACTGAATTAGAGCAATTTTAGTGTGGCGGCCATCTTGATGTTCGTCTCATGATGATAGTTTAAATAAAATTTGTCTTGTGGTTCATGAGAAATTTTGCTAACACTCAATGTGAAGTTCAAATAGTTAATGGTAAAGTTTTAAAGAAAGACCCTGCAGGGGCGTCCAAAGTGTGGCCCGTGGGCCATTTGTGGCCCTTGGAGTGATTTTGTGCGGCCCACAACTGCCATTAAAGAATGGTATCATTTCAACCCACAGGCTTAAAGAGGTTGATGCAGATGTGGACCTTCTTTAGATTTAATGCTGATCATTTTTAAATTTTTAGGTTGAACTGCAAAACAGATTAAAATAATATTGTCAAAATGAGCTATATGAAGTATAATACAAATATTTTGCTATAATTAAACCCTTAATCCTAAAACAAACCTTCACTGGCTTCTACCAAAAAGTAGAATTTTGATAATTATTCATAAAACTTGGCTAAAACAAGTGTTTTCAAAGAAAATAATTCCAGTTGATTAAATAATCGATGTGGAAAAACTGTATATTATTTTTAAAAATGTCAAGTGATATCATCGACATACAAGTTGATCAACTTTATCAATGTCCCTTCAAACCTTCCATGAATCTGTTTTAGTGACTGCCAGCTGTTTTCCAGAACTTCTGTGGCCCTTTTGAGCCATCCATGGTCCAAAGGGGTGAATGAAGCTCCACCCGCTTTTTTTTAAAAGAACATTTACTCATTTTAGGCTTTTGTCTCTGAAAATAAACAAAAATGAACTTTCCAAGCGCAAGAAAACAAATAACAGACCCCAAAAATCTAATAAATTATTAAAAATAAATTAAAAAAATAAATACACAAATGTTAATGTTTATGAGACTCCTACTGTTTTGAATCTACAATAATTTAAATTAAACTTTTAACCTTCTCCAAAATATTTTTCAAGTTGTTGAGAGTTTAAAAATGAGGGGGGAAATAACGCTTTTTAAACTTTTTTCTTTTCTTAAATTCAAACTGTTCTGGTCCACAAGTCCTTTCAGTCCTGGCCCACCTGTGGAAATGTGTGGACACCCCTGCCCTACACAGTCTAGTAGTGCTCAGAATGTGTGTTGTGGATCAGTATCAGGTACTACCACACACACGTTGATCAACATCTACAAACCAGATTTCGAAAAAGTTGGGACACTAAACAAATTGTTAATAAAAACTGAATGCAATGATGTGGAGATGGCAAAGGTCAATATTTTATTCGTAATATAACATAGATGACAGATCAAAAGTTTAATCTGAGTAAATGTAACATTTTAAAGGAAAAATATGTTGATTCAAAATTTCACAGTGTCAACAAATCCCAAAAAAGTTGGGACAAGTAGCAATAAGTGGCTGGAAAAAGGAAAATGAGCATACAATGAACAGCTGGGAGACCAATTAACATTAATTAGGTCAATTGACAACATGATTGGGTACAAAAAGACCTTCTCAGTATCTCTCAGAAGCCAAGATGGTAAGAGGATCACCAATTCCACCATTGTTGCACAGAAAGATAGTGCAGCAATACCAGAATGGTGTTACCCAGCGTAAAATAGCAAAGACTTAAGTTATCATCAACAACCGTGCATATCATCATCAAAAGATTCAGAGAATCTGGAACAATCGCTGTGCGTAAGGGTCAAGGCCGTAAAACTCTACTGGATGCTCGTGATCTCCGGGCCCTTAAACATCACTGCACCTCAAACAGGAATGCCACTGTCAAGGAAATAACAGAATGGGCTCAGGAATACTTCCAGAAAGCATTGTCAGTGAACACAATCCACCGTGCCATCCGCCGTTGCCAGCTGAAACTCTACAGTGCAAAGAGGAAGCCATTTCTAAGCAAGCTCCACAAGCTCAGATGTTTGCACTGGGCCAGGGGTCATTTAAAATGGCGTGTGGCAAAATGGAAGACTGTTCTGTGGTCAGATGAGTCACGATTTGAAGTTCTTTATGGAACACTGGGACGCCATGTCTTCCGGACCAGAGAGGACAAGGATAGCCCAAGTTGTTATCAACGCTCCGTTCAGAAGCCTGCATCACTGATGGTATGGGGTTGCATGAGCACTTGTGGCATGGGCAGCTTGCATGTCTGGAAAGGCACCATTAATGCAGAGAACTATGTTCAGGTTCTAGAACAACATATGCTCCCTTCTAGACGTCATCTCTTTCAGGGAAGACCCTGCATTTTTCAACACGATAATGCCAGACCACATTCTGCAGCAATCACGACATCATGGCTACGTAGGAGAAGGATCCGGGTACTGAAATGGCCAAACTGCAGTCCAGATCTTTCACCTATAGAGAACATTTGGCGCATCATAAAGAGGAAGGTGCGACAAAGAAGGCCCAAGACGATTGAACAGTTAGAGGCCTGTATTAGACATGAATGGGAGAGCATTCCTATTTCTAAACTTGAGAAACTGGTCTCCTCTGTCCCCAGACGTCTGTTGAGTGTTGTAAGAAGAAGGGGGGATGCCACACAGTGGTAAAAATGGACTTGTCCCAACTTTTTTGGGATTTGTTGACTCCATGAAATTTGGAAACAACAGATTTTTCCCTTAAAATGATACATTCTCTCAGTTTAAACTTTTGATCTTGATTTGTGTTCTATTCTGAATAAAATATTAGATGTTGGCACCTCCACATCATTACATTCAGTTTTTATTCACAATTTGTTTAGTGTCCCAACTTTTTTGGAATCCGGTTTGTATAAAAATTACTATATTGAAGCCGTTTTTCACGTTCTTTGTGGGAGTTTCATTAAAACCTGTCCAGTGGTTCATGTTTGGTAACAGAAACATTATTGCCCACCCTCGCCCTGCAGCAGCAGGTGATTAAAAAGTTAAAACAGTGGGGTCGAGCTCTTGAAGCTGCCATCAGATACAACACAGATTGGGATTTTTCTTTAGGAGTTAACAGCGTAACTTCGTTCCATTTGAAGCTGAAATTGCCCCTAAATCCCAAACAGTAAATCCTGTACGGAGTTTCAGCGTTAAGTCGGAAGTGACCTTTTCTCGTTTCGATCAAACCCAATCAATGACAACAAAGCAGCCGGCCCGGCTGGCTGTATATTTGATGCTGAGTGGGACCTGATCCCCACAGTACCCAAAGATGTTTGTTTGATTTAATGGATTTCTTCTGTTCTCCAAATGTCCCGGGCCTCAACTGTTCTGCAGACAGACAGAACAACACAGTCTACTTTCCTTCTTAGAAAGGTCTGAGCATCCCCCCCCCCCCATTTCTTCTGTCTGGTGCTTTTCCAGTGATGGTTTTAAACACATGGCTGCACCGATAACACCGTGTCAGTCTGCCATGTTGAGCCAGCTTCCTTTGCGCTGCAAGTAAACAACAAAAGCGTATGTTGGTCAAAAAGTGTGTGGAGATGAGCCTCTGTGTCATTATTCAGATAAAAACACAAGCCCAGAGCTTCCAACATGTCAGGCCTGCTTCTTCACCTCGCTGCGTGAAACGGCAGCTTATCGTGTGCGGCTCAGACACGGACGTTTGCACAGTCTCACAGAGAGAAAGATCAAATAAAAGGTTCTGGGCATTTTAAGTTTTATCGATCGGTTCTGCTCCGTCTGAATGTTTTACTCCGACAGAAACAAACAGAGAAATGCGGCGTGACAGAATGCAGAGCGACCGCTGCCTTTTCGGGGAAAACACGTCGTACAGGACGGCTCGCACATCAAAGAAGCTGTTCCTCCCTTTAAACCCTAAATGAGAATTGATTATGTTGAGCACAACGTCGCTAATTAAAGCTGCACTGCATCTGTTGCTTTGTAATTAATTGGGCTAAATAAAGTTGATTGGACGAACTCGGTGCTCCTATTTGATTTCATTACCGGGGGGGGGGGGGGGG
>NC_056501.1:27463330-27474557 GCF_014905685.2 Nematolebias whitei | reverse complement strand
GGTTTAAATTGGGAGGATAAAGGATCAATGGCTGGCTCCTCACGCTGCGGGTGATAAAGTACAGTAAGTGAGGGAACAAATTGGTCCGAGGTCGGCACAGATCCAAACCCATTCCATCTTTTTCTGCAGCTGATGGGCAGCTCGCTCGCAGCCTTTCCAATTACAGCTGTTAAGCAGGGTGTCGCGGGCGCAAGTTGAGCAGCAGACTTTAAGCTGCTTACCTGTTTCTGGGGGGGGAGGGGGTCATGTTTTTCTCCCAGAAATGATAGCTATATCCATCAAGTCCACATTAATCCTATAAAGTTAGCCGAGTCGAAAGAGGATTAGTTTGCTAAGGCGTTACCGTGTTTACCTGAACTTTGGGACAAACACTTCACACCCACTGACGGTGAGGGGTTCACCAGATGTGACCAGAAGTTTCAGCTCAGAGTGTTCTGCACACGTCGGGCTGAGAGTTCGGCTATCCGAGGCTCGTCAGAGCTGCGCTCACCTTTCCAGTTTGAGTCTTTGTGCCAGCATTCTCCAGTCGGCTCCGTTGGGGCAGGGGGCGTCCAGGCTGCTGCAGATCTTCTGCCTGATGAGGTACGGGATCTGAAAGGCGCTGGGTCCCGCCAGGGCTGTCGCATTATTGTCCCTTAACAGAAACTCGGAGTCCAACGCTCGAGTGTCCTGATGGGGGCACAAAAAACAAGATGTCGTCTTTTTTTTTTCTGAGCCCGGCAAAAGAAATGTCATCATGAATGAAGTTAGTAAAGTTTTAAACAAATATCGACTGTGATGTCAGCAGAGTACTTGCTGGAGATGACTCTCAGCTTCTGCCACACCAAACGTCAGCGTCATTTTTATTAAACTGACCGAGTTACAGCTATTTTTGTGTTCACTATAGTTTATTAGATCTTGAATTGGGTTGATTTTAAAGGTTTATCGGTTGTAGATGCACATTTAGTGATTACTTTCTGCAAGTTCCAGTAAAATCTCTCATTCATGAGATGTTTTGCACAGCGGAGACACACACGTAAAGACATGATCACCTGCCTCTCCTGGTGGCGGGTGATTACAATCAAAATGTTAATGACAGTGGTTGCACAGTCACCGGAGTGCCTGTGCAGAGCGTTACCTTGGCGATGTTGAAGTCGAGGGCAAAGCTCTGCCCCTCCCCCTCCACCTGCCACACGCACAGCTGGCAGGTGAGCTCGCAGGTGCCGAGGCTGAGCCGCTCCAGAGTAAACGTGCAGTGCAGGTACCGCTGGGAACCATTCCAGATGTGGTAGAACGGGATCTCCTGCAGAAGAAACATCGCAGCAGCACAGTCAGAACAGACAGGAGCGCCGCCCGCCTGCCGGCACAGACACCGAGATTATCGTTATTTACTCCGACACTAAATGTAATCATTTGGCAAAAGAAGATCTGAGGCAGAAAACTGACAACTTTCAAGTGAGTCAAAGGCTTAAATGCGCCGTTACTGACAACTGGAGTCTTTAATGGGAGTTAAAGGATGACTGAGTATTACAGGAAGTATAACATTTAGGGTTTAAATGCTCTCGTTGCAAACTATAATATATCTTTAAAAGGTTGTTCTAAACTACACCAGATGGTGCCGTTTGAAATGGTTTATTCTGGTAGTTTTCCACTGATATTAATGTTTTAAAATGTGGGTATGCACTTAATGTAAACAAAGCTATCGGCTGAATTCAACAGTGGAAGCTTGAGGTTGACCTACGGGATAATTAATGTTATTTATTTAGGTAAACAGACATGATGGATCGAACAAGAGTACCGTGGATGAATCTGAGTAAATGTGCTCTGACATCACAGAAGGAACAGAAAAGTCTGAAACATTTGAAGTAACCCACCTGAACAAATTTGTCTTACTGGTTAAATGTTCCAGAAAACTAGATGAAATACTTTCTGTTTTCAAGTCTATTTAGGTTGTTTAAAAAACAAACAAAAAAACTATTTGCATACTTTACTCAAGAAATATGAGTGTAAATAAGTACCAACACATAAAAACTGTCAGACTTCTTGTTCCAGTATGGCTCATCATGTCCCCACTGTTGACTCGTTTTCAGTCACTAACAAGTCCCCTAAAGTCTGTCCACAACTTTTAGCTTAAGGACACTTTAACCATTAAACCACACTTTTATTGATTTGAAGGAAAAAAATGTCTGGATTTAGTTTTTTTACTTTGAATTATTATTTTTTGTCTGGTCTCCATTTTAATTTTTTTAAATATTTATTTATACAGGTAGTCTCAGTAGCTATGTTTACATGGACATAAGTAATCGGATTACACGGCCATTCGGATTATTTTTTGTTGATTCAGCTCGATCCGAATGAATTTGTAATCAGAACGAGACAGGTGGTTTATGCCAGTTCATAATCCGAACGGTGTGCATGTAAACACTTAATCTGATCATTTTATTCTGATCGTGGAAAAGTGACCTGACTGTGCATGTGCGACCTGTGTCTGCCTCACGGATTTCCACCTGGCTAGATGTTAATATGTCGAGGAAGCAAAACTGGTCAGTGAGCGACACAACATTTCTACTAGAAACTTTGAAAGAGCTCAAAATGATCTGTGTTACCTGTAGCTCAGTCAGGGAGTGCAGGAACGTCTCCACCGTCATTAAAACCTGTCGCGGGTCCATTCGGGTGCTCAGGTTTGTTTACGTTCATCACAGAAGTAGAACTTCTTCTGTGTTTTTTTTTTACATCCTAAGACCTGGACTCTTGCATATGTGGATGCCAGGTCGTAGGAGGTTAAGGAGAGTTTACCACCCTGTGCATGTCAGTACTTCTGTTCTGAATCAAACCCCGCTGCATGTAAACGCTCGTCGTGGACGGCTTGTGCCCAAGTAAACAATACATTTGTATAATTTAATCTGAAAACATTTCAATCTGATCAAAGAATTTTGTGCAGCTATTGAGTCACGAGGACTCATTTTATAAGAGAGCTGTTTGGGAGCAGAGGGTGGGGGTTAAGGGCCTTGCTCAAGGGCCCAGAGTGGAGCAAATGACATGACACTAAGAGTGTACACAGCATACTGTACATGTTTCACCATTTTCTTTCCTTATAGATACAGAGCTGTGCAAAATGCTGCACACACGACAAGCACGTCACTAATTAGAATCTAAAACATGTCAACCGTCGTCGATGCACATAACCTAACTCAGACCTAACGGGTTGGAGTTTCACTCCTAACATAAACTGACAATATCAGCGTCTTTATTTCTGCTGCTGCACATGCATAACGTATGATCATAACTCCAGAGGAACAAGCTGGTAATGACGAGAGAGGAAAGGGCTCACAAACTGCTCACTCTGAGCTCACTGAGTGAAGCAGGCCTGCAGTTCAAGCTGCTGACCAAATGGGGGCACTATCACCAAGTCAGACCTGCAACATGGGTCAGGTGAAGCACTGGGTGAAGCACTGGGTGAAGATGTCTTCAAGGAGCTCCGAGGGACTAAAGGCCTTTTCGACTGTGCTGCTGAGATGGAACAACACTTCCAAATGAGCAGGTTCGGTCCACAGAAATCAGCCTCGGCTCTGGCTGCACTGTCGCAGCCTGCGCACTCTTCAGGGACCTGCTGCTTGCATCGTTACAGACAGAACCTCTCCCAGTCCTCTCTGAATAACCTTTGTGTTCCACAGGGCAGCAGTGTGGCTGTTTGTGCAGGTTTGGTGAGTGGATTCAGAAATCCAAAATGTTCAGGTTGCACCGTGTTTATATTCTGCTCTGTATTTTATCTGAGCTCCCTTTGAGAGCGAGCAGCAGCCGGTCTAATCAATCTGCTCGCACCTTTGGGTCAGAGCACAGAAAATACATGCATGAGCTTTAAACACTCTCAAAAGGGTTCCTATGATCAAACTTAGAGGAAGTTCTGCAGGAAGGGGCTAGAAAAATCCTCTTAGTGTGAATCTTTAAACTGAAGCTAAATCAAGCTCTGCACCAACTACAAGGAAACTGGTTTCCATGGAGAGCACGGCGCCGTGAACCTTCCACAACAATAAAAAGTTGCTCCTGAATAACTTTTAAATGATTACAGCTGAACTGTATTTAATTCGTCTGATGGGCTAATTCAAAACGACTCGTGACAACCTGGATTTTAACTCGAGTGCAGCCTGTATACCTGCTGCTGCACTCATTTGACAGATTCAGTCAGGCACTTGTATTACATTTCCCATACTCCTGCTCTGATCCGGAGTGACACCCCCCCCACTCCCCCCAGGGGTCACCCAACACACCTGGTAGCCGGCAAGCAGCTTGCTCCTCCAGTGCGCCTGGGGCATGTCGTGGATGGACAGGCGCAGGTTGTGGTAGCTGTCTTTGAAAAGCAGGACGTGGGGCTCGTCGATCAGCCGGCCCCCGAGCTGCCGCTCCATCTGCATCACCTCCTGATGAGAGAGAAAGTGGCAGCGAGAGAGGCGTCAGAGCTCCTGGAGGGAAAGGGGGGGGGGGGGGGATGTTTACCGCAGACATCATCCAGGTAAATGAAAAATGTGCAAAACGCTCTATAACTGCTACCTGTTTACACTTTCATACAAAAACAGTTCCACCGGGAAGGAGACTGTCTACTCACACGCTGGCAGGGATAAAAAGAGATCTACAAATGGGGTGGGGGTGGGGGGGAGCAGCATGTTCATTGAAAATTTGGACTCATACAGACACACATACACACACAGCATGAGCATGAGGCGGAGCTGCAGAACATCTTAGGATGAGGATATTGTGTCCCAGTATGCAGCCTCAAAGATTGGACCAACTCGAGCTTTTATGTCCCCACAAGGCTTAGACACCCCCCCACCTACCCCCCCACCCTCGTGAGCATGCCCAGCTTCCAGCAACTGCATTAGCATGCAAATACTGCAGCCATCGTGGCCGACCGGCTACCTGGGCTGTGATTAAGTAACTGAACGAGTCATTAGTCAACTGCTCATTGTTCCCGCATGGAGAAACTCCCTAATTTCATTTTTGTTTTTGTGCCAGGAGAGATTTGTAAATGCATGCTTAATATTTTAATCTCTGTGGGACTTGCTCAGCGGACCATTTGTCGCCATCCAAATGACCATCTGGAATGACATGATAATGTCCGCCACATTCTCCTCTTGATTTTTCAATTCACTTTGAGCTGGATGCCTCCCGCTGCACGAGTGTCTACAAATTCACTTTTTGCAAGAAGACGAGAATATCACAGGAGGACAAACAAATAAATAAATAAATAAACAGACCTCTGAAATTAGTGGTTTTGAGAAGAGTTTAGGAAGATGTGTTATTTTCATTTGTCTGAGGGGAGAACAGCATGGAGGAGGAACAACATGCCAGACTGAGTTCAGGAGACAAATCTAGAAGGAAACGGCACCGAGGAGGAGATGTGTGCAGAGATAGTAGCCATATGTTGAGAGCAGCATGCCAGCATGGCTGCCTATTGTATGATTTCAACAAAGACATCTAATTAAGGAAGAGAACGGCTGTAATTCCTGTGTACACAACACTCATTCAATATTCTGCCCCTTTTCCAGGAATATGAAAGACAGATTCCAGTAGACTGAGAGGGAAGCTGCTTGGAACCAACACTCAATGAACATTTCTGCTTCAGCCTGGAAAATTATTTCCCTGCTCGCTCAATGAGTTGCTAATTATACCATTTGCTTCATATTTATGTGAAATGAGAATTTTGTGGTTAGATTTTAACAGTAAACATCTAACCTGTTGTAGATAGCTGTTTGAGTGACACAAGTTTTAAAGAATTAGTTGAATTTTGACTGAATCGATGAATTAATGACTCCTCTGAGCAAAACCAAGAGTTTAAATCAATATTAGTCCAAAAAAATCAAAGCAGTTCACGCAGACTTAAAACTTTATCTCACTATCAAAATTACCTTTTATGATTATGTATATAAAATGTTTAGTCATTTGTGAGCACATGTTTCTGCCAGAATAATCATGTTGTGACCGAAAGAATGAGATCTCGGATACAAGAGACCGAAATGAGTTTTCTCCGCAGGGTGTCTGGGCTCTCCCTTAGAGACAGGGTGAGAAGCTCGATCATACGGGAGGGACTCGGAGTAGAGCCGCTGCTTCTCCACGTCGAGAGGAGCCAGTTGAGGTGGCTCGGGCATCTGTTTAGGATGCCTCCTGGACGCCTCCCTGGTGAGGTGTTCCGGACACGTCCCACCGGGAACAAACCCAGAGGAAGACCCAGGACACGCTGGAGGGACTATGTTTCTCGGCTGGCCTGGGAACGCCTCGGGATTCCCCCGGAGGAGCTGGACCAAGTGGCTGGGGAGAGGGAAGTCTGGGCCTCCCTACTTAGGCTGCTACCCCCGCGACCCGACCCCGGATAAGCGGAAGAAAATGGATGGATGGATGGACTAATATTTATATGCCCCAGATTATAGCAGAGATGTCTCCGTTTACTTCAGAACTCATGAAGTTCTCTCTGTGAGTCAGTTTCAGGTGTTTGTAGTTTAGGGCTGCAACTATCGATTATTTCAATAATCGATTCATCGGCCGATTATTTTTTTGATTAATCGATGAATCGGCAAAAAACCCCACAACATTTTAATTTTCACCCCTTTATTCCAAAATTGAACATTTGACTGACATAGCAATTCACACAAAAACAGGTTGCTATTTGACTATTCTGTTAGTAAAATATTGAATAAAAAAAGTAAAAGTTAGTGAAATAGTTTAAAAAACAAATGTACACAAAAATACATACAAATGTATCTTTATACATGCACAGTATGTAGCTACTTTGTAAAATGTTCATTGAGAGAAGAGTGTAACCTGGATTAAAAGTGTGGATTATTGTAACCTGGATTAAAAGTATGGATTATTGTAACCTGGATTAAAAGTGTGGTTCATTGTAGTGAAGCTTTCTTCTTCAACCATCGACAGAGGCCTCATGTCAGTGATGATCATTTAAGGATGATTTCAGTGAAGACAGCTGCTGCTGTGGTGTCCATGATGTCTGTCCATCATGAATGCTGTTGTTGTTTGTTGTTGTTTTGTGGAATGAGAGAGTAAATATGTTTTATAGCATAATTTACAGCAACTCAAGAAATGCCTTGTTTCACTTACAGTGTTAGGTTCAGGCAAAAGTAGCTTAAAGAGCATTTAAACACACACACACACACACACACACAGACACACACACACACACATAAAAAACTTAATTACACACATTTGAGTAGATGTAATAAATTACTTTAATTCCTGTTTAAATGCAATTCATCCTGCCATACCTGCAGTGTCTTCAAACTTTGCCAACAAATTAAAAGTTGAAGCTTAATCATTAAATTATTATCTTTGTGTTAGATTTATTTATAAATCACATTTAAACACTGCTTGTTCCAATTAAATTAAATAAAAAGTAACACACACGTTCTCTATCACCGTCATTAATCAGATAAACAAACAAACAAACAAACAAACAAACAAACAAACAAACAGCAGCTTCATCTACCAGAGAGACTGACGTTACGTTTTCTCTCTTGGAAACAGAACAATGTGTTAAATTGTAGAGACTCACCTGCAACACATGACGAGTTGTATCAGCTGCAGCTCCTTCCTCCTCCTCATGACTACGACATTTTTACGTTTATCAGCGTGGTTCTCCCGTGTCGTGTCGGCGATTTTCAAAGCGGCATGTTTCTCAGTTTTTATCTTTGTGAAGTTCTCCCACACTTTGGAGGACTTGGGTCGAACAGTTTTCTCTGCGTCGGTCATTTGTAAAATTTACTTATTTTCCTTTGAAAACAGACTCTGCTTTTCTCCCCACTCGCTCTGTTCAACTCGCGCTGCAGAGTTTGTTTTTTTTCCAAACTTTATTCAGTCAGTCAGCATTGACAATGAACTGCCTGTAAACAAAACAAAACGACTCTGCAGTGCCGTGAAAGACACATAATCGCGCGACACAATGAATCGATAATGAAATTCGTTGCCAACGCTTTTAATCATCGATTTTTATCGATTCGTTGTTGCAGCCCTAATGATAATACCCACAATAATAATAATCCATCCATCCATCCATTATCTTTTATCCGCTTCTTCCATTTTGGGTCATGGGGGCCGCCGGTGCCCATGGCCAGCAATCACTGTGCGAGGGGCGGGGGACAACCTGGACGGGTCACCAGTCCATCACAGGGACACATAGAGACAAACGAGATGAACAACCATTCAGTCTCTTACTCTCACCTAGTGACAATTTAGAGTTAACAATCAGCCTAACATGCATGTTAGAGAAAACCCACGCATGCACGGAGAGAACATGCAAACTCCACCCAGAAAGGCACCCAGACACGGAATTGAACCAGGGTAACCTGCTCGATGAGAGGCAGCAGCTCTACCAGTTGCGCCACCGTGCTGCCTAATAATAATAATAATATTATGGTTATAATAATAACCATATATAATTTTATTATTATTATTAGGGGTAGTAATAGTAGAATTAATATTATTTAATGATAAAAAACATTACTCTGTATTTATGAAATCATCAATGTTGTCATATCTAAACTTTTAATTCAACTTTAAACTTTTAATTTGCTACTTCAGCTTGTTAAGAATTCAGAAAAAAAAAATTTATTTTGCTAAAAATTAAGCAATAAAATAGTTCTTCAACCTTAACGGATTAAAAAAAATAAATCATTCAACTCTGCATTTCTGTGACATTTTTGTAGAAAATGTTTGTTTTTGATCTTTCCTGAGAGCTTTGTTGCTAGGTAACATGAAACAGGCCAAATGTTCCATGTTGACATCTGTAGTGTTCATCTGTGGGCGGAGCTTAAGTCAGTCCTTTGATGATGTGTCATGATGATGTCATAGAACAAATGTTATATATACAGGCTGGACTTTGAGTTCTAGACAGTTCTGTTGGAAAAGCAGAGCGAACGCATCTTGACATTATTGTTCTTACGGCGCATAAACGGTTCGTTTTATCTTATTGAAGAAAAGCGTTTAATCGTAGCAACAAAAAGAACAATGTCTTCCCACAACCCAAGAGGAGATCGTGTATTTATCAACTCCCGTTTTAAACGAGGGGTTGACCACACGCAGTCTGCTGAATCAACTGTAAATGTTGATAATTCAGAAAAAGCCATGTCTGCGTTGATGGATCCAAACAATTTTCCAGCTCTGCCAGGAAAAGAGCCAGAAACTTCAGAGGCAAGCAGCTCCGTCGACGTTACCCAACATCAGTCGACACAACCTAAAGAAAGGAAAATCAGCCGGAAAGTACATTTCGGTGTTGAAATGTCACTTTTTCCTAACGGCGTAGAGCGGACTAGACACGTCAAAAAGTTTGATGGTGAAAAGTTTAAAAGATTTTCACCCATCCAGCCCAATACTGAATTTGACGCAAGCCAGAAACACACACCAATTATGAAAAGTAAATCCACTTTTCAGTCTATGGCCAAGCTTGATCTTTCTAAAGAACGTGACATTAAGAAAAAGCTTCCTACCCAGTTTCCTGCTAATGCGAACAAATTAGTTGCAGGATATAGCTTCGCTGATGCTCTGGCTGTAAAGTCCCAACCTGCCAAGACATCTGAAACGTCAGCTTCAGTTCAGAATGTGTCTGCAGAGAGCAGCAGCGCTGCTGGCCCATCTCCAAGGCCACTGGCTTCTCTGAGTTTAGTCCCACGATCTTCCACGGAACAAAAAAATTCAGTTGAGAAGATTCTGGATAGAACTTCAGAAAAAGCTGCAGAAAATACTGCAGGATGTCAGGAAGAGTCTACTAGGAGTGTGCTCTTTGCATCTGAAGTCTTTGAAATCCTAATTGAAAAAGACAAACAGTTTTCTGCATTGCAAAGCCAGAATGAAGAACTCCACAAACAATTAAAATTTCTCCAAGAAAAAGTTCAAGGAATGGAGTCAATGCATTCTGGAGCTCAGGAGAAAATTTTACAGTGCGAGTCTGAATTAACTGGGGAAAAAACCAAAAGACAGGAAGCTGAAGATGCTCGTACAAAGCTGTTAGAGGGGAACGAGCAGCTCAAAGCTGAAATGCTTCAAAAAGATGTCCAATTGGAAAAAGACGCCCAGTACCACACTGTGGAAATGGACAAGCTGAAAACTGAGGCATTAAGTCTGAAACAGCATCTTGACTCTTTCAAAGCCGACAACGAAAATGTCCTGGCTGATAAACAAGCTCTGCTGAACAAGAGTGCAGAATATTCGACAGCTGTGAAAAGAAGCTTTGACCTAGAAGCAGCTCTTACTGCTGAGAAAAGTAAGGCAGCACAGGCCCAAGTTCTCTGGACACAGCAGACGGAAGAAGTTTCCAAGTTAAGACTAACTCTGAAGGAAACGGAAAATGCATTCGAACAACAACGTCAGCAGCAAAAGAAAGAGATGTCCCGTCTTGTGTCTGAGCATCAACAAACAGAGGCAACTTTGAAAGCAGCAGAGACAAAGTTGCAGGAAACGTTGCAACATGAGCGGCAGGTGTGGACGGAAGAAAAATCCCACCTCTCGACCACAGTTGCATCGCTTCAGGAGGCTCTAGATAAAAAGGATGAAGACAACAAAATTGCTGCGCAGAGGCTCATGGATAGAATGACCATTATAGAACAACATATGGAAAACTTGGAGAGTGGAAAGAAGAAGAAGTCAAAGAAAAGATGTGCAAAGTGTCTGATCTGCTAATGGAAACACATCCATCCATGAGCATCTTCAGGCTACACTCTCACTCACACCTAGAGAATCTTAACACCTGGGTTTTGTCCGGGAATGCCGGTTTTTCCCACAATAAAAAAATATGAGATTCTAAATTGCCCTTAGTGTGTGTGAAGACTTTCTACAGACTCTTCAACATTAGGTCCAATGACTCCAAGCCTTAATCTCATCCATCCATCCATCCATCCATCTATCATCTTAACTGCTTCTTCCTTTTCAGGTCACGGGTGTCACTGGTGTGCATGTGCAGCCATCAAAGTGCGAGAGACGGGGACACCCTGGACAGGTTGCAAGTCGTCATATGTCCTTCACAGGGACACATAGAGACAAATGACACAAACAACCATTCACACTCACTCACAGCTTGTGAATCTTGAAAGCTGGGATTACTCCAGAAACTCCAGTTTTTACCACCAAAAACAAGATTCTAAATAGCTCTCAGTGTGTGTTTATGTGTGTGAAAAGATTTTCTGCTGAGTCTAAGATCAATGACTCTTCAACGTTAGATCTTATGACTGCAATCCTTAATCTTTAAAAAAAA
>NC_056501.1:27334688-27448330 GCF_014905685.2 Nematolebias whitei | reverse complement strand
ATTATTTTTTCGATGAATCGATGAATCGGCAAAAAACCCCACAACGTTTTAATTTCCACCCCTTTATTCCAAAATTGAACATTTGACTGACATAGCAATTCACACAAAAAACAGGTTGCTATTTTACTATTCTGTTAGTAAAATATTGAATAATAAAAAATAAAAGTTAGTCAAATAGCTTAAAAACTAAATGTACACAAAAATATATACAAATGTATCTTTATACCTGCACAATATGTAGCTACTTTGTAAAATGTGTCATTGAGGGAAGAGTGTAACCTGGATTAAAAGTGTGGATTATTGTAACCTGGATTAAAAGTGTGGATTATTGTAACCTGGATTAAAAGTGTGGATCATTGTAGTGAAGCTTTCGTCTTCAACCATCGACAGAGGCCTTGTGTCAGTGACGATCATGTTCAGGATGTTTCAGTGAAGACAGCTGCTGCTGTGGTTTCCATGATGTCTGTCCATCATGCAGGATGTTGTTGTTTGTTGTTGTTGTTGTTTTCTGGAATGAGACAGTAAATATGTATTATAGCATAATTTACAGCAACTCAAGAAATGCCTTGTTTCACTTACAGCGTTGGGTTCAGGCAAAAGTAGCTAAAAGAGCAATTAAACACACACACACACACACACACACACATATAAAATACTTAATTACACACATTTGAGTAGATGTAATAAATTACTTTAATTCCTGTTTAAATGCAATTCATCCTGCCATACCTGCAGTGTCTTCAAACTTTGCCAGCAAATTAAAAGTTGAAGCTTAATCATTAAATTATTATCTTTGTGTTAGATTTATTTATTATCACATTTAAACACTGCTTGTTCCAATTAAATTAAATAAAAAGTAACACACACGTTCTGTATCACCGCCATTAATCAGATAAACAAACAAACAAACAAACAAACAGCAGCTTCATCTACCAGAGAGACTGACGTTACGTTTTCTCTCTTGAAACAGAACAATGTGTTAAATTGTAGAGACTCACCTGCAACACATGACGAGTTGTATCAGCTGCAGCTCCTTCCTCCTCCTCGTGACTCCGACATGTTTACGTTTATCAGCGTGGTTCTCTCGTGTCGTGTCGGCGATTTTCAAAGCAGCATGCTTCTCATGTTTTATCTTTGTGAAGTTCTCCCACTCTTTGGAGGACTTGTGTCGAACATTTTTCGCTGCGTTGGTCATTTGTAAAATTTACTTAAATTTCCTTTGAAAACAGACTCTGCTCTGCTCCCCCCTCGCTCTGTTCAACTCGCGCTGCAGTTTTTTTTTTTTCAAACTTTATTCAGTCAGTCAGCATTGACAATGAACTGCCCGTGAACAAAACGAAACGGCTCCGCAGCGCCGTGAAAGACGCATAATCGCGCGACACAACGAATCGATAACGAAATTCGTTGCCAACGCTTTAATCATCGATTTTTATTGATTCGTTGTTGCAGCCCTATTGTAGTTTATCATAAATATCAAAAAATATATATATTGTACATGGAATTATAGCAATAATGAGGTGTTTTGGCTGTTTAGATGAGCTAAAATTGATTATATTTAGAAACATACTGAGAGGTAATTGTACTGTGGTAAATGTAATTGAATAAATTATCAAATATGAAAAATAAGTCATTAAATGACTGTATGAGCTGCAACTTCTGGTTGTACAAGTTTAGTCTTTGTTTAGGATCAGTTAACACTGAACTGATTTTGTACTAAGTGTTTAATATGTTGTAAATGTAAAATTTACTCTTACATACTGAATTTCACTGTGAGTTCTTGCCCTGCGTTACTCTGCGACATGAAAACATTTACTGCGGTAACTATTTGACGTTATTAGTAGATTAGAATAGTTTATTTTATTCATTTTTTTGTCTCCTTTGCCTTAATGTTGGCTGATAATGCAGAAATGTCTCACTAAACACTGTGAGCTTCACTACCTCCACCATTACAGCCATGCTGTTTGTTAGTTTGTCCAAGGTTAGCCCACCCTGGGTTACATTTGGTCATGGGAGAAGCGATCTTACTGTTCATGTAAAATATTTGATAATGTTCTTATAGAAACAATTCCTGAATGTTGTTCATACTGCGTTAATGCTACACGTTTGTCTTTTGACCCTACAACTGGATAAGAGTACAGTAGACCTAGCCCATTACTAGAGTTTTAATGAGGTATTTTAAGTTACTAATGATAGATGATGATCATATTGTTTTATTCTAGGCCATTGATAAGAAGGAGTGATTATTATTATTTCATATTGGATAGTGATTTTTCCCCCTAAAACTTAACTTAGGCTACACTGTGTTTCTTAGCCTGTGGCTAGGATACGTGAGAGAAGTGAAGCGTTCTCTATTCACACAAGGAGAGCTGTTGGTCAGGCTACTTCTTGTTATGACATTAACTCTAAAATAGTTATTTCAATTCAATTCCACCTTTATTTTTACAGTTTAGTGTCGTTGAGCCTCAAGTACTAATTTACTGTTTAAAACAAAGAAAGCATATGACAAGTATATTATATATGACAATCATAAAAAGCATGTAAAACCCAGTCATTCATTCAACATTTATTTATAAAGGTTAATCCCAATGAGTCTCAGGGACTCAAAATATACAAACTCAAAAAAAAAAAAAAAGTCAAGACTCAAAAATAAAAAGTAAATGGAAGAATTGATATTAAAAAAATCACCTACCTTATAAAGCGATATAAAATATTAAAAACAGGAACATGTCTGCATTGGTTTTTGCCATGAACTTAGCAGTTGTTTAAAGTCCCTTAGAGAGGTCAAGGCCGAAAGCTTATTGAATCAAGTGTTACATGTGTAGGTAAAACTAGATATTAACCTGTTAAAATACACCAGAATGCAGGAAATGGCATTTATTCACAATTTTCTGGGAGAAGGACACCCAGACCCCCTCACTAGTGTGTCCCCCCACATTACAAATGCTTCTGACACCAATGGCCACCATGTTGCTAAACAAGTACACACACATGTTAAAGTACACTCGATTTTACTCAGTCTTGGTGGTTTGTGAATCAGGTGGCGGCGGCCTGGGATGGTATCAAATTCCCGGCCTAGATTATTGTCCCAATCCACCCCTGACCTGCACTGATCTTTTTTATGGCAGAAAACACCCACGACTTCAGCCCATGTTTCCATTTAAAAAAACTGGTCCAAGTCTGCCTACATGCATTACAGAAGTGTATCCAGTAGACTATGGGGCTGATATGGGAGAGAGGTAGGGCAGCCGACTCAGGACCCGAATGTCCCAGGCTCAACTCCCAGCCATTCCCACATGTCGTGGTTTCTTTGAGCAAAAAAACCTAATCCCTAATTACTCCCCGAGCGCTCAATAGCTGCCCACTGCTCCACCTGGGTGTATCTCAGGTGCGATGGGTTAAATGCAAAGACTAATTGCATCATTGTATGGGAACAAACAATGACGACAACACGTACAACTTTAAATCGTGCAAAGTGGGCCAAGGTGGGTATGATGCGGCACAAAATAACACGCATGTATAAAACACAGTTTTGCAAGACGTAAAAATAGGTTGTAATTTTTATAAACTGGCTGATCAAAACAGGACCGCACGGCTCGCAGGTCACAAACAGAATTCAGTCGACCTGTAATAGAAAGTTGTCTGTTTTCTCAAAATTTTGATTCACCAACTAGCCTCCAACAGTTGCAGTCCACTGAGATACGACCATTAACTCATCAGTTAAGATGGGTATCTGATGAATAATTCAGTCTGGTCTGAACTAAAATATTTCTCCAAGCTGAGGTTGTTCATAGAGCTACAACAGGGAAGATACAGGGATTAAAGCAGAAAAACAAATATTGGCTGAAATCTTTTCTACACCTGGAGGTTACTCAAGCATTATATTTAAATGATTTCAGCTCATACAGTCATTTAATATGACTTATTTTTCATATTTGATCATTTATTCAATTACATTTATCACAGTACAATTACCTCTCAGTATGTTTCTAAATATAATCAATTTTAGCTCATCTAAACAGCCAAAACACCTCGTTATTGCTATAATTCCATGTACAAAATATATATTTTTTTATATTTATGATAAACTACAAACACCTGAAACTGACTCGCAGAGAGAACTTCATGAGTTCTGAAGTAAACGGAGACATCTCTGCTATAATCTGGGGCATATAAATGTCCGTCCGTCTGTCCCCGAGAAACATAGTCCCTCCAGTGTGTCCTGGGTCTTCCTCTGGGTCTCCTCCTGGTGGGACGTGTCCGGAACACCTTACCAGGGAGGCGTCCAGGAGGCATCCTAACCAGATGCCCGAGCCACCTCAACTGGCTCCTCTCGACGTGGAGAAGCATCGGTTCTACTCTGAGTCCCTCCCGGATGATCGAGCTTCTCACCCTATCTCTAAGGGAGAGCCCAGACACCCTGTGGAGAAAACTCATTTCGGTCGCTTGTATCCGAGATTTCGTTCTTTTGGTCACAACCCAAAGCTCATGACCATAGATGAGGGTAGGAACGTAGATCGATCGGTAAATTGAGAGCTTCGCCTTTTGACTCAGCTCTCTCTTCACCACGACAGACCTGTACAGCGCCTGCTTCACTGCAGACGCTGCACCTATCCGCCTATCGATCTCACACTCCATTTTCCCCTCATTCGTGAACAAGACCCCAAGATACTTCAATTCCTCCACTTGGGGTAGGACCTCCTCCCTGACCCGGAGAGGGCACTCTAACCTTTTCTGGCTCAAGACCATGGCCTCGGATTTGGAGGAACTGATCCTCATCCCGGCCGCGTCGCACTCGACTGCGAACCGCTCCAGCGAAAGCTGTAGATCACGATCTGATGAAGCCAATAGGACCACATCATCTGCAAAAAGCAGAGACGCAATCCTAAGGCCACCAAAATGGATCCCCTCAACACCTTGGCTGCACCTAGAAATTCTGTCCATAAAAGTTATGAACAGAACCGGTGACAAAGGGCAACCTTGGCGGAGTCCAACTCTCACTGGGAACAAGTCCGACTTACTGCTGCGGACCAGGCTCTGATACCGGTCATACAGGGACCTAACAGCCCGTATCAAAGGGCCCGGTACCCCATACTCCCAGACAACCTCCCACAGGGTTCCCCGAGGGACGCGGTCGAACGCCTTATCCAAGTCCACAAAGCACATGTAGACCGGTTGGGCAAACTCCCACGCACCCTCCAGGACCCTGCTGAGGGTGTAGAGCTGGTCCAGTGTTCCACGGCCAGGACGAAAACCGCACTGCTCCTCCTGAATCCGAGGTTCGACTATCCGATGGACCCTCCTCTCTAGAACCCCCGAATAGACCTTACCAGGGAGGCTTAAGAGCGTGATTCCCCTGTAATTGGAACACACTCTATGGTCCCCCTTTTTGAATAAGGGGACCACCACCCCAGTCTGCCAATCCAGGGGAACATCCCCCGATGTCCACGCAATATTGCAGAGTCACGTAAGCCAGCACAACCCTACAACATCCAGAGCTTTAAGGAACTCTGGGCAAATCTCATTCACCCCTGGGGCCCTGCCACCAAGGAGCTTTTTAACCACCTCGGTGACCTCAGCACCAGAGATTGGAGGGCCCGACCCAGAGTCCCCAGGCTCTACTTTCTCAGTGGAAGACGTGCCGTTGAGATTGAGGAGGTCTTCAAAGTATTCTGCCCACCGACCCACGACATCCCGAGTTGAAGTCAGCAGCGCACCACTCCCACTATAAACAGTGTTGGTGGCGTACCGCTTTCTCCCCGAGACGCCGGATGGTGGACCAGAATCACCTCGAAGCCGCACGCAAATCATTCTCCATGGCCTCTCCAAACTCCTCCCATGCCAGAGTTTTTGCCTCAGCAACCACCCGAGCCGCATGTCGCTTGGACTATTATTAGTCTTTTAGCGTTAATATTTATTTAGAAAAACTAAAGCAGCAGAAACAACTTCTCTAAGCGTGAGAGAAACTCAACAGGCTGCTCGCTCCCCTGGGGGTGCATGTTTCTGTCTCTGTCTTGGACCCAGAGTTCGGCCACATGCACAGGTTGCACATGGCGGTACGATCACGATGCTCCGAACACTTTAACATTTGATACAAAGTTAGATTTTAGATACAAAAGTATCGGAGAAGTCGGGGCGCGGTGTGGGAGGAGAGGGTGGGGGTGGTGGTGTATCAGTTCTAGTATCTCCCCCGGCTGCAGTGAATTGGTCACGTGCAAACACAAACATTTAATAATTTATTCCATGTTATCACCTTCACGTAGGGGCAGGTGGTTGTGTTAGGGTGGCGGAGCGTCCACCTTGGTTTGCTGCTGCTCACACGGGCTCACCGTGAACCAGACAGCAGGATCCATTCTGTTCTGACTGGGTCAAACTGTGGCTCTGGTTCTATACTGGTTGAAAGCAGCATCAGTTTAATCCATTCATCAAATTTTGATTGGATGTCTTTATCAGGACCACAACAAAACACTTTCTTTCCCTTACTCATTTTGACAAATGATGGAAATCTGTTGCAGCGATGGAGAACTTTAATCCATGGGTAAGATACTAGCTGTTCAACCCTTCCATAGAAGCCCAATTCAAGTTATCACATTTTTCACCATATAAGTCGCACCTTTTGGCATAAATATGCAAGTCCGTGACTTATACACCTAAGTGACTTATTTATGTTTTTTTCCCATATTTATAATCCAATTTTTGGCTGAGACCTGACAATTTCATTCATTCTGACATGGAAAATATTGAACATGACTATTTTCAGCCACTAGAGGGCCCTCAAGTGATATGGCAAGCCAAGTGTCTCATTCATAGGTAAAAGTGGTGATTAATGAGACACTTGGCTTGCCATACAAGCCACCTTCGTCTTACTCCAGAATTCCTGGAGTAAACATCAAATCAGCTTCATTTTGCTGCATCAAACAGGTGAAATGCAGCTGATTTGACCATTAAAGTGCATTTATTAAAAAGTTCAACTGAAAAAAGTAAAAGTTCAACTGAGACACAACTTTACTATAATGTCGAGCAAACAGATAATTGTTTTTAGGTGGTTATCTTGTTAAATTTAGAAGAAATAGACAGCGAATCCTCCCTCTGCATGCACCTGCAGCCACAAATAGATTTTTGTAATGCAGCTGATTTGACCATTAAAGTGTATTTATTAAAGAAAAGTTAAACTGAGACACACCTTTGCTATAATGTCAAGCAAACAAATAATTGTTTTTAAGAGTTAATCTTGTTAAATTCTTGTTAAAGTCCTCCCATGCACGCTCTCGCAGCCGTTATTTGGCAGTCGATTTTTGGCACGACACCGACCCACATTTCCAGGTGATCAGTGGTGACGCGTAATAGATGAGACTTGTACGGTGGAAAGTACAGTATATAAAGACTATTTCTTTAAAATTTATATTCAGCATCTTAGTGAATAATAATCTCAATTTCTTTATTTTCATGAGTTTATTTTGTTCTACCTAAATGCCACACAGCATTAGAAATGTACAAAAGTTTGATTGGTGGGGACCATGTGAATATGTCTCTCTGTCCTGCAGCTGTAGGCCTATGTGATGTGCAGCTCACACTCTGTACGAGGGAAGGTCGGACAGTGGCTCTGAATCAAAGCGTCGAGGTCTAATGAGTTAATAACAGAGGGCAATGTGTTCTCCACAGCAAAGCCCCCTGCTATTATGTCTCGTAAAGATACAAAAGGCACATTATGGCAGCTTTCAGAGAGCTTCATTTAAACAGTTCTTAAGCATGATTATTTGTTGGTGGGGGCGATTAGCATTGTAAATTATCTGCTGGACTTTGATCAGGTCTTTGACCTATAGACACAAATCTATAGGTCTGCTGGTAAGAGAGAGAGAGAGTACAGAATGCCAATTATCTTATTATCCTCTTCTTGCCGCTACACTGAATACCAAGTTGACTGTCCAGTAGTTTGTCAGGTTCAAGGCTGACGCGCCTGAATTACAATCAAACTGGGCCTAAGATATGATCCTCCTGCTGGAGAGCTTCCAGAGGAAACACAACGTGGGATGATGCACTGCCATCCTTTAGATGTGAGCATGTCCTCGTTTTCACAATGACACGGTCTCGCTCGCATGTTATTTATGTGTGTCAAAAGCCATTGAGCGTGCGTTTTTCAGAGTATTTGTGCAGGATTTCAGCATATGTTCTGGACTGAGAGAATAATGGCCCTCTTTACGCCCCATTATCCTGGTAACAAATGGTGTTGTGAATGGGCTAATAGATGAGAAGCTAAATTTGACCACGGTGTTTACGCTGAGCACAAACAAAGCAAGTTTTTGAGTTATTTTATCAAAGCGCACATAAATCATCTCAAGGCTGCGCTTTGTTTTAATTCAGTCAACGTAAGATGAGCTGATCCTATTAACTCTGACCACGTCCAGCCGCGGAGACATTAAGATGCACGAGATGAGCGAGGCGTTCGAGTACCGCAGGAGGAAAAAAAAAACCTTTTTGTTCTGACAGAATTCAAGATAGCCTTCGGTGTGCGTGTGTAAAGAATGTCAATTTAGAGTCCGGCAGAACCAAGACCACCTCGACATTCAATGAGCCCCGGCTAAAGAGAGCAGGACGGAGCGGGGACAAGAGCTGAGAGACAGAGGCAGCTTAACATTCGTGTCTCCAGGTCACTAAAGTGGCCAGCTTTAGCAAGAGAGATAACAGGATTACTGCAATCATGGCCACAGTTTTCTATGACTTCAGCCCCGCTTTCCCTCCCACTTTTCACACATCCTCTTATCCTCGTGGCGTGGACCTGAGCCGGGACCGTGATGGACTGGGGCCGGGCTCCTCTGGGAAACAACAGACACTCTTACAGCTAATCTCCTCAGGCTGGTGCTGACAGAAAGAGGTTAGTGGCTGCACCAAACTCTCGCTCGGAACGAGAAGCAGCCTGCTGTCAAAAAGGAAACCCAAGCTAAACAAATCAAAGTGTTAGAAGAGCCCCGTATATATCTATAATAGGAGCTGAACGGGTACAAAGCTGCAGTCTTTGCTCATAACAAGGTCAAGCTCTTGTGGTTTTCTCTTGTGCTGGGCTTTGTGTGCAATAAACTGATTAACTTAACCAGCTCTGATGGGGATTACGAGCTGCGTTTGATCAGTTAATTAGTCAAACTACAAGCTGTCTGCAACACAGAGGCTCTAATATCCTTCTAAACTCAACCCTCCACTATTAGCAGTGTTGTGCCCTCGCGTTTGAAAATGTGCATTTGCAGGAGCGATCCATTTTCAGAGCAGCTCTTTTCAGGCAAATGTATTTGTTTATAGAGTAGACTGGCTATGTGGGCTCCATAAATCTGTGTATTTGTCAGCAGGACGTGACAGGCTTTTCCTCTCTGACTGAGAGTCTATCAGTCTGAGCTCCAGTGGCCGTGCCCGCTACAGTCAACTCTGATTAATAACTACAAATAGAAGGGACTTGTCTGCTCTCTTATAAATGGGGGGACTGTATTTGCTAGGGAAAAGATGCACATTCGGCCTGATAAATCACAGAGCGGGATGAGAGAAAAACAGCACACAGGAGCACAGAAATATAACGTGGGAACAATTTCTCAGCCGGGCTCAGTGATAAAGCTGACTGTCTTGTTTAACTTAATGCCACCAATTACTGAGCTGCACGCTTGTGTATTTTTTATTTTTTTGGCTAGATTTTCTTGTTGCCAGTGATTTTTCTGATGGAAGGATCAGAAAGGCAGTTTGTATCACACTCTGTGCACGCTGCGTTTCCTTCCTCTGACACATAAAAGCAAAAAGGTTCATGCTCAGATGTAGCTGGCTGCTCCACAGATAGCTCGAAGATGTCATAAACAGTTTATGAGCCCCTTAAAACCAAATAAGAATAAATCTCTGGAGGTCAAAGTGTGTACAAAAGGATCCTGGAGCTGTAATTTACCCAGCACGACGTGCAATTACACAGCCGTATATCCCTGTAACAATTAACAGCACCAGCCTCCTTACATGGACTCTCATGAGGAAGTCAGCCTGCTCAAAACAATTCACACATCTGACTGCAGTTAAAAGTTTCAAGGTTTATTACAACTTTAGCATGTTTCTACCCTTTTAGTGTCCATTTAAATACTACATTAACAAATTAAAAAATACAAACTGAAAGCCACATAAATGTGTTTACCTCTACGTGAGGCTGTTTAATACACAGAGGCGCCTTAATGTAAAGCAACGATTAACAAAAGAACAAGATCTTGATTGCAATATGTTAAAATGGTAACGGTTGATAATCAGCACTAGAAGTTAAATATATAAAAAAAAAAGTCAGGCTTTCAGCATTTGACTCCACAGGTAAAAAATTAGAATATCATGAAAAGGTTCCATTTTTGTTTTGTCAATTTCAGGAAGTGAAACTCATATTACAGTACACAGCTTAATTCGTATAATTTTGATGATTATGGCTTACACAGAATGTAAACACAAAATCCAGTGTCTCGGAAAATTAAAACCTTTAATCAGAGTCAGCTGTCAGTGTGGACAGGAGCCAAGTCCTGCTGGAAGATGAACTCAGCATCTCCATAAAGCTCGTCAGCTGAAGGAAACATGACGTCTCTAAAATGTCCTGGTAGATGATGTGTGGACTGTGGACTTCAGAAAACACAGTGGACCAACACCAGCAGAGGACATGGACCCAAACATCACTGACTGTGGAAACTTCACGCTGGACTTGAAGCAACATGGATTCTGGACCTCTCTGCTCTTCATCCAGACTCAGAGACTTTGATTTATAAATGACATGAAAATGTACTTTAATCTGAAAAGAGGACATTGGACCACTGAGCAACAGTCCAGTTCTTTGTCTCCTCAGCAGGTAAGACGTTTCTGACGTTGTCTCTGGTTCAGGAGTGGCTGGACTTGAAGAATGAGACATTTGTAGCTCATGTCCTGGAGTTAATCAGCTGATCAGGGTGTGACACCAGGAGTTTGTAATATTGAACCTCTTCACAATATTCTAATTTTCTGAGACACCGAATTTTGGTTTTTCATTATTTGTAAACCATAATCATCAAAATTAGAAGAAATAAAGTTTGAAATATTTCACTCGATGTGTAATAAATCTATGTAATATACAAGTTTCACTTTCTGAACTTATAGACAATTGTTCTTTTAAAAAAACAAAAAAAAAAACTTTTTTACAATATTGTAATTTTTTTTGAGATGCATCTGTAAAAATAATCTTAAAAGATTGAATAAACTCACAGTAAGGGTCTTTGGTCAGTAAAAAACAGAAATCCAGTACTGTGCTTTGAATTCATCTATAATTTCTTGGTTTTGCTGTCAATGATTCAGATTTTCTTATAATCTGTTCAAGTGGTCTAGATCAATAGTTCTTTAGTGTTTCTGGATGTCTTTAAAGTGTCTTTTTTTTTTTTAAACTTTATTTGGCTTGGGCTGTTTGTACACTCCCATTCAGTCATGCCCGACCATTTTCAGATGAACATTTTGTGCCAACTCCGACCCATGAATCATTGAGGCATAAACAGCCTCCTAAACTCAGAGGAGAAACTCTTGTTGTGTCGCCGCATCACGGACAACTTAAACAAGTCATTTTAATCAAATCTTTAGGCACTTTACTAGCCCGACATAAAAAGTCAATCGGTCCAATTTTATGTTGTTGCATCTACGAAAATAAAGTTATCACAGTTTGACACATTAAATCGTATTTTAGCACCATCACCAAAGAGCTTGCAGCTAAAAGTGTCTTACAGCAGATGATGGATGATGACTCTACCAGGTGATGTCTCAGCTACTTGCCGATTTATTTTTCCCATTTCTTAGAGAACTTTTAGATACTGTTCTGCTGCTACAGGATGTCTTTTTTCATCCCCCACTTTTCTACATTCCTCAATTCTTAAGAGCGGACGGCACAATATAATGTTATGGTCAAGTACAAAGACTGGACAGAAATTGAGTGAAAAAGCAGGCAAAGCTAAAAAATAAATAAATAAGAGAATTGGCATTTCCTGTGAAAATTGAGTGTGAATGCTTATTGCAGAACTGGCTGAAGAATATCTGAAATTAGCTTAAAAAAACATGCTGAAATGTAGCTGAAGTGGAAAAAAAAACAAGCCTGAATTAGCAGAAGCAGAAAGAACACATTTTTGCTGCAATAGGTTTAAGCAGAAATTAGTACAATTAGGAAATTGGCTAAAGCAACTGAAATCTGTAAAAAAATGGCTGAAAAGTAGCTGAAAGGCAGAAAGAAGCTTAAACTACCAGAAGGAAGTGGAAAGAGTTGAAATTAGCTAAAAAATGTGAATGAGCTGAAAAAGCTAAAATTAGCAAAAAAAAACAGCTAAATAGTATTTGAAAAAGCAGAAATAGTGAAAATAGCATAACTAAGCTGAAAGGAGCATAACAAGCTGAAATTAGGAGAAATAAGTTAATTAGGCTGAAAGTAGCAGAAATTATCACAAAAAACTTGACTTAACCTGAAACAGCTGAAATTAGCTAAAAAATGCTAACGAGGTAGCTGAAAAAAATTGAACAAGCTTAAATTAGTAGAAGAAAGCAGAAAGAACATGTTTGCCCAATTAGGCTGAAAAAAGCAGAAATGAGCACAAAGTGGAAATTATCTGAAAAAAGCTGAAATTAGCAGCAACAACAACAACACCACAAGCTACTGAAAAGTAGCTAAAAAATCTGAAAGAAGCTCAAGTTACCAGAAGTAAGTGGAGAGAGCACGTCTGAATTTGGATGAAAAAAGTTGAAATGAGTGCAAAAAAAGTAGAATTAGCTGAAAAGGCTAAAATTAGCATAAAACAGCTAAATAGTAGCTGAAATAACTGAAACTAGCAGAAATAAGCTGAAAAGAGCACAACAAGCTGAAATTAGCAGAAAATCTTTAGAACAAGCACAAAAAATGTTATAGTTAGCAGAAAGAATCTGAAAGGAGAACAAAACAGCTGAAAAAAACCGCTGAAATTAGCTGAAAAAAGTTAAAATTTGCACAAGGAAGCTGAAAGAAGCTGAACCAGAACAGAATGTAAAAGGAGCAGTAAATGGTTGTAAACACATCTAAAGATTTGAAGGATGTAAAATGAGCTCAATTCATTTTCTATGAGAAAGAAAACTGCAGAAAAGGTTAAATATTTCAAAAAGCTAAAGTTGCACCAATACCAAAAATCATAACAGGATTGTCCTGAAAGAGCTGAACGTTTTGGGATTTAATTTGTTGAAATAGCTTAAGAATTGCGGGACGAGAAAGATGCTGAATAATGTATGGAAGAAAAAATGGATTACAATAGTGTGAATACTTCATACACATTTACACTATTAAACAGGCTTTTAGAAAGTCTGAAGAACTATGGATTAATTCCACCTGAAAAAGTTACAACAGTTTGTCTGCTTGGAAGCAACATATACCGTATATAAATAAAAAAACTAATGGCAGGCGGTCTGAACCTTTGATTCAGCACTGTGCCTTCAGTAGATGAGGATAAATCTCTTCCTCAAAGAGGTACGCCAACCAGCCAAACACCTCCCTGCTTTGCTGCAGTAACACGGTTTAAAAATAAAAATGGTTGCAGAAATTGATCACGAACTGTTGTATTAGGAGCTTATGATGATCCCACAAAGGTCCGACCAGAATCCTCCTCAATGCAGAAAAACTGACTCGTTCTTCAACCTCAGAAAAAAACAAAACAAATCTGACAGAACGTGGGCGGTTTATAAATCATTCTACATCTTTTGTTATTTTTGTTTTAAAGGTACAACACCAGCCTCCAAACACAGACACGGGGGTGTATGGGAGGAACACTGTAGTTATCAATAAACCCACAGATCTGTTCGTGTCTTCAAACAGAGGATTTTACCCTCCATACCAAACGATGACACATTCTGAATATTTCAGCTAAATATAAAATGCAGCTGCGGCACATCCTGAAGAGACACCTCTGTTTGAACCTTTCTGGTTAATTAGATGTTGCTGACGGGCGTCTCGGTTGTGAGCTGAAGGCTCGGTTGGCTGCAGGTGATTCTGTCAGTTGTGAGATGGCGAAACATCAGTGGCTCTCTCCCACTGGTCTAGCTGGGAACACCCGAGTGCACAGCGAGGGCGCTACCAAACGACGATTATGTCTCCTCTGCTGCTGTGCCAGGCTTGGCTGGGCCTAACAAGAGCGGGCCGCACATTAAATATTAACTTAATTGGTCCTGGCAGAGCCCCCGCTAACATACGGCGAGCATCAGACGGAAATGTCACCGTTTCCCCAGAGCTCCCATACACTCAGGATCAAAGACAATAGCACTGGTTCTAATCTGCTGTAATAGTGAGATAAGAGTGAAGCAGATTTAAGTGTGAATGCATGAGTGTAGCCGTCATCCTGCCTGACGGAGGCTCGTCAGGGCGGAGTGACAGCCAGAGACAGAAACAACACTTTCAAGTATAAAATGTGCTCGCCTCTGAACTGTTTTGTTCCCGTCAAACGTAAAGCTTGTTTAATTCGTGGATAGTTCACTGCTCATCTGAAAACCACGGTGCTGCCATAAGCCTCACATGCTGAAGGTGTACGGTACGACACGTCAACCACTCCACCGCACCACCTACTGCTACCTCTGCTGCACTCAGCTCTAAAGTTAGCCAAAGCCTAATCATAAATGGTGCTTTTTCAAGATAGTGATTAGGCCCAGCCTCTCCGGGGAAGTTTAATCTCCACTTAAAGTAGTTGCCAAAATGAACAGCTCCCTTTATAACAGCACCAAGAGCGGCGCGGAGTCGAGACTACTAAACAGCGAGGGCCGCTTTTTAAACCACTCACTAAAAACTACAAAGCCCCGGAGACGCCGCGGCTTACCACAGGACCAGGTTGTGTGAGAGAACGGGGAGCTAATGCACTCAAGGGCGTCGAGGGAGCTGCAGAGTATGGCAGCGCGAGTGCTGGAGTCAACAAGCTCAGATGTCCTTTTCCTGGCCGAGAGAGGCGGAGAGCAGCAGAACAAGAGCTAGCCAGAGGGAGAGGCAGAGGGAACGTGTGTTTGTGCTCTGAAAGGAGGATGCACAAGGTCGTTTCAGCAGTGACACCGCAGCACAACACCAGCGGCTTCACTGATGATCTGAATGCAAGCAAACATGCAGGTTGATCGAGCCACGAGTTCATCCTGTTTTTAATCGCATTTATGCCAAGTTTACATAATTTATGTTTAACAACATATCCTGATGCATGCTCAATAACACCGTTTAACAACGGTGCTTTTATTTTGAAACGTGGAAGGAAGGCATCAAAAAGACTTAGAGCATGTGCCGTGCAAAAAATTTAAAACACTATGTTGAATCGTTATATTTTACTTACAAGAAGCCAGAGTTTACAGTAATCCTTGACATTTGTCTTGGTCAATAAAGTTTTTTTCTCGACTACCTTTCACTCATTCCCTATCCAGCTCTTGTAACTAACCATGACATCATAGGGTGAATAAAAATGAGGAAACTGGACAAAAGAAGTGAAGAAATCACTCATAACTTGGCTTTAACCTCCTCAGACCTGGCATCCACATCCTGGTCTTAGGAGGTAAAAACTCAATTAAATAGCATTCTTATTAGTACTGTGGATTGTTTAGTTGAGAAAACATTACACATGGCACTTAAAGATCAGTACTGTTTATTGTGCATACTTTCATCTATAAGTAGGCCTGTCACGATAATAAATTTTGCTGAGCGATTAATAAATTATTGCGATAAACGATAATATTGTTTGAAATTTTACAATAATTAGTAATTATTGTCAAATTTAAGAAGAAATGTTGGTTAATTTGTTTTGAGTGTAGCACCTTTTTCCAACCACCACTTGGCAGAATAAGACAGTTTGAACCGAAGGATGGATAGTGAGGGAGCAGCAGCGTGTCTCTAAGAAAAATGGGAAGGAGGCCCCTTGACGTGACATGGGCTGTCTCTCTTCGGTTCACAAAATGGTGACGCTCGGTGTGGTTTGAGCTCTTTAGCATAGCATTTTTCACACAAAGCTTTTAATAAAAAAATCCGTAAACAAGTTTTCAGCTTATTTTTGCAGAGAAAAAACTTTTTAAACAAATGCACGGGTTTCAACCGTGAATTTTGAAGCTTCGACAAGACGGAGGTTTTTTCCCCCCGAAGCCGGCCTGTTAGCTTAGCTTGTAGCTTAGCTTCTCAGCTTAGCTGCTTTTAACAATCCAAAACACAATTTTGGACGGTTAAGACGTATTTTAAAGAGACAAGAGAAAGGGAGGGGTCAGTGAAGAGCACCGGAGTTGAGCCTTTTGTCATCCAGTGTCTTCAGTAGAAAGAGAGACACGAAACGATAAAGCCGATAAATGAAAATGAGGTTGATAATTTTCATTTATCATGCGATTAATTGATTAATTGTTTATTGCGACAGGCCTATCTATAAGGCTAAATGGCTTCAAACTGATTCAACTGTGGAAAAAAAAAACAGTTCAGCATTTCCATAAAGCATAAAACAGGTGTCACTATCAAAAAAGTCCACGCTCAATAATCCAGATATACAATCCAACATTTTTCAGTCAGGTCATCTGGACAGTTTCTTTTGTTGCTGAAATGTTTCACCTTCCATCCAGAAGGCTTCATCAGTCAGGTGTCACTATATTACTCTTTAAACTTTTCTCTAATAATTGAAATGCATATAACAGATAATTGTTTTATTGTGTGATTTATCTGTATCCACAATCTGAATAAATGTTTTATTAAGAATGTTATACCTGTATGATGTAAAACCTGTAACAAGAATTTCTTGTTTATTGAAACAATAATGACTCCATGTTTATCCATCCATACATTATCTTTAGGGTCACTGGTGTCCATGTCCAACAGTCACTGTGCAAGAGGCGGGGGACATCCGGGACAGGTCTCCAGTCCTCACAGGGACACATAGAGACAAACAACCATTCACTCTCTCACTCACACCTAGAGACAATTTAGAGTTACCAATCAGACTAACATGCATGTTTTAGTCTGTGGGAGGAAACTGGAGTAACCGGAGGAAAACCACACATGCATGGAGTGAACATGCAAACTCCACCCAGAAAGGTACCTGGGCCAAGATTTGACCCGGCGACCTGCTCGCTGAGAGGCGGCAGCTCTAGCAACTGCGCCACCGTGCTGCCATGCACATGTACCCCTTTATTTATTTTTTTACCTAAATTACAGTAGTTCAGCGAGTCCTTGGAAAATAAATAAACAAATCTATTTTTTCTAATAGGTTTTATTACACCATTTTAATATTGTGCTTTTCCTCCTGTAGAGCAGCACAGTCTGCAGTCAAGATTTATCTGCTGTATGCCACATTTTGTGCTAAAAGCTCTTTGTCAGTCACATTGTTGGTGGAAAATACAATTTCATGTTGGTCAGAATGTTTATGTTACACAGATACTTGTATGCTTTATGCTACATGTGCATCTGAAACATTTCTTCATTTCATTTCACCTTCATTTAACCAGGCATAAACACAAGTTCTTATCGACAGAGCTGGCAGCACCAACAGACACTTGTAGGGTCAAGGGAAGGGAAACAATACAGTTAGGCAAAACAATAAAATATAAAATCTTTTTTTTTCCATTTACCCTTTATTTATACAGGTAGTCCCATTGAGTCACAACAACTCATTTACAAGAGAGACCTGTTTTTTGGAGCAGATGGTGGGGGTTAAGGGCCTTGCTCAAGGGCCCAGAGTGAGGCAAATGAGGGTGGAGGCAGGTGTGGGTGTTTCACCTTTTCCACCCACATTTTGATGTTGACGGTACCGGGAGTTGAACCTGCGACTTTCCGATCACAGGCCCATCTTCTCCAACCGCTGCGCCACCACTCCCTCAAATGCCAATTAATACCAAACAAGGAAACACAAATTACATTAAGCCTGTCGCAATAAACAATAAATCAATTAATCGCATGATAAATGAAAATAATCAACCTCATTTTCATTTATAGGCTTTAATGTTTCTTCATGTCTCTTTCTACTGAAGACACTGGATGACAAAAGGCTCAACTCCAGTGCTCTTCACTGACCCCTCCCTTTCTCGTTAAAATCCATTTTAATCGTCCAAAATTGCATTTTTAGATCGTTAAAAGCAGCTAAGCTGAGAAGCTAAGCTACGAGCTAAGCTAACAGGGCAACCTCAGTAATAAACCTCCGTCTTGTCGAAGCTCCAAAATTCACGGTTGAAACCCATGCCTTCATGTAAAAAGTTGTTTTTCTAGGCAAAAGAAGCTGAGAACTTGTTTACTGATTTTTTAAATTGAAAGTGTTGTGTGAAAAATGCTATGCTAAAGAGCTCAACCACACAGACTGTCCAACATTTTGAGAACCAAAAAAAAATTAAAGAAAGAGAGACAGCCCATGTCATGTCAAGGGGCCTCCCTCTCATTTTTCTTAGAGACACGCTGCTCGCTCCCTCACTATCCACCCTTTAGTGCAAATGGTCTTATACTGCCATCCGGTGGTCAAAAAAAAGGTACTAAACTCAAAACAATCAACCAAAATTTCTTCTTAAATTTGACAATAATTACTAAATAATTATTGTCAAATTTCAAACAATATTATATTTTATCACAATAATTTCTGAAACAATTAATCACCCAGCAAAATTTGTTATCATAACGGGCCTAAATTACATTAACAGTTAATTGTCAAAGTTATTTATTATTAATATTTATAAAAAATACATTTATATATTATTTATAAATGCATATATTTATATTATATTTAATATATTTATATATTTATTACATTCATTTTCTCATATATTAGTGTAAATACAATAAAATGAATATTTTAAAATAATACTGATCTAAAATTAAGGACCTATTCATAATACTTAGATATTTTAAAGATATTTTACCGAGTGTGCACCTCCCATTCACACACAAATTGTGTTTTTGGTAAGAAAAACAGGTATATTAAACTTTGCTTTCCAAAATGGAGTTGCAGAAAAAATGTTTTTGCTGTTTACGTGTGGACTCACAACATAAAGATTTAGAAAATAAGATATAGCAGCTACTTTGCACACATCCATTAATACTTTGTGCTCTAGAAACACAAATATACATTTGTATTTTCTATAGATTCAACAACAAAAAAAATGTAACAAATTGTGTGACAGACTGCTGGTCAGGTTATTAGCTAGAACTGAATCTATAGCTAGTAACTAGCTAGCTATCTCAATTAGATATTTAGCTAATAATTAGCTTCCGAACCAATTTAAATTTGGATCTTTGCGAAGTTGTTTGTTACGTGTTGCCACAAACTCTCGTTAATTCCTTTTATTTAGGACATTTAAAAAAAAAAAAAATCCTGATTCAAATCTCAAATTTAAATGCCTTAACAAAAGAAAATACAATTCTCTAAGAAGAACACAATAATGTGTGACAAAGCAGCCAAACTTTAGTTGAAGTCTAAAAAACTATTGATCCAGACTGCTTCAAAAGATCAGAAAAACAACAGATGACTCCAAACTTTTGCACAGTCTTGCACACTAGAGAAGGGTTTTGTAACTCCCACCACAGTCGGAGCCTGTGCAGCTCAGCTCATCATCATCTCCTGGAAAATGTGAGAGCTAATTTCAGCGTGAACTCTCAGTGACTTCCTCCGTTTATGTCCCTCAGCCATCCAAAGATCGTGCTGCTACCTTTGCACGTGGAGGTCAGCCATTACAGCCAGCAGAAGTGGCTCTTGTGGCTGTGGGTGGTGACAGTGGAGGAGGAACAGCTCTTTGAGAGAGAGACAGAGGTGGGGAGAACTGCAGGGAGCACTGGGGGGTAGCTGGGAAAAGATTGGGACAGACTCTCCTTTTAATTTACTAATTAACCATGCAAATGAAATCTTAACAGGCTACTCAGAGGCGGCCCTCAGGGGAGGGAGCCAGGCATTAGTGCTTGATTATACTCTGTCCGTGTGGAGGAGTGGGGGGAAAGGAGTGAAATATGCTGGTGAGTGTAGTGATGGGAAACCTATGGCCCGCGGCAACCAAGCAGAACCACTGACATCACGAAAGACATGAAGCGTTACTACAGGTATCCACACAAAACACGTGTGCAGAGTTTCATTAAAAGACGATCGATCATCACACACATCCATCAAATACACATCAAGTATAGATGCACCTGTCAACAGCTGGTGATCAGAATCAGAACATTTCCAGCTTGACCAGTGACCAACTGATCTTCTTCTTCTTTCGGCTTTTCCCTCTTCAGGGGTCTCCACAGCGAGACATCCTCCTCCACCTCACTCTGTCCTCTGCATCCTCTGTCCTCACTCCAACTACCTCCATGTCCTCTCTAACTGCATCCATATATCTCCTCTTTGTCTCTTTCCTGGCAGCTGCATTTCTAACATCCTTCTACCAGTATACCCACCGTCCCTCCTCTGGACATGTCAAACCATCTCAGTCTGGCCTCTCTAATTTTATCTCCCAGTTGTTCAACCTGTGCTGTACCTCTGATGATCTCATTCCTAATCTTATCCATCCTTGTCATTCCTAAGGAGAACCTCAACATCTTCATTTCTGCCACTTCCAGTTCTTTCTCCCGTCTTTTTGTCCATGTCTCTGTCTCCAGACCATACAACATAGCTGGTCTCACCACTGTCTTGTAAGCTTTTCCTTTGACCTTTGCCGACACCCTTTTGTCACAAATCACTCCTGAAACTTTTCTCCATCCACTCCATCCTGCCTGGACTCTCTTTTTCACCTCTTTACCACATTCTCCATTTTCCTGGACAGTGGATCAAGTCCTTGAAGTCCTGCACCTTTGTGACCTCTGCTCCTTGTAGCCTCACTGTTCCACCAGCCTCCCTCTCTTTCACACACATGCACTCTGTCTTACTACGGCTGACTTTCATTACTCTTCTTTCAAGTGCATACCTCCACCTCTCCAAGATCTCTTCCACCTGCTCCCTGTTCTCACCACAGATCACAATGTCATCTGCAAACATCATCGTCCACGGGGATTCCTGCCTGACCTCATCTGTTAGACGGTCCATCACCAGAGCAAACAAGAAGGGGCTCAAAGCTAATCCTTGATGAATCCCACCTCCACCTTGAAGCTATCTGTCACTCCTACAGCACATCTCACCACTGTCCTGCTGTCCTCATACATGTCCCGTACCAGACTAACACCTCTCTGCTACTCCAGACTTAATTCCCAACTGATTGAACGTTCAAAAATCAGATTTTTTCCACCAGTCTGTAAACTCATCATAATTAAGCAGCTAATTTGTGCTAGCAACCTGTCAAGAGTTACTGCAAGTCTTTGTGGGATCAAGTATTAAAAATTAATGTCATTAGACACACAAAAGGTGTCTTATAAGTTTATAAATATAAACAATTTTGTATTGCGTTATTTCTAACAGTTCATGCAGAGCCTGAGGGTTTCTATTCAAGTATTTTGGGAACAAACAGATTTCAGAAGACAAAGACTGAATTGCATAAAAGTTGCTCCTTTTTATCTTAAAAGCAGAAACTACTATTATAGTTAGCAATGCTAGCTGTGCTAATTGTACTGAACACAATACAAACATGTTAAAAACAGTTTAAACTTGTCAGGTCCATAATATTTTTGTTTTTATTTTACTGAATAGTCCAATCCTATTTTATTGTTGAGTATAAACAGACAAACAAATACCGAGCTGTTTTTATCTTTTTTTTTCTTTCTCTCCAACATCTCATTTCATCCTGAGCCTGTCCCCGTCAAACATTGATCAGGTGCTGAAATGGTTAACAACTGGGAAAAAATGTAAATATATATATATATTTTTTTTCAAAGAGGCGAGAATGTTCTCACCATGGCATGATCATTTCAGCCGTTTTTTTTAGAAAGTGTAGCCAAAGATAAATTAAACCCCAAAAATCGTTGTTTTAAAAAAAAAAAATACCTGGAGAAGTATAGACGGGTCCAAATGGCCCATTTCTGCTCACTTTACATACAACATTAATATGTTTACGACGCTGCCCACACTCCCCACTCTCGTTAGCTTGTTGTTGGACACTACGTCCACTAGAGGGCAGTGCAGAGTTCACTTTTGAGTAAGGTCAGTTTAATAATAAATAATAAAGTGCTATGTGTTGTCATCATTGTATGTTCTCATACAAAGACGACATTGGTTCTCTGTATTTAACCCATCGCACCTGGGATACACCCAGGTGGAGCAGTGGGCAGCTATGCAAGCTCCCGGGGAGCAATTCGGGATTAGGTGTCCTACTCAGAGACACCACAAGATGTGCAATGACCGGGGATTGAACCCAGGACCTTCGGGTCCCGAGTCGTCTGCCCTGCCCCTACACCATCTGAGACAATAACAAACACAAGGGAGTGATAATGCACTTTCTCAGAAAGATATATAAAAAGAGGCAGCACAGTGGGCAGTGGTGGTCTGAGCGGCCATTAAATACTTTAGTGCAGGGCTATTCAACTGGTGGCCCGGGGGTCAAATCAGGCCCACTGGTGAGCTCAGTTCGGCCCAGCACTGGGTTCATTTTTAAATAGAACTAGACTTTAAAATGTAAAACAAGATTAATTAATGAGAATAACTGCTGGATGTCCAGCCTCTGAGCAATAGTCGAATAGCCCTGCTTTAGGGCATGTGGACGAATAATATCTGCACAACCTCTCTTCAAAAGGTTTTACCATTTCTAAAATTTTCTTTACTTCCTCTTGCTGGTCCATGAGTATACCAGCACTGGACGCTGTGCAACATTGTGATTCTTTGTGTAAATGTCTCCAATAAACTGATATGGTTTGTATTTTTCAAGTGAGAGGACGAGCACACACTTTTTAATTGTAAACAATAAACTGCAACACGTTACCTTGAAGACGTCCTGTATGTCATCCATGCAGTACACCCTGACATTGTATTCCAGTGTGGAGCAATATGCGTCTGAGAAGAGCACCAGTCTGAGGCGCTTGGCTGCTCCCATGTGCAGAGACTCCCCCACCAGAGCGAACGTTCCTAGCTGCTCGGAGAACAGCCGGCACGTCTCGGCCTCGAGCTGGCAGTAATAAGGCTCCGACACCAGCTCCTCCCCCATCAACAGGACGTCCTGAAGGAGGCAAGAAGGGGAAACCACAAGGTCAAGCACCCAATTTACGTTTGGCTATATGTGTACATATAACTATTCTTCCCGCTGCGTGACATCTAATGGTCTTCAAGGTAACGCTACATGAAGTTCTGATCAGGACTTTGTTCTTGCTTCAATTGTTCTTTTCACCTGAGATCTGCTTACTGACACACAGACACGTCCCCCTCATACAAAGACACACATCCTACAGAAGACCATCAATTTACTTAATAATGCATGAACGAACTGCTCAATTGACATGAAAGGAGACTCGAACAGATTCCCGGAAAGAACAGACGATTCAGAAGAAATAAAAGACCGCGGAGGTGCTGTGATTATCGGATTATTGGGATTGACAGAATTTCTTCCCATGTTTGTTTGAGATTTGTTAAGAAAGGTGAAAACAACTTGCCAATTTATCTGCAAACCAATACTGTTGCCTGATCGTTAAAGGTGTTAAAAAACTAACAGGCAGCTCAGGAAATAATTGCTTCTTTAATTTACCACGTTGGAAGGGGGGAAAACAAAAAACAACAGATTTAAACATGTTGGAAAAAGCAACACCTTGAATTTCTGGCTTTGTTAGGAAGCTGAAGTTTTGCATCACAACAGCATCCTTAATGAGGATGACAGAGTTGTGAAAGCAGCTCATTCCACCACAGCACAGGTTGGCTTTTTATGAGATAATTCCACTGCTCTCTTGGCTGATTTAATGGAGACAAATTGGACTCAAGGTGACAACATTTTCTCTAAAATCACATCATGCCCGTTGACTGACTCTTCCCATTAGCCGATCACTCTGAAGAGAGGATTCTGCCTGCCAAATGCCCAGTGAGCCCCTGCAGGATCGATTCAACCAGACACCATCAATGGAATTAGTATTGACACGATTCATTTTCTATGCAACCACAATGGAGTCTTACTTTCTCATCATCTTAATATTTCTTCAAAGTGGAATAGAAGGCGAGGCGGCTCAATTACGACGCTGAGTGCTGTTCATTTTTTCACCATATCTTTACCCTGATTTTTTCCCTCCGCTCTATAGATCTATATTTTCTGCATCTCTACCTTTCTTTCCCATCTGCTTCTCCTTCCTGTCACACTCTGCGGCTCTTTCCACTCGTTCGCTCGTCCACCTGGTGCTTCTTCACTGTAGTGGCCACGCAGTCAGGTTATTGGGCTATATTTGGTCGGGTTGATGATTAAAAGTGCTGGTCTAACCCCTGCTTCAGACAGGCCAATCCATCCCACAGACACCCCACTGCTGCCACGCAGAGGAGGGGGGGCGCAGGCTGAATAATTTATGCACAATATCGAACATGAAAGAAGACCTAGTAACACTCCAAAGCCCACCAGCGCTCTTTCCAATCTCTCTGGATTGTTGAGATGGGTATTTTGCCTCAAACCGCATTTGTTTGCGTGAAGGTGTGGGTGCACACGTGTGCGTGTGTGTGTGTGTGAACACCAAAGGTTGTTCTCAACTCTGTCCAATTGCAGCCTGGCAGTTCTGGTTGCTTTCAAATTTCATGGGTAGAAAAGGGGGGAAGGAGCTCTGTAATTGGAAGCAGTAGTCAAAAATGGTCAAGGAGCACTCAGAAGAGTACTTTAAGGATCAGTAATTTGCTTAGAGAATTTCTATTTTCACAAACATGTTGCCTAGCAACCCTTTAGCTGAGGAGAACCGGTGCTCCGAGGCTTTTGTTCTAGCTCAACGAGAAAAAAGAAACAAAAAAAAAAAAACAACCTGATGGTCAATATAATTTAAACCCTGCGGAGGAGTGTCGAGCCAGATCTTCCTGCGATATACAACACGGAGTGTGTATTTCAAGTCTTGACTGTGAAAAGTTTGTACTTTTCACACAGAAGCGATCAATACATTCAGTAATGCTTTACAGATAAAACTTACTGGCAACTTTGTCTTTCCTACAAAGGATTTGTGCTGGAGTTATAGTGTAGTCTCACCTCCCAGGCGCCCTCGTAGTTCTGCTTCTTGAGGCGGACGGCCCAGTTATCGAGGCATGCGTCAAAGCAGTGGTCCATGCTGAGGATAACCGGCCGGCTCAGGACGACCCCTGGAGGACCACAACTCACAACGGGGCTCAGGAGGGTCTGGCAGCCGGCCAGGGGCAACCTACGCCGGGAGAGCAGAGAGACGAATGAATTGAGACAAAGCGCTTGTAATTATTAAGATATTAGTGAGAATTTACTGGTCTCTTGAAAGCAGAATATGATACTGTCACCTCTGCAAATTATCTAGCAGCTGTAACAAAGAATAATTAAAGCCTGCTGGACTCAAAGATGTGACGACTGAGAAACAATAACACTATCACAGCGGGCTGCGATGATTGTGCTTTTAGAGGATGAGTACAGCAGGCCAGATAAACACTGCCTTCCAAACAATTCATTTAACTTAAACAGTGCACATCCTTGTAAAAGGCTGTGTTATTTATTTACATCCCTCCTCCACAGTGCTGGCACAGCCTCTTAAGCCTTTCCTAATGGAACAGTGGAGCATCAAAACAAACAGCCTAGTGGCATTCAGGGAAGACTGCCAGTTAGACAGCGCTAAACAGACCTACCTTAAATCTTCCTTCCTCTGAACAGTGAGATAAATCTCATAGATCTTTCCTCTGGGGATGGCCTCGGGAGGAATGAGCAGACTGATTCCTAATGCAAATAACAACAAAGGGGGGGGAGAGTAAGCAAGTGTGGGGACAGGCTCATTTGTTCTGACTGAACAACACTGTTGTCATCTCACAAAAGAAGCCAGCCTACATGACAACTGTACCGCTTAAAACAAAGCTAAAAAAACAACTCTCCTGAAGGTCAGAGGCGGCCTCCTTCAGGTGCGCCAGATGCAAATCTGTGCAGCAGCAGCGCACGTCCCCGATGTCAACAATTAGCTGAGACAAAAGCATGCGCTGCGTCGCAGTCCAAATGTCCTCCGTCTGCCACCGACTAGATAATTGAGACCACGGAGCAGACTACTTCAGAAAAATTGCACTTCCCCAGGAGTACGTTCAAACGCACGTCGGAGAATACGGAGAGCTGTTGAAGCGGTTCGAGTGCTGCAGCTTTCATGTTGGGATTCTTGTGCCAAAATTACCCCTCAGAATGCCATTTTAAATGTAGGCCAACTAGTGACTATGTGGCACAGTTTTAACCATCACTGGAATTTAAACTGGGTTTGTTTACTGAGAAAAAAAAAAAGCATCCGTTTGAATGAAGGCAAAGGTGTTTGAATACCCGCAGCTTTGAATCTATAAAACACGTCGCTCTGAAATGATAAATGACAGAATAGCGTTGAGTATGCAAGTGAAAGATCCCCCCCCCGTTCTGGTCCCTTTGAGAAAACGTGTGCCAATGCGTGGTATAGTCAATATGACTGAGTTAATCCATGCATAAAATATCTGTAAGAGACAGGCAAAGGAAGCACACAGAGAGGGAGAGGGGTGGCAAAGAAAACATGCAAAAAATATATTTTTTTTCCTCTTCCACAAGATATTGTCATTCTGTGCTAATCTGGACAGCCTACAACGAGCCAAATGGAAAAACTGTCTTCGAGTGTAATTACATAAGCTCTGTGCTTTGCTACTGTAAAAAGGAAAAGCAAAAACAGACATAATGATGGACTCTTTTTTTTTTAACCATAAGATGTATCAGAATAATCTTCACTTTGACTATTTTTATTCCTCCATCAGTGCTCTTAGCACACAGCTGACACATGTGGACATTGACTTTAATTTCAACCAGCTCTGCCATTAGTCAGACTCTTAATTGGAATAATTTGCTCAAGGTTTTATTCCAAGGATCTTCCTGAGCACAATGTATTTGGCACACACTCGTTTCATCTCATCACTGCACTGAACACTCACTTCAACTATCCGTGCCAGGAAAGTCTCCATGTAGGTCACTGACAAAGCATTTTAGAAAATTGTGCACCTCAGATGCTGCAGAGAGAAAAAAATACTACATTCGCTGTGTGGTTTATTTAGTCATTTACCACCTGATGTGACGTTTTGGTATATCACTGAGAAAAGAAAGCCTCAGAGAGTAAACATAGAAAATTATTGCACACAATTCTCCTTAATAACCTTGTTAAAAATGAGCATTTGGTGCAACTTTCCCTCCTTAAAAGTAAATTATGTACCAGACTAAAATACAGCTTGCTTTCATTTTCAATAAAAGCTCCAACAGATTTCATTTGCGAGTTATCCTAACTCATTACAAACTCCATATACATAAAGTTTACGGTTTGAATGAGACAATGAGATGTTTTAGGACTCAGCTGTTAGTAATAAACTCTCATTGTTAACATCCAGTTGGACCCATTTAAACAGGTGTAATAAAAAATATCAAACAGCCTTGTTCTCACAGCGCATCTCATCACGATGTGCTTTCCCACCGTCTCAACACATCAGTTCCGCACCACACCACATCATTTATGGGCTTACCTACTGATGGTGCCCACCCCCACTCGGTCTGGTTGATGGAACCACCTTGTTCGTGGTTCGAAACGAACTGCTCGTGATCATTTTGACGTAAGCAGACCGCAGCTGTTGATTGACCAGCAGAGCTACGTCACTAATGACCCCGCCCAGCAAAACTGCAAACTACATCTGAACCTCCACTTCCTCTCTGATCGTGTTGATGAACAGCACCGCAAGAAATGAGCAAATTCACAAAGAGATTTCGGAGATGATGGCTACACCCTGACTTATAAGCAGTGCCGGGATAATCTAAAGAAAATGAAGTCCCATTATAGAGCGATTAAAGACTACAATAGGTAGAGCGGCTTGAACACAATGACCTGTAATGATTTCGCCCACAGAGCAGGGAAACAAGTCACAGTGGAAAATCCCCTACACCTGAGAAGATCCGATAAGACGAGAGCTGAGTGGAGTTGTGCTCATCAATGGCAAAGGGGCTATACTGTAGTAACAGATGTTCAATTATTTAGATGACACTTGTCTTGTTTGCTTGAAATTTTGCACTAAATATTAATAATAATGTGTATGTGTTGTCATTATGTATGTTCCCATACAATGGCAAAATTGGCTCTCTGCATTTAACTCATCCATCACTAGGTGGAGCAGTGGGCAGCTATTGAAAGTGCCTGGGGAGCATTTGGGGATAAGGTGTGCTGCTCAGAGACTCCACGAGATGTGCAATGACTGGGGATCGAGCCTGGGACTTTAGGGTCCAGAGTCAGCTGCCTTGCCTCTAAACCACCTCGGCCCCCATAAAGAGAAGAGCCTAAAGATGACTCCTGAAATCGCCATGACAGAAAAAAACATAGCGATGAAAAAAGAAAGGGTCATTAAATAAAACTACTAAAACTACTAAAATTGGGTTAAGAACTGTCTAATGCATTATTAAAAACTGGAAGGATAGTGGGGACCCATCGTCTTCGAAGAAGAAATGTGACCGGAAAAAAATCCTGAATGATCGTGATCGGCGATCACTTAAAACGTTTGGTGAAATCAAATCGAAGAGAAACAACAGTAGCACTCAGGGCTATGTTTAATAGAGAAAGTAAGAGCATTTCCACATGCACAATGTGAAGAGAACTCAAGGCATTGGGACTGAACAGCTGTGTAGCCTTAAGAAAACCACTAATCAGTGAGGCTAACTGGAAAAAAAGGCTTCAATTTGCTAGGGAGCATAAAGATTGGACTCTGGAGCAATGGAAGAAGGTCCAAACCATTTTTTGTTTGGTGGCAACTTTTTTTTTTGGCCATGCAGTGTATGTATAATCTAATTCATATATCATGGAAAACTTTGTATTCACAAAGCTTGAACAATGAGTTTAAGTTGGTTCCAGTTTAAGCAGCATGTTGGTGCAGTGGCTAGAGCTGTCGCCTGTCAGCAATAAGGTTGCATCTTTGCCTCCTGGCCTGGGGCCTTTATCTGTAGAGTTCCCATGTTCTCTCCGTGCATGCATGCGTTTTCTCCAGGTACTCCGATTTCCTCCCACAGACCCAAAAAATGCATGTTAGGTTAACTGTAAGTAAATTGTACCTAAATGTGAGAGTGTGAGTGGTTGTTTGTCTCTATGATGGACTGGAGACCTGTCCAGGGTGTCCCCTGCCTCTCGCACAGTGACTGCTGGAGATAGGCACCAGCTCCCCACAACCCAGAAAGAAAAAGCAAGTAAATAAAATGGATGAAGGAATGGATGGTTTCAGTTTTTATTACAAATAAGTGCAGAAGCTGCAAACATCAAAACCTACAGGCAGGAAACTCAATTAGCTGGCAATGTTGGTGACAATCATCCTGCACTGACAACATGATGCAGACCTCAAGGGCAAAATTCAACTACAGCGACTGACGTGCTGCATTTCTGTGCACCATATGGATCCCACCACACACACATACACACAAAGGGTTCCAGTGCTAAACCAGAGCCAGAGTTTACTTAGAAACAATTCTTTTAGTTTCCAATTTTTGGCTGTGCCAGATCATAGACCTGCTTCAGCCAATGAAATGTTGCAACTTTCATGTTTAAAAACTCAGAATTAAACTTTGAGTCTGCTCAGATAAGAATCAACCAAAAACAATAAAATACGCAGCTTCAACATTTCTAGGAAGTCACAATCACCGTTTATCAAACAGGTGGAGCAGTGGATAAGTGGAGCAGTTAGTGCTGTTGCTGTGCAGCAAAAAAGATTATTTGTTCAATACTCAGCTGGAGTCTTTCTGTGTGGGGCTTGCATGTACTCCCCGTGCATTCATGTGCTTCCTCCAAGTACTCCGGCTTTCTCCCATAGAACAAAAACATGCATGTTAGGTTATTTGGTGACTTTAATTTGGAGATAAATGTGAGAGTGATTGGTTGTTTCACTCATTGTGGCAACAAGAAGGACTGGCACCAGCTTTGTGCAACACTGAACAGTTCGAGCAGGAATAAAGAAGGAACGGACGAGTGTTTCCAACTGAAGCTACCATCAGCCAGTATGTACAGATCCTGCTTGAAGCTGTGTGTACAACTCCATTTTTAAATGACAATTAGAAATTAAAAGCACCAGTTAGAAATATAGTGTCCACAAACACCAGCTGTTGTTCAAACAATAAAGTTTACAAACTAAACAACAAGATATGAATGATCTGTGTAGATAAACTGTCTTCCTGCAGTGATTCTCCAGAACACACCAGAGGAACAATCACACTTTTACAAGAAACACATTGTGACGTCATGACATGGCTCTGAGCTTCTTCTCTGGCTGTGACAGAACAACACAATTCATAACTGGTTTTAATAAATATTAGACCAATTAAGAACCAAACTAGTTTGACGGACAGATTTGTTTGTATTTTACTTTGTCTTCTTGTACCACAAAAAGTACGTGATAAAAGTAAATCAACAACATATTGAGCACTTCTTAGGATTGACAACGGTTAGATCTCAAGTCATAAATAATAAGATGGAGAGAGAGTGTGAGCTTTCATCAACCCAAATTTAAAAGGTCTCTTTTGGGTTAGAGATTCATGAGTCTAACAGCTTCATGGTAGAAGCTGTTCCTCAGTCTAGTGGTTCTACACTTAATGCTCCTCAACCTCCTGCCTGAGGGGAGCGGGGCAAAAATTGTGTGCTGGGTGAGTGGGGTCCTTCATGATGCAGGTGGCCCTCTTCCTGCATCTGGAGGTGTAGATGTCTGTGATGTGCTGCTAATCTTTACATTGTGCTCACAGATCAAACTTGAGGATCTTAAGCATGTTAGCAGTTATAGTTCTAGTCTATAATTTTTTTTATAAAAATCCTCTTGTTAGAAGCAGACTATCCTTTCCAAATATCAAGTCTTGGTCTGATTATTTCGTGCTCCAGGATTTTCCTAACCAGGATAATCACTGAAGAATTACATCATGTTACTGCTGATCTGTTTCATGTTGCTGCTGATCTGTTTCATGTTACTGCTGATCTGTTTCATGTTGCTGCTGATCTGTTTCATGTTGCTGCTGATCTGTTTCATGTTGCTGCTGATCTGTTTCATGTTGATGTGTTCATGTTCGTGCTGCTGTTTGTTGTGTTGTTTTTATTATTTTTATGCTATTAGTGCTTAGCGTATTATTAGTTTATGTTTTTCTTAGTTCATATTAGATCTTATTAATGTTTTTCTTTTACATTTTATTGTGGGATGTAACTGGGACCCTGAGTACACAATCTTGTTCCACCACATGTACCACATGTGGTGCGAATGACAAAAAAGAAACTCTGACTTTGACATAGTGCTACAATCTGATAGTAAAGTTCAACTATGGATCTACTGAAGTCTCACTTTGCATCTTACATTTCAGCATCCTCATTAAAGGTCAATTACAGCATCTTCACAGGACTAATCCGTGTGTTAAAGTGCCACAAAATGCTTCTCAACTGTTCCGTTCCAACAGCAATATTTAATCTGTAACCTTAGTGACAACCTGAGAACATTTTCATGCAGCTTAGGACACACAAAGTGATTGTAACATTTGGCTTCTTTATAACCCCCCCCCCCACACACACACACAGACACACACACACACACACACACACACACACACACACTTTAATGTAGAACAATAACACTGTAGGGTTTTCATTAGGAAACTTAATGAAGAACCCACCTGTGTTGGGGATCGTCAGTCTCCCACCCAGGAAGTTGAAGGTCCCGTAGGATGTGTTGGCCACATCCCGGGGGAGTGTTTTAAAGTAGCTCTGGGTGGACAGCCTGCTTACAAACTCAGCAGGGTCTGGGTTCAGCTTGCCGTTGTGCAGCGTGTGTGAGCCGTTGGGTAGCGGGTCCAGCAGAGGCCCGTTGGTCATCGAAAACTTCCCGGCGGCATCGTGACGTGAGCGCAGGGTGCCTTGGTAACTGGTCGTGGTGGTTGTCAGATCAGGCTGGATGGTTAGCAAATGGGAGTTCTCTGTGTGAATAATGAAAACAGAGATGGGAAAGAGAAAGGAAACATGTGAATCTCTACGAGTGGTGGTGGAGGGAGGGCGGAGAGTCTAGGCCTGTCACGATAAAAAATTTTGCTGGGCGATTGACTCAGAAATTATTGCCATAAACGATAATATTGTTTGAAATTTGACAATAATTAGTAATTATTGTCAAATTTAAGAAGAAATGTTGGTTAATTTATTTTGACTACAGTACCTTTTTTGACCATTGGATGGCAGTATAAGACTGAACTGATGGATAGTGAGGGAGTGAGCAGTGTTTCTCTAAGAAAAATAGGAGGGAGGCCTCTAGACGTGACATGGGCTGTCTCTTGTTCCTTTTTTCGGTTCTCAAAAGGCGGATGCTTGTTGTGGTTTGAGCTCTTTAGCATAGCATTTTTCACACAAAGCTTTTAATATAAAATCAGTAAACAAGTTCTCAGCTTCTTTTTGCAAAAAAACCCAACTTTTTACACGAAGGCAAGGGTTTCAACTGTGAATTCTGGAGCGTCAACAAGATGCCCCCCCCCCCCCCCCGCCCCGGGGTCAGCCTGTTAGCTTAGCTCGTAGCTTAGCTTCTCAGCTTAGCTGCTTTTAATGATCCAAAAACACGATTTTAGATGATTAAAACAAATTTTTGAAGAGAAAAGAAAAATGGAGGAGCCAGTCAAGAGCACTGGAGCCTTTTGTCATCCAGTGTCTTCAGTAGAAAGAGAGAGAGACACAAAAATGAGGTTGATAATTTTCATTTATCATGCGATTAATTGATTTATTGTTCATCGCGACAGGTCTAGGAGAGCCTACATCACAGACCTCACACTCTCTAAGGCGGCTTCAACACAGGAAACTGAAACAAACACCGAAATGGACACATGGTTTAGCAAACTGAGCACATGCACACGCTTGACAGCATGCTAACACAAATTTTACCAAAAGCCAGTCAATTCCTGCCCCCACCGTTCCCTATTCCCTCTATCACGGTCTGTCTTTTTAGCAGCTAAACAATCGATTCCAAACAGGACTCGGATGCAGCTCAGCATCCAGAATGCATAAAAGCTTCTTTTATTTCACGGTGAATCACTGCAGCCCAGCTCCACATCTCCATCCACCTCAGACAGTTGTATTTCTATTACTTGCTGTTAAATCTCAGAGGCTCCACGCAGGCAGTAAACAGAGTGGGTACATTTCCTCACAATGAGGCGGTGGCAAAACACAGTGTCAGGCAGGCAAATAAACACATTCCACACACATCATAAATCTTTCTTGCACCACGAACCACTGTAAACACGTTCATACCACAAACAAACAGGTTTAGAGCTACATGTAGATGAAAGCTGCACGGTCACGGTGGGAGGACGGACACACGAGGGTAGAACAAAGAACAGTGTCCTACTGCTGTGGGGTGGCCTGCGTGGCCGTGGCGCCCACACACCTGGCTTGCTGGGCTTGATGCCCATAGGCTGGAAGCCAGTGGTGAGGATGGATGAGTCCGCCACGTCAGCATCCAGGCCCTCCTTCTTGCGCCGGTAGACCAGGACGACCACGATGAGCAGCAAGGTCAGACAGAGGGCCACCGCCACCATCCCCACATAGAGCGCCACATCCTCGGCTCCGCTGACGGCTGCAAGAGGAGGATGGAGAAGAAATTAACCAAGACTGAAACACTCAATGAGCTGGTGTTTATTACAACATTATCAGGAGCTTATGGAGCCACCTTTAGTTATGAAGTTTTGAAGTACCTTTGGTCTAACATCAGTCTGTCACCGAGGAATGTTTCTGTCTTAGTCCTTTTCATAATGTTCATTATGTTCATTAACGTATGGGGATGCTTTTTATTTTTTAAAAGCCAATTGACGTTAAGCAAAACAAGATTTAGTCTTATTTAGAAAATCTGATCACAATCAAGAATCTGGTTAACCAAGCCACGTGAGATATACGCTCAGCATTCTTAATGTTACATTTATGGGAGTGGTGGCGAAGAGGTTAGGGAAGGTGGGCCTGTGATCGGAAGGTCGCCACTGCAACTCTCCGCACCGACAACATCAAAATGTGGTAGGGAAAGGTGAAGCACCCACACCTGCCTCCACCCTCGTTTGCCCCACTCTGGGCTCTTGAGCAAAGCCCTTAACTCCCCCCATCTGCTCCCCCGGGCACCCAAGATGGCAGCTCTCTGCTCCAGACAGAGGGCTGTGGTAGCTCGGTGGTCTGTGGTTGTGTCATGAAGGACACTCGGTGTAAAAACGATTGCTAAGTCTTCGTAGTTAGTTCACCGTGTAGACCTCTGAAGAAGGGAGCAGCCGAAAGAAGAATCCTCGACACCAAATTTATAGAAAAATCAACTAAATGTTATTTTTCTGGACTTGGGTTGGATCATTGTAATGCTTTAATATTTTCAGAAAGATGCAAACACAAATTTGTTTTAGATTTTCTGATGCATTTATTGTCCTGATATCCACCTCTGTTTCAAACTACCAAACAAATGGCCTTACACTTGACCCTAAAATTATTTTAAGGACTTTATATCTGATATAATTTTATGTCTGCAGCTGTGAAACAATTTTTTTTATTACTTTATTTTACCAGGAAGAAATCCATTGAGATCATCAGTCTCTTTTACATGGATGTCCTGGAGAAATTCAAATCATCAACCCTCTACTACTTTGATTGACAGTTGATTTCTCATGTTTGGTTTTGGTCAAATCTCCTCTGTTTATTTTCTGAAGTCTTGTAATTTGGTCAGACCGCACGCTGCAAAGTTCTTTACAAAGAGAGATTTTCTCCTGGCAATATATCCAACAAGTCATATGCTTTTAGTATTTTAAAACGTTACTTTTATGAACTTTATTATTCATCATGGTAAGGAGAATGTGAGATGTAGTTCTGGTGGAAGTTCTCTGAGCATCGAACAGTCTGACCTCTCAGTGAACTCGTTCCAATGTTAAAATAACCGTCTCTAATGTTTTTGACTTTTAAAACCTCTCACTGTAAAATAATGGACACCAAATTGTTTGGAAATGGTCAGAACCTTTTCAGGACTGACAGGCACCAATTATGGGTTTTCTAAGCTCTTTTTTTACGTCATTTCTGACAGTTAACAGCAAACTGACAAATCCATACTTACACTCCAGGACTGAGGTGAAAAGTGACTTTGATCAGCAAAACAAGTTGCTACTTCACACGCTTCTTCTGCATTTTTTATTTAACTTTTATTTAACCAATATTTAGTTAAACAAGAGAAACTGCATTTCCTGCAAACATGCAGTGTGAATGCTTACTGAAGAACTTGCTGAAAAACAGCTGAAAGTAGCTTTAAAAAAACATGCTGAAATGTAGCTGAAATGGAAGAACAGGCCTAAATTAGCAGAAGGAAACAGAAACACATATTTGCTAAAAATAAGTTTAAATAAACAGAAATGAGCACAAAATTAGGAAATTAGCTAAAAAAAAAGCTGAAATTTGCAAAAATAGCTGAAACTGCAGAAATAATTCTAAACTACCTGAAGGAAGTGGAAAGAGTTAAAATGAGCAACAACAACAGTGGAATTAGCTGAAAAAGCTAAAAAATACTACAAAACGGCTAAATAGTAGCTGAAAGAGCAAAAAAAAAGCTGAACCTAGCAGAAAAAAGCTGAAAGGAGCATAACAAGCTGAAATTAGAAAAAAAGGTGAATTAGGCTGAAAGTAGCTGAAATTACTATGAAAAACCTGAATTCATCTGAAAACAGCTAAAATTAGCTAAAAAAGGTAGATGAAAAGGTAGAGCAAGCTTAAATCAACATAAAAAAGCGGAAAGAACACATATATGTCCAAATAGGCTGAAAGAAGCAGAAACGAGCACTAAAAAGTAGAAATTATCTGACAAATGCTGAAATTAGCAAAAACAGCTGAAAAGTAGCTAAAAAGGCAGAGAGAAGCTTAAACTACCAGAAGGAAGCAGTTTTGCTGAATTAGGCAGAAAAAAAATGAAATGAATGCAAAAAATGTGGCGTTAGCTGAAAAAGCTCAAATTAGCATAAAACAGCTAAATAATAGCCAAAATAACTGAAACTAGCATAACTAAGCTGAAGGGAGCATAACAAGATGAAATTATGAGAAAGAAGTTAGAAGCACAAAAATGTTGTAGTTAGCAGAAAGAATCTGAAAGGAGCACAAAACAGCTGAAAAGCAGCTGCAAAGCAGCTGAAAGAAGCTGAAGCAGAACAAAATGTGAAAGGAGCAGTAAAAGCTAAACAGATCTACAGATTTGAAGGATGTAAAATAAACTCGATTAATTTTCTATGAGAATAAAATGGCAGAAAAGGCTAAATATTTCAAAAAGTTAAAGTTTCATCAATACCAAAAGTCATAGTGCCATTCTCCTGAACGAGCTGAATGTTCTGATAAATGATTTGTTGAAATAGCACAAAAAGTGTGGAAGAATCGCGCTGAAAAAACGTATGTTAGAAAAATGGATCACAATAGTGTGAACGCTTCATAAACATTCACACAATTAAACAGATAATGACACTGTAAGGTGCCATGTGCTCTTCATGTGACATGTCCCATATTTTAAGACCTAAAATAGACTATGTGGCTTTCATGCTTACATCTTGACATTTTAAATTTATAAGAAAAAAATGAAGCATTTCCATTTTTTGCAGGCTGTTCTTGCAAAAGCACATGAGCTCTTCTCAATGTGCAACATGAAGATGACAGCTAAGCCAAGAAAAACAATGTGCGTGCAGCTGTGTGTATTTTATATAATGGAATTTGCTGCAGTTGTCTCCATGCGCTGCTGGAATCTGGTGTCGGAGGTGGAGGATGTTCCCAAGGCCTTTGTGGAAGGCCATTGTGGCCGGGAGCCACTGGGGCGTAGTGCTGTCAACTGGAGACAGTCAAGGGGGGGAGGATGCATCGAGCGCTGCAGCTTTAAAGGACGGGGAACAACAGAAAAGGTGAAAGTGCTGCAGGCTGGCGTGTGCTGAGTTGACAACAAAAGGAGGAGGGGAGGACAGAACCGAGAAGATGAGAACAAACGTACGAGAAGGCGAATTACAATTAAAAAGGCCAACAGGAAGGCAGAATGTGTCATGTCCAAAAGGTTCGAGTCAAAAATAAACAAGATTAACACTCGAGTCATCAGATCATCACCGTTTATTCTTTTCTAATGCTAAACTAGAACTGCATTGATTTAAAAACACATATTTTTCGTGTTTTAATTGGTGTTGGTGAAACGTTAACAAATCAAAAAGTGTCTGTTTGTCTGACATTTATTCACCATTTAGTATCTATTAGTCATCCCCCCCTTCCTTTGCTCTAAAACCTGATTCTTGAGACTGACGTACCCAAGGCTTGAAAAGAAATGCCAGAATCCATTTCATGGGTGATTATCTTGGTACAATCTGATACTTTAAGTAGTGGGATTATATTCGGCTAACCTCTATGGCAGAGCTGCGTACAGCCAGGGATCTCTTGACAAGTAATCAATCGTGAACGACCGGCTAAAGATAAACACGATATTGTGCTTTTCTCTTTAAGAACATGTGCGCAGAGCACACTTGTGGCACGAGCGGTCCTGCAGGATGCGCACACCTGCCCTGCATGTCTCATCGGGTGCGTTTACGTATGTGATGTGAAGGTGCTGTGATATTTGGACTGGTGGCGCTGTGGTTTGCTAAGGGTGGTGCAGTCATTCAGAAGACAAACGCACGAGGCGTCCTCAGAGAAATGAGCCACATGCTTTGTGATTCACATTAGCAGGGTGCCGTTTGCTTTCTGAGGGCACACCAAAGACACCTGGCTAACCTTAGATACAAAGATCCAATATCTCTCCTCTTATTCTCCCCATGAACAGTGTTCTCGCACCGCGACAATAAAGGCAGTCAATCAGAGGCCTCTCCTCTGTTCCGACTGTAATCTCCGGTGTCTTATCAGAGCATCGCTGAGTGACGTTTTATCTGACCCACCAGGTGTCACAGCAGAACGATCACAGTGCTCACTGCAAGCACCCTCAGATCCCTCTGGCCCCGCGCTCATTGATTTCCATGATGCCAGCCAATAATTGAAAGGACATCCATCACACTTTTAATTGACACAGCTAATCAGGTTTTATAATTGGATGGGCTCTACTTTAGTCCCTGTTCAAAGTGCCCTCTCTTTTCACGCACTCCATACCAATTTACCTCCTCTTCTTCCCTATCCATCATCCCAGCCTCCATTTCTACTTCACTTAATTGCTGGAAAGGAACTTTTGAATCTCTTTGTTCCGTGACCCCTCGTGATGATTGACACCTGCCTGTGGACAGTCTAGAAATGTGATGAGTTTTTGTTTTGTTTTATTTTATTTTTCTGTCAGAAATGACCGCAGGCCAATCTCTGTTTGCTCCTCTCTCTGTAAGCCTTCAACTTCAGCTCCTCAGACTTGCTCCAGGGCTGGCCGGTCAGGGATCAGTTTCTGACTTCAGATGGGCTCTTATAATTCATCTCCTCTGAGGCGATGAATTTGGTCTCTGTTGAAGTTTGGATTCCTGCTGTATTGACAGTCAGCACATTGTCCACCTCTTACAGTCCCCACCTCTCTCTACCTGCTTCTTTCTCTCTGCTGCATTGATAAATAAGAGCTCCGGAGCCTGCCGTGCTTCCTCCCTGGGCATTTATCAGGAGACATGAGAATATATTTCATCCCATGGCCAATCGTAGTCAGCCGCCTGAAGATGAATTATCAAAGAGTTCTTAAGGTCAGGGAAATATGGCTACTAAAACCCTCAAAGTGAACGCCGCCATTACTATCTCCACAATACAGTTGTCCCATCCCTCAGTGGCTCCTGGTGAAATATGGCTCAAAGTACATGTCTGGTTATTTTTCACACAGTGCCATGACCCTGCTTTGACAAACAAACCCATAAAAGGAAAAAAAAAAAAAAAAAAAGGAAAACCTTGTGGCTGCTTTGCCACAAAATTAGCCTCCAAATCCAAATAAAACAGGCTAAAAACACATTAATAGCTTGATGTGCTTTGCCCAATTATTTGTGACACCCCAGAATGGGTTGCTGCCGAAAATTAAGTTCATTACCTTCATTACGCACATTAGGCCAAATAATTGTTTTTATGTTGTTCTAATTTCCAGTGCCGGAGAATAATAGCGCTTTTGTTTTTGCCCGCTACCCTTTTGGTGCCCTCCAACACCTGTCTACCATTTTGGTTCAGGCACGGTGCCAGCACGTTTAGCATTTCCCTGCGCTGGTTTTGCATAGCTACATCTTGGGCTTCGCTTGTTTGCTTTATGAAAATGATCCTGCTCAAATTAGATCTGTTGTTTTTTTGTTTTTTTTTCTATCTCCCAGCTGTAACACAAAACTGGGACTTCAGATTAGTTCGTGCAAAGCCCAAAAACAAATCACCTCATCTGACACGTGTCACTTTTAACATAATGAAGATTAGAGATGTTCCTCAGACAGAGCACAGCTTTCATTTTATTGTGACTGTGACTTCTTCTGCTGTTTGTTTCTTTTTTTTCCCCCAATTACAATGGAGGAGAAGGATGTCTTTTGTTTCAGGGGGAATGTTTTCCATCTTAGCTAATAGCCTGCAGATATGGTTGAAGTCTGGGAGCTGCTGACAAGCCAAAACCACTTTGCTACTTTGCTTATTTTAATACTTCACACAGCAATTGTCTATGGAAACGCATCTGCTAGGAACAGATTGGGACAGGCACTCTTCAGAGGCCGGCGCTCAGCTTTACACTGTCACTATAAATACTGAGTGACTGTGTGCGTGAGAGAGAGAGGGACAATAACTGGCATCTTTGTGTATATTTCCTGCCTCTCTGAGGAGGAGCTGCTGACCTTTGATGATTGGCCGACTGAGCTCACTGGATCACTGCACCAGCCAAACTCAGCTATTGCTTGAGACGCACACGCATACATGCACACAGAGTGCTGCTAACGCCTATATAAAAAAAAAAAAAAGCAACACTCGCATACAGTAGATCCCAGCAGGCATTATGCAACCCCCAGCCCATACTATCATGCATCAGTCCATTTGATCACGTCAATCAGTGCAAGATGCATAACTCAGTTTATTAATTCATCGGCTTATGTCAAGTGAAAACCCATTAGGACTTCAGAATTTACCACGCAGATAACTATTTATAGTGTTTTCTATTTAAGACGCTGCCCTTTTGGTTTCTGGATGAGAAGCTGCAATATGTTTCTGTCTTTTGATATCTGTGGGAAATGATGGAGCGTTCTCCTCATGTCCATCTGGTCAGGATCGGACCCCGCGGTGCCGCTCTCTCCTTTGGCCCTATGAGCTCTGTGGTTTCTCTTTCTCCACAGAATAAACGTGCACTTTTTATGACATACAGTGGAGCAGCTGACATATAAACTAAGGCGTCCTGCCAGTGACCTGTGTCTGTATGAGAGTGCAACACAAAAGCATTTTCACCCCTGAGAGTAATCACAGTGCACACACACACCCCTGCTAAGTGTGTTTTCATGGTTTGACCCGTGGCCATTTCTCTGGCAGGTTGTGTTTTAATCAGTTGAGAGATGCTTCAATTGGCGCTTCTGTTAATAGGTCAGAGAGCGTCACAGTGACGACCCACGTGGCAAGGCGGTGTATTATCTTAGCAGCAAGTGTCGCATGGGTGTTAATTAGAAACGATCACCTGAAAAGGTCAAGCAGGCAGTGAGGAGCCAGCAGTGGGCAACTGATGAACCTAATGTGTGAACACTTGCCTGATGGGAAGGACTATCTTCTTCTTCTGAAGTTAAACGTTCATCACTAAAGCCAACGCCATGAGGAAGGATGGGATGCTTATTTAACCTAATAAAAAAGAAGCCTCTCCATTTTGTAAAGTGGAAGATATTATAAAACAATTTTTGGCTGAGATCTGACGATTTCATTCATTCTGACGTGGAAAATATTGAACACTACCATTTTCAGCTGCTAGAGGGCGCTCGACTAGTATGGCAAGCCAAGTGTTTCATTAATACGTTAAAGTGGCTATTAATGGCACACTTGGCTTGCCACACAAAGCCACCTTCATCTCGCTCCAGAACTCTTGGAGCAAAAGTCAAGTCAGCTGCATTTTGCCACGCAGCCCAGGCGAAATGCAGCTGATTTGACCATTAAAGTGCATTTATTAAGGAAAAGTTAAACTGAGATACACCTTTGCTATAAGTTCGAGCAAACAAATAAATGTTTTTAAGTGTTAATCTTGTTAAATTCTTGTTAAAGTCCTCTCGTGCACGCTCCCACGGATGCCATTTGGCAGCCAATCGATTTTTGGCACAACAGCGGCCCACATTTCCGGGTTGTTATAGTGACACAAAATACATGCAACTAATATGGTGAAGTGACATATTTATGTTTTTCCCACTTTATTAGACACATTTGGACTGATGCGACTTATATGGAGGTGTGACGTGTACAGCGGAAAATACGGTATTTAAAACAGATAAAAAGCATGAGGGTAATTTCTTCTCACTTATCTATAGCCCACCTCCTACTGGGGAATAATTATGATTATTGGAGGAACTTTGTACTGTTTGAGTCAAAGTATTTAGTTATGATTTAAGAGTTGCTTTCATTTCTTAAGTGTTCAAATGTTTATATTCAGTCAAAAAGGGGAGAGTTAAATGTCCAAACCTTCATATTTTCCATAGTTTTGGAGTTAAACAGTGATAAAGTTTGCAGTGTGTGTGGTTTTGCACTCACTCTGTGGGCACTGCTCGCTGGTACAGTTTATAGACTGGAGGTCGAGCCCCTGGCAGTCTTTGCCCCCGGTGCCGGGCGAGGGCTGGGTGCACTCCCTGCTCCTCCACATCGAACAATCTGCGCCGCACGCCGACCACTTGCTCCACTCGCTCCAGCCTCCATCCACTACAAACACACACACACAAACTTTAAAACTCACACAATTGAGTTTATTCAAAAAATAAGCTAAACAGTTCAATTTAAGAACTACTTCCTTTTTTTGTTTGTTTTTACAAATATGAAATTTTATAATTCCAGTGGTGCAGAAGCAGTGGTATATTCACATGTGTTACCACGTTGTCCAAACCCTTTAATAGAAAGTGTAAATCTGGTAAAGACATGCAAATCCACTTGCTCATACTTAAATCCAGCGGCTGCACAGATAAACCGCAGCGTGTAAAACTGCTGAGGAGAGCCAGGTTGTCTCATTTCTGCTCTCATTGTTTATTTTCATCATGGAAATCAGATGCAAATAGGTTAAACCCCCACCGGTGTGAAGGCGCTGCTGCTTGGCCACCCCAGCTGTCAGCAGACCGGATCTACTCTGGAAAATGTATGTTCCATTCCACTGTCAAACATATATGTTTCAAGTCTCCTGAATAAGTGAACACAGGTTCAATTAAACGACCTGCTTTCAGTTTGATGACTTTGTCAAACAAGATGTTACCGCGGTAACTGCAGCATCGCAACTGGATGCAAAACGCAAAGCGGGAGGTCTCGGTCTGAGCCGGGGAGGATGAACAGCACACCTGCAGACCGGCCACGACTTCAAACAGCCCGTCAACAGCACAAAGCAAAATGAGACAAATGAAAATGGGGCCGTAATGGTCCTGAGCACGGCTCGTTATAAGAAATATCAGTGACTCTTCTTCACACAAAGGAGGAAGTCATTTCACAAAGGTGGGGGTAATTTTGGCGTTGTGGCCGGTGGTGGAGTGATACTGAGAGCGACACAGCGTCGGAGCCTGAAGGAGGTTACTATTAGGCTAATGGGAAAAAGAGCAGTAATGAGCTCTCATGGGGGGAAAACACCTCTGCCTCGCTCTCTTTTCCAAATGTAAGGATGAAGGGGGCCCTGATGACGTTCATTTGTTCTCTCACACACACTCCTGTGGCAGCGACCCTTCCCCTGACCGATCAGAGAGGTAAGAAAACCTAAGTGTTCATTAATCCTAGCAATAAAAAGTCCAGGGGAAATGACCTCCAGACAACAGATCATACTCACTGTCCTTCATGAGGCCGTGCTTAATAAAACATAAGTGAGGCCGCATATTATTTCATAATTGGACCAAAAAAAAAAAGTGGTTCAGTTTGATTTTCAAGCAATTCTCAATTTGGGAAGCCAAGCTGATGAGCAAATTAGACCAAGTGTGTGAATTAAACTCTGCTCTCACACAAAATCTGTATGTTTGTCTACGAGTGTTGTCAAATGATTGCTAGAATTTGAGAGCACTTTGTATGTGGCTGGATGCTGACACAGCTTGGATCTTTTTATTTTTATTTTTATTTTTTTTGGAGTCAGATCCATTTGGCAGAGGGAGCAGAACCAATCAGATAATTGTCCTTGTTTGGCATTAAGTGGACCCATCCCTGGGCCAGTGGGCTGATTGTCCAGGCTGGGGATGAAAATGATTGAATAGCAAATTACATCGTAATGAATATATTATGTTGCCCCTCAGTTTATCCACGCCGCTGTGAAATATAAAGGGATGAGATCAACATCTGCCTTGACGAGATGATAAAATTCCACTTCTCTTTTCCACCACAAAGCACGACTAATGGCCATGCAAATGGCATTTTCAAACAGGGAGATTGGTGTGGAAACAAAGTGATGCTTCAGGAAGGAGATGTGAGACAAGGAGTGCGATGCTAGGCGCTGGCAAATCAAAAGAAAGATAAAAACGCATAAACAGGCCTTGATTGCCCGTCTGTGAATGCAGGTCATATATTTCAGGAAGAAAACACGCCTTCCATGTGAGCGACAACCAAATAAATGTAGTAATAGCACAGACAACGCTTCCTCTTAACAAAATATGCACTTAAATTGGTCAATTTACATTTGAATTTAAGATTTTCACATACAAATTAGAAGCAAATATATATATTTTTATGTTTATTGGTGTATATAATAGAAACTAATCCACACGACTATATTTATTTTCTTACCAATTCTCCAGAAGAGATTTTTAGTGCCACAGCAAAAGGCACCTTAGCTGATTTTCAATCATGCAGCGCCACAGGTGTCAGGTCAGGCAGGTCTCCGAGGAGGAACGGTAATACAATAACCCAGTGGCAAGCCCCCATTTGAACGTGTTGCCAAGTGTAGAAGCGAAAAGAGTCCCACTATTCTCTGCAGGTCAGTGGGAGGGCCTGTTTGAGACGCTGCTGCTCAAAATGACAATGGCTGCTGACGGACACAGTCTGAGATCACTGAACACTCGTGGCTTCTGTGTCCTTGAAGGAAACACGAGGAGGCGGACAAGTACCACTGAGACCAGTAGGGTGTCTCTCTGCTCCCACTGTCCTGTCAACACAGCAGTGCCCACCCCTAATCCAAGTGATCAAAGGCTCATGGAGTGGGGGGGAAAGGATTTTTCTTCAGCACATCACAGAAGTTGGGATGAGGCAGAAGAATCACAGAGTCTCTAATCCTAAGGAGTAATATTAATTTTTGTAAAAACACAATGCTGAGTTTACTTTCTTGTGATTAAACTACTGAAACGAACCAAAATGCGACAGAGTGAGGAATGAAGGGGGGTGGGCGGGCTAAAACAAATGGCACCAAATGAATAAAAATGATGCAAGGCTGTCACCAGATGGCCACCGTCTTTTCACAGCGAACTAATGTGCTGCGCTGCCACATTTATCCTCCACAGCCTCCATTTATTCTATGGATAAAATGTGCAGTCTGCAGAACAATCCGTGATGATATCCACAAACGCGTGACTGCATACTTCTAAAGCAGAATTAGACTTTTGCATGCCGTGCAGAAAAAAAAAAAAAAAAAAAAGAAAAGACACATACACGAGCGCATGCACAAAGACACCAAGCCCGAGTCTATTTACTTTTCATCTAACTGAATTCTCACAACTCCTCTGGCAAGCCAGAGGGATCATTACTAAATTTAAATAATTCACACGAGTTTAGACATCTCCTCAGGTTGTTTGGCGTTGCCTTTTCTTTCCGGGCGACGTTGATTTGTGTGGAGCTGGTGTCGCCGTGCTGCTTTCTGGCTCGTCGTTGGAAATGTTGGCGTGATCGGACACGACTGTTGGCTCAGACCACAAGTCGGTCCAGGGGCAGTTAATAAGACGGACTGGAGAATTATCTGGGATACTTCAGCAGGATGCGATAGGATGGAAACAAAAGAAGAAAAGAAAAGTGGAAGGAGAAAAATGAGAAAAGCTCTCGCATAGTTTGGCTACTCGCTGTCTCAAGTGTTGATCTGCTCTCAGCCTTGGGCTTTAGCCTCAGCCTCCTCCACAGCTCCCTGCGTCTCTCTCAGCATGGAGCCCATCTGATCCGCCACACAGGCCTCCGCCAACTCTCATTAAACACTGAGGAGACTTAGACAAAAATACAGATGAGCCTCTCTGGCTTCACACTTTCCTCTGACGCGAGGTAGGAGCTCACATTTAGACACAAGAGTCATTGTGAACAGACGTGCGGAGAGCTTTGTTACCGACGGCGGCAGCCTGTGAAGCTGCTATGTATGAAAATGCTTTGTAATTTTTAAACGTAGAACTAATGACCGTCTGCATTTCAACTAAACAAAGACTTGGCTGGACATTATAGGCCTGTCACGATAACAAATTTTGCTGGGCGATTAATTGTCTCAGAAATTATTGTGATAAATGATAATATTGTTTGAAATTTGACAATAAGTAGTAATAATTGTCAAATTTAAGAAGCAATGCATTAATTTTTGTGTGTAGTACCTTTTTTGATCACTGGATGGCAGTGTAAAACAGTTTGAACTGAAGGATGGATAGCGAGGGAGCGAGCAGCGTGTCTCTTTAAGAAAAATGGGAGGGAGGCCAGTCATTCCCTGATCTGTTATGGGAGCCGATCCGTAGTTTAGCTCATTTGTGCATGCGCTAAAAGGAATACTTGCTGGTCGCACGGATTGCCGTTGAATATGCTAGATTAAGGAAAATGTACTGGAAATAATTACTTGATATAAATAAAATATATTTATGAAACATACCATATTTATTAATATTAATTTAAACATATAGTTCTATAAATTTTCCTAGACAATGTAATAATTCCGTTTATGAATAAGAACTGTCTTAATTTACTTAGAAAAGCTCGTGCTCTATCTCCGCCGAATTTCATGTAGCTAATTTACGCCACTCGTATACCCGTTAAAATCATTTCCATATTTACATCATGGTTAAAATGATATGCAGCTTCACCACTGAGTGGCGCTGTTTCATCGTGGAAGTCATCTGTATCTTGCAGGGTTTTCGTCATTCAGCCCAGGCTGGGGGTCAGGTCTAATGCGACGCATACCTTAACCAGTGATTTGTAACAGAAATACGAGTGGCATAAATTAGCTACAAGAAGATAAGTGGAGATAGAGCATGTACTTTTGTAAGTAAATTAAGACAGTTTTTATTCATAAACAACGACAATCCGTGCGTCCCGGAAGTGCACTACGGATCGTGCTTCCATAACAGATTGGGGAATGACGAGGCCCCTTGACGTGACATGGGCCGTCTCTCTTCTGTTCTCAAAATGGCGGACGCTCGGTGTGGTTTGAGCTCTTTAGCATAGCATTTGCCACGCAAAGCTTTTAATTAAAAAAATCAGTAAACAAGTTCTCAGCTTCTTGTTGCAGAGAAAAACAACTTTTTACACGAAGGCACGAGTTTCAACTGTGAATGTTGGAGCATCGACAAGACGGAGGTTTTTCCCCAAGGTTGGCCTGTTAGCTTAGCTTGTAGCATAGCTGCTTTTAACGATCCAAAAACGCAATTTTCGACGGTTAAAATGGATTTTAAAGAGAAAAGAGAAAAGGAGGGGTCATAGAAGAGCACCGGAGTTGAGCCTTTTGTCATCAATGTCTTCAGAAAGAGAGACGTGAAGAAACGATAAAACCGATAAATGAAAGTGAGGCTGATAATTTTCATTTATCATGCGATTCATTGATTTAGTGTTTATCGCAACAGGCCTAGTACATTGCACTTATTTTACAAGAATTGCATCTTGTCGATTTAAAACATAATCCTAAATTCAGCTAAAGCATCGTCGATCCCTAAAAGATGAACACAACAAAAATTCAGTCAGCCACAATGAGCTTAACACAAAACAGACTGTAATAACGAATAAACCAGTACAGGCAGCAAAACAACAAAATCAAGTTTTGTGTTATTCATTTCAAAGCACTAATGCTGAAAGTTAAACACGCCAGGGAGCTAATAATCAACACAGAACTCCAAGTTTAGATAATTAATGAAGTCTTGAAACAAGACCAGCATTAAATCATATAATTTTCACAGCGCAGCTCGAAAACAAAAGCAGTGTGGAGGAAGGGAAGAAAAAACCTCTCAAGGCTGACATAAAAAAAATAAAGAACACTACTTCTGTATCCAAATGTCAGTCGTGTCTGAATGAATAGCATCATGCTGCATTGCCACATGCAGTTCATCCCTCTCAAGTCTCGTTTCAAGACGGACCAAAATCACTTTGCAGACCTGTGAAAACTATTCGCTCAGTGATAATTAACGCAGTAAGTCGTTCTCTCTGCTGCGCTGTTGCAGAGCGTGTGCTTTGTTTTTTGTCTATTCATGCATATATGCTCACAATTCATCCACTTGTAAATCATGTATGAGAAGAATCAAATAAGGATTCATATTGGAGATTTAATTGCTGGGCTGTGTGTTGCAGAGGGATAACTTCAGACTTTAGCCTCTCCAGGTGTTGACAGCAGAGGTCTGGAACTGGTCTCAGATGGGTAACAAGTGGGAGGGGGAAGGAGTCAGAGACTACGCTCAGTTGCCAAACAACAAGACAGACAGGTGTAAGTGGGGTCATGTTGCTCTAGCATCTCTCATCAGCAGTAAAAAATTGAGTTCTTTCTTCCCCAAACTCTGTAAAATGTGTTCGCAGGGCACAATGCAGTTTCTGCCACAGCTCCCTTGTAGTTGGAATTACACACTTTCTTCTCACGGAGCAGCAGATAGATGGAGGGAGGGAGGTTTTGTCTAACAATAGCAGCTTGGACTGACATTAATCTCTTTAAGCTCAGGGAGGTCAGTATCCTGCTTGGCTGTGGAGGAATGTCAAGCGTCCCTGGGCCCCGCTTTAATTCTAATTCCATTACTACTTTTCTGCAGCTTCGATGGTTTAAACTCCATCCAGAGCCCGGTGTTGTGTTTTCTCCGTCGTCCTCCAGCTGCTGCTGTGTATTCCAGTGGGCCGTGTTACTTACACTCGTTCTTGACGTCCAGTGATGTCTTTGCATGTAAGGAAACACCCTGATCCACCGAGATAACCTCAGTTTTAGGTGATGAGATGCTGCCAGAGGTGTTGCATTTCCTTGTCTGATATTTACAGAAGGTGGGAGATTTCTCCTGCAGTCAGCACAGCTGCATCATCCCAGATGTGTGTCCTCACATCCAAACAGCCAACCTTTCTCAACTTCTCCCTGGTTGTGAATGCTCATCCTCTCTCCCTCTCTCTTTTTTTTTTTTTTTATCGTTTCTTCCATTATATCGGATTCCATCCGTTTCTATCCCTGCTTTCATCGTACACCTCAGTGTTCCTGCCTTGTTGTCTCTCCACTGTCAGGGGGCTAATGCACGGCTCCAAATGAGGCAGCTTGACTTCCCAGAGATCAATAAACGTTGCTCACTATCAGGCAGGACACTACTTCTCCAGCGCTCTCACAAAGGATACCAAGGTGGTAAATGAGATGCCCTCAATAAAACACACAAGGAGCATATTTCTGCTTTGTGTTGCTCACATTTACTAAGCAGCTTAGGCGGCTAATATTAACGAATGTGCAAGCAGCTGTGACACAACACCAAAGCTGGGATCACGTGGATGAGCTTCAAGCAGAAATGTGACTAAAATAAAAGTTGGGTGTGTGCGCAGTGCAAATGATGAAAGGAACAAAGTCTGATAATAAATCACTTTTCAGGTGAGGCCTTATTAGGCTCCGACACTGCTGAGTAAGCAGACTAATTGCGGAAAGCAACAAAAGCTTCTACAGCATCTACAAAAAAAAAAAACCTAAAACTTGAAGGTGCTGTACAGAAGGGCAGCCAAAAAAAGATGATTTGATGACTTCTAGATGCAACAAAAAAAAAAAAAAAAAAAGAAGAAGAAGAAGCCACGGGAAGCCAAGCGCCACAGAACACACAGGGGTCGCCTGGGAGTTACCTGGACAGGTGGCCACGCAGGCACTTTTCTGGACGTTCTGCCCCTCGCAGGACGTGCCTCCGTTCAGCGGCGTAGGATTGGTGCAGCTCCGGCTCCTCTTCTGCCAGCCACGCCCACACACAGCACTGCAGGACGACCAAGTGGTCCACGTGGACCAGCCGCCGTTGACTGTCAGACCAACACCGTGAGACGGGGGGAGGGGAAGAATGGAGAGGTAAGGGGGAGGGAAGGATGGATGAAGGAACAGAGCAGCCAGGATTACCCGACATGCAGAAAAGAGGAGGGATGATAAAAAAAAAAAAAGGTGTGCTGCGCAAGAAAAATCGTGACTGCTTTTACGCTCCGTGGCTCCACACTGCAAGGTGAACACATGAGAGAGCAGGATCGAGGGGTGGGGGGACTTGCTTCCTTTGTGTGAGCTGGAATTACAGCCAAAAACGGTGAACAAACAAGATGGCGTCAACGGGGAGCGGAAAACAATCTGACAACTTGCCATCTCTCCTCTCAGCTCTGAGGACAGGTGCTGCAAAGTGGACATCTTAAACAGTTAATCTAATTTTTACTCAGATCATTTACAAAGGTCGCATGAAACACCGGAAAAATGTCACGGTAAAGCCATGCCATTCCACACCGACGCCAATTATTAATTAAAAAGTACACCTTGTCCTTGAAAATGCAGACAGACTGAAGAATAATTAGACTGCAGATCACATTTTTCTGTACTTGTCACCACTGGTTCATCCCTGTGCATCTTTCTTTAAACTAAAACATTCCCTGTAACCAAAGTTCAGTCGGCTCATGCACGGTAAACACTGATTTTCTATTACTGCAGCCACTTACTGAACCGGTGATCGTCTCCTATACTTTCCTGTGAATTGCCAAATAACTGGAGCTTTAGTGTCTCAATCAAGAGAGGTGATTACATCAATTCCTGCTGGTTTTGTCCCAGCATTCACTCTGCTTTCCTCAGCTTATGAAGTACAGAGATTCCTGATTTATTGACCTGAGCAGCACCGTCGTTCCCTCTCTGTACATACTCCTGTCCTAATTTCCCTCTGAATCTCCGTGCTTGTCGTGGCTGAATCATTTCCTCGCCCTCTCTATGCAATTGATTGCCCGGCACAGAGAGGTAAATTGCCAGGCAACTCAGCCTCTGATTACCTCTTAGCGCAGAGTGCAGTCACACCAGCCCGGCCTCGTTAAAATGCCTCTCTGGCCCCCAGTTGAACTGCCTTGGAAAAGTAGCGGTTATTAGGACTTGCTACCGATAGGGAGATTAACTAGCATGGTAGACAGGGAAACTAATGTTTCCTGCTGTAAGATCAGGAAACAGCTCAGTAATAGTAGTGGAAATCAGTAACAGGTCTGCTGTCAACAGATTACACTTAACTTCATCATACGTCATTTTAATTAAGCGTATATGAAGAAAAGAAGCGGGTTTACCAGCAGTCCTAAAAACAAATAAAACATATTTTATTCTAGAAAAGCAAACGGCACAACAGCGAATGCTCTTGCCTCCACAAAAAAACTATTTCTTTAAAAGAAAACTAATCAATTATAATCAGTGCAAAGCATAATTGCACATTTTATTTTCATGCCCGGGGCTGAATGGAGTGTATGAAGATGTGTGTTTTGACTACACACTCTAAAATTAAAACATTTCTTCTAAAAACCTCACCATACTGCATTAATTTGAAAATACAGATCCTTTTAGATTTTGCATCTGGTCAAATTTAAAAACTAAAAATAAAAAAAAAAAAAGGCTGAAAAGATCATTTGGAATCAACTTAGACACAATTTTTGTTACTGTTTAATATTGTTGCTGTCAAGTATTAATGCAAAAGTGATGTTAATAAAATGTATAATAATGTATTTTTCTGACAATAAAGTTCACTTAAAATCCTTTAATTTTCTCAAAAATCGACAGTGAGCCTTATGCAGGTGCGCCTTATGTATTAATTCTGGTTATACTTTTTATTAGCTTGTTATTGTGAACGAGTTGAATAAAGTTTGACTTATCCGACTGTTTTGTTTCGCTTAATGCACCTTATAGTCTGAAAAATACAGTACTCAGAAATATATTTTTTTAATATTTGCACAACACATACATAATAAATTTATGCAATAATGTGCAAAGACAATGTGTCAAATGATGGAAACTAGATTGTCATTTTGAATTTTCATATTAGACTGGATAGAACTGGATCTGAATTAGAGCAGGTCATGACTTCTGTTGTCTACGGTCCTAAATTAACTACATTTACTTGAACTGAATTTAAAGACCTTGAGACATACTGTGAAGAGTTTCTGTATCTTAACTAGACACATATTGAGATAAGCTTTTGAGGAAACTACACTATGAATAAAAAAAAATACTTTACAAGTTGAATTAAAACGTATTCTTCGCAGGCATCTTCATCTTATGACGTGTACATCAAAGACTAAATATAAGTAGACGTGGGACAGGAACACAGAAGGTGAAGTTTGAATGAGACCCTATCAGCTGTGTTCCAGCACCAGTGTTACCTCTCTCCATGTAAACAAACAGGATATTACCCTTCGTAAACAGTAAAACATATCTATGGGGAGTTGACGGGGGAGAGGGCGGGCCCCGGAGGACATCTTCTCACCACCAAAATGTTTTGTTTTCTCGCTATGGGAGTGTGGTGTTTGTGGTGGGACTCAGTTTGTTAGTGGCTCCTCAGATCGAAGAAGCCTTTTGGATGAAGGACGAAACGTCTCAGCAAAAAAAGAAGCCGTCCGGATGACCTGAGTGAGCATAGTTGGATTATCAGCTGGATTACTGAGCATGAACTTTGGTGTTATATCTCAGAATTATTCATGTTTTGCTCCTTTGGATTTATGCAGTTCTAACCTTGCTGCTGTTTGTGCTTATATTAATTTTACTAACAAGGTGACAGCATGATGGTGTGTAGGGGTGGTAGGCAGGACTTGAAGCCCCACATCCCCAGAGACTCTGGTTCTAAAAATGCAACATGGCAGCTCCCGTGCACCTGATCCAGCTGGATTCAATTCCCAAAAACAAGAAAAGATGGAGACACTTGGTCTATCAGTATAATATGTCTATGGTGTATACAGAACAGGAAGAGAAGACCAACGTTAGCTGTTGTCTTTATGTGTGTGTGTGTGTTAGCAAAATATCACGTGAACTACTGGCTAGCGTTTAATGAAATCCTCAAAAAGTGAACACTGGATGGTCAACCCCATTCAAGATGGCCACTACAACTACACAAGACTAGAAATGTATCATGTCAGTTTTACAAATACTGAGTGAACACTTGGTGTATTTGTAGTGGAGTCACCCCAACACATACGGAGAGCTCCACCAGATCAGTGCTTCAAAACCTTCCCATTGACTGTTGAATCCGTTAGCAAAAAATCCCAGGAATCATTGGACAAATCATTCATCCATTATTTTTAGCTGCTTCTTTCTTTCAGGGTCACTGGAGTCCATATCCAGCAGTCACTGTGTGAGAGGCAGGGGACGCCCTGGACAGGTCTCCAGTCCATCACAGGGCGTCTGTCTCTCTCTCATTTAAATGTTTGCTATAATTTAGTTGTGCTTTGAATACTTTTGAGCTGCAGCCTGAGTGAGGATGTTGTACACCAGCTGATGACAGCATGCATGTGTTAAAGTATAAAAACAGCTCGTTTCAAATTGATATCTCCTTGTTTTGTGTTGACGTTTCTGCTGCAAGTTCGTGCACTCACGCACATACACCCACACACATTCACACTCCCTCTGCAAACTGTGCACTGTACTTTAAATTTCCCAAAGTGGCACCTTCACACAGAGGTGTGGGAATGTTTATTAGTGCTTTAAAACAACTTTTTTTTACATCTTTCGGCTGCTCCCTTTCAGCAAACTGTTGCATGAACAAACAAAAGCAATAAATTGGTAAATTACTGTAAGTTTCTCTTCTCTTACTCGTGCTCTGCCATGTTTTCAAATATGTTTTAGAGCATTTTTAACACTGACCTCCTATTTAAATCTCATAAAGCCTGTTAATTAAGTTTGTTACACTAACTTGAAGTTAACATTTGTAATTTAAGGTACTGTTAGAATATTAAAAACCTTCAAATCAAATAAAACAACAAAAATCTATCACAATTAGGCAAATGCAAAGACAAGAAGTACATACATTTGTCTCTTCAGATTAGGGCTGCAGCTGTGGAATATTTCAGTGATCGAGTATATTTATGGAGTGCTCTGATATATTTAAGCTACATCAATGACTCCACACTTCTCCCTGAAAGTCCTTCTTATAATTTACACTGTGTCTCTCCACTGTCAGAGCAACGCTTGTGCAGGCGCGAATACTTAAACAAATAAAACTATCCAGTAACTTAATATTTGTTTTTGGAAACCTTTTCAAGAACACCTTTCCTCATTAAAAGGCTCACGGTCACCTTGCTCTCATGCACATCTTTGTCCAGGGCTGAGATGTCAGGATGTTTGTGACAATAAGATTTAGTTTTTAGCCCTCTGACACTTGTAGAGCTGAATGAGAGGATTTCATGAAACACTGCGGTTGACCTCCTCGGGTGAAACATTTTGACCTTTGACAAAATTAAATCTTTTGGCTATTTTCTCCTGGAAATATTTATGACATTAAATTGGCTTTAATAGCAGCAAGCTCCCTGTCTGAGCAAATATATTTTATGTCATAAAGGCTGGAAAGTCCTCAACCTGTGATTCCTTTCGTAAGAGCGTGCCAGCATTAGAAAAATGGGCTTCATTTTCTCTCAATTTATGTTGCAAATCCTAAAGATGCATGCAGAAAGCCACAGGACTAGATTATCTATCAAAAGGCATTGACGCACACTTTTTACGTTTACACAGGATGTATGTGATGAATTTAATTTTAATCAAACATCTGTCTACCATTTGTACAAAGTTATTGTTCACGTTGGCCTGTTGTAGTTAACAGTGTGAATGTTTATGAAGTATTCATCTATTGTGGTCCATTTTTCTTCCGTACGTTTTTCAGCATATTTCTCGTTCCAGTTTTTGTGCTATTTCAACAAATCATAAATCAAAACGTTCAGCTTGTTCAGGTATAAATGTATTCACATTTTGGTATTGGTGCAACTTTAGCTTTTTGGAATATTTGGCCTTTTCTGCCACTTTTTCCCCTATAGAAAATGAATGGAGCTCATTTCACATCCTTCAGATCTTTAGATGCGTTTAAACCAGGTGTGCCCAACCAGTCGCCCGCGAGCTGGTTCCCAGTCTCCCGCAAAGCGAAACCTTGACTTGTATTCTCACAGACATAGTCTCACGAGTTTTGTGTGCGGTGACACAGCTCTCACGAGACTTTAGGCTCAGTAGTGGAGTAATGTCGGTGCGCAGAAAACATGGATGGAAAACTAGCGAACAAGCAAACGAAAACTTATTATTTTCACACAGCGTGGGAGGAGGAGTATTTTTTTGTTTATTCTAATTCGAAGTCCATTTGCCTCATCTGTAATTCGAGCGTTGCCTTACCCAAAAAGTGTAACTTGGAGCGGCATTTCAAGACGATGCACAAACGGTTTGAGACAGATTTCCCTCTTAAAAGTTCTTTACGGACTCAGAAAGTGCGGGAGCTAAAAAACAAGCTTGCAGCCCAGCAATCAGTCTTCACTCGCCCCAGCACACAAGGTAAAGCTGCTACGATAGCTTCCTACCGTGTTAGCCGCATCCTGGCTCAACATAAGAAGTCTTTCAGCGATGGACAAGTTATGAAAGAAGCGTTTATTGAGGCTGCAGATGCGCTTTTTCATGATTTTAAAAATAAAAGTGAGATCGTAGCTGCTATTAAAGACGTGCAGTTGTCCAGACAAACAGTGACACGGCGATGTGAGGGAATGGCTGTGGATGTGGAGGAGCAGCTAAAAAAGGACGTGGAACAACGTGAGTGTTTCTCTCTTCAGTTTGATGAGTCGACAGACATGGTGGATGTAGCCCAGCTGTGTGTTTTTATCAGAATGGCCTTTGCAGACATGAGTGCAAAAGAGGAGCTGCTCACCATCTTGCCTTTGAAGGGACACACAAGAGGAGAAGATATTTTTAATGTGTTTATGGAGTTTGTTAATAAAAGCAACTTGCCCCTCTTTAAACTAATTTCTATAACAACTGATGGCGCTCCAGCAATGACTGGTCACACCAGTGGATTTGTTGCACTCTGCAAAATGACATTGGGATCAAATCCAGAGCATCACCTGGCGTGGATGGAGAGTTCTGGAGTCTGCTGTCAGAAGAAAAGTATCCTAACATCCGAAGATGTGCTTTGAACTTAACAGCACTTTTTGGATCTACCTACCTGTGTGAGTCTGCTTTTTCACACATGAAAATCATCAAGTCCAAAAACAGATCCACAATGAATGATGATCATCTGGAGACCTGCCTGCGCCTCGCAACCACCTCATACTGCCCATCTTATGAGACCCTGGCCTCCTCCTCTCAGTGTCAGAAGTCCCACTAAGGTAGAGACACATTTATTTTATACAGCTTGCATAAAAAGTTGTCTCCTATAGACACATCACGTTCTGTTTTATTTACTTTAAATAAGTGAGGAGTAGGGATTGATGAAAAATTATGTTTGTTGATAATGAGACTGGACGAGTAGCTCTCGGCAAATTGCCGACTTCAAAAGTAGCTCTTGGTTCAAAAAAGGTTGGGCACCCCTGGTTTAAACATTTTTCTGCTCCTTTCACATTTTGTTCTGCTTCAGCTTCTTTGTGCAAATTTAAACTTTTTTCAGCTATTTTTTTAGCTGTTTTTGTGCTCCTTTCAGATTCTCTGATAACTACATTTTTGTGCTTCTTCTAACTTCTTTTTGCTAATTTCAGCTCGTTATGCTCCTTTCAGCATATTTCTGCAAGTTTCAGCTTAGTTCTGCTATTTCAGCTACTATTTAGCGGTTTTCATGCTAATTTGAGCTTTTTCAGCTAATTCCACTTTTGTTGCACTCATTTAAACTTTTTTCAGCCCAGTTCAGCAAAAATATGCTCTCGCCACTTCCTTCTAGTAACTTCAGCTTCTTTCTGCAATTTCTAGCTACTTTCCAGCTGGTTTTATGCTAATTTCAGCTTTTATTTTTAATGTAAATTCCACTTTTTTGTGCTAATTTCTGCTTCTTTCAGCCTAAATGGGCAAACATGTTCTTATTGCTTTCTTCTGCTAATTTAAGCGTGTTCTACCTTTTCAGCTAGCTTTTTAGCATATTTTAAGCTAATTTCAGCTGTTTTCTGATAAATTCAAAATTTTCATGGTACTTTCTGCTACTATCAGCCTAAATAAAATACTTATGATAATTTCAATTTCTTATGCTCCTTTCAGCTTATTGCTGCTAGTTTCAATAACTGCAGCTACTAATTAGCTGTTTTATGCTAATATTAGCTTTTTCAGCTAATTCCACATTTTCAACTCTCAGATTAAGAGCTTCTTGTGTTGAAAAAAATTGTAGCCATTCTGGTCAAACCTTCAAAATATATATATATATATTTTATTTGTTTTTATCTTATGCAATATTGCAAGATTAGAATAAGTGTTGTGACTTGTGAGAAAAAATGGGAGTGGTGGTGCAGAGATTAGAGAAGGTGGGCCTGTGATCGGAAGATTGTTGGTTCCACTCCCGGTACCAACAACATCAAAAGTGGGTGGGATTGGTGAAGCATCCACACCTGTCTCCACCCTCATTTACCCCACTCTGGGCCGTTGAGCAAGGCCCTTAACCCCCACCATCTGATCCCCCGGGTGCCCTAGATAGCAGCTCTCTGCTCCACAGAGGGCTGTGGTAGCTCGGTGGTCTGTGATTGCGTCATGAAGGACATCTGGCGTAAAAATAATTGCCAAGTTAGTTTGACTTAGTTCACTGTGGTGACCCCTGAAGAAAGGAGCAGCCAAAAAAAAAAAAAAAAACAAGTGTTGTGACTCCCAGCAACAAATACACCAGATGTTAGCAAAATATCTGTAAAATTGCTCGAGTTATAGCCATTTTTTGTTTCTAAGGTCAGTTGTTTGTGGCAGCCATCTTGAACTGGACTGACTCCAAAAGCTAGTGATATGTAGATATATGTCCAATGACGATTACTTTCTGTAAGTTCCATAAAATTTGTCCAGTGATTCATGAGATATTTATCAACTTCCTAAAAGACAAACGTTCAAACACAGACATACATATATACAGGGAGAAAATATTCTCGTCCGCCTTCCTCTATAGCCAATATGTCAAAAGTTGCTCTGCTTCCTCAGCCCATCGTTCTGTATTCTGCAGGAAATTGCATCCAAGACCCATTATGTGTCTGACAATTTCAAAATATTCCATCCTAATTCTCAAAGTGATTTCATGAATCATTCCTTCGTGATTTTCATTTACTGCTAACGTTCAGCTGAGAGTTAAGACGATCTGTGTGTATGGATGCTTTTTACTGAACCCTCTGTGATAGCAAATATGCTGCATTTTAATAAAGGTCACTCTGCTTATCCAGCCAAGTCATTATTTACAGTTTGCTCTTAATTCAATTTCTTCCTCCTCCTGGATCCACAGCAGAGGGAAGGAGGAGGAAGATGGCAGCCATGACAGCCGAGACTGCCAGCTCTTTCACAAATCCTGCCAGCAGCGTTTAAACTTTTGTTAATTAACGTCCAGATATGCTACTACTGTTCATTACTTGGTGAAAAAGAGAGCTGACGAGTGCAAGTTGTCACCATATGTCACTCACATGCAGCGCTGCTTCATATTTGACACAACTTCAAACTATATCATGGATGTAATGAAACAAACGCTAAAACCAAGAGAACACCTGTTTCATGCAGCGTGCATGGTTTCATGAGGAAAATAACAAAAAGCATGCGTACATGAAAGCGATTCCTTTAAGTTCCGCATTACTTATGGTGGTAAAATGTGCCCGGACCTGCTGTCGGCTTCCACATGTGTCTTTTTAACATCTGTTCACAGAGGTTATCACCTACCATAGATGAGAACCGTGGCAGAGTTGCTTTTGCGGCGAGCGACAATGTTTTTGGCCACGCACGTGTAGTTGCCCGTGTCTGCAAGGCGTGCTTTTTTGATGACGAGATTGTGGTCGGTCGTGATGAAATAATTGGGGTCGCTTGCTGGGTCGACCAAATCCTCGTTTCTTTGCCACTCCACCTGGAAATACATTTTAATGGTCAAAACTCCCTGTAGAGACACAGAAACTTGTTCTGCAGTGCGGACGACGAAAAACAGATTTTTTTTTTTCTGATGCAATCCGACCAACAAAAGAAAGAGGTTTGAACTGGCACGAAACAGAGAAAACTTGTGTCCACTGATTTGAATATTTATTCATTTTTTACTGTGAGGAGATGGCAGCTTTTATTTTGGCGCTGCTGGAGGTCTGAGACCAAAGCCAATCATGCTCTGCAGCTTCTTTATTCTTTTCCAGGAGCTAAGTTTGATGCTTTTTTTCCAATTCTTGGTACATTCATGGACTGGCCTGCTTGTTTTGTTGCTCTCACTTGACCTTGTGCTGTCTCTTGAGCAGCAGTGGTATGGCAGCATTGTTGCTGGTTTTACTGCCAGTCACGATATCGCGTATAATTGGGCTTTCTTCCTCTCTCTGTTTTCTCCTGCGGTGACTTCTGCTCTCATGTTCTTTTCTGTTGAACCGCAGTTGGCACCTTCCTTCCCATTTCTCTCCACACAGTCCCTTCACTGTCGAGCCGTGATTGGCTCGTCCGCCGTCCCTCGTCTCTTGGCTGTCTGAGCTCAGAGCCCGAGCTCCTGTTGTGTTGTTATTAGAGCAGTTAGTGCTTATCTGGGACCGGGAGGATGCAGCGCATGAGGTGAAACAGCTGGCACCACTCTGGCCCTCTAAACACACACCAGCTAAACATGAGCAGAGAGAAAAGGAAGCGGAGTAGAACATGAGAGACGCTGCGCGTACAGAGACAGAATGAGATAAGGACACAGTGAGGCAAATAGACCCATTCATTATAGATGGGCCTTTAGAGATGCCAAACGGGGAGCGAAGCCTCCAAGCCTATCCTGAGTAATGTGACGAGATGATGTGATATATGGCTTCCCAGAGATGTAAAAGAGATAATAAATCAATAACAGGGAATAATTAGAGCTGTAATTTATCTGTGCAGGGTTGTCGGTTCCCTGTGGAATGCAGAAAGATACCACCAAGCCGAGTGTGCTCTTTGTCCCCCCCCCGGTGAGGGACGGCTGGACTGATGCTACATGGGAGCCTAAAAATATCTCCCGTTTCTGTGTCTCACCTCAGCTTGTGGCACTCCCTCGGGGGGATGGCAGCGCAGCAACACCTCCTGGTCCAATGCCACCTCTTTGCCCTGCGGCTCCTCCTCAAAGTTCTTTCTCAGGTCTTGCAGAAAACAAAAGGGGGAGGGGGGGATATAACCAATTAGGCTGTCTGCAAGAGCTTGTGACATTTGAAAGAAATCCTTCCATTTAAAAAAAACAACCAAAAAAAAAAAAACATCAATTTGTTCTCGTTTCTAAATTCCACTCGTGAAATGTTCAGCCGTGGCCTCGGTGAGCAAGTCGCACTCCAGTTGGCCCCTAAGCCACGGTGGAATCAGTGGCACCAACCATGTTGCTTATTACAGGCTGCCTGGCTGCTTCAGAGATGCTTGTCTGCTGCCAGAGGGACCTGTATGAAGTAAAAGCAATTGCATTACCCCCTTTCATCCCACCCCCCACCTCTCTCTCCAGCAGCCGGCAGCCTCCATCTGTGTGAGGGCTTGGAGCAGTCACACGAAAACAAAGCCCCGAGGTGCCTGGACAAGAACTCCTGCAAGCCTGGCTGGCTGCGTGGGGCTTCACATAACGTCTCATTGAGCACTCTTACCATTGCATCAACTCCTGCAATACATTTGTCTGTAAGCCCCGGCTGTGAGTTACACACAGGTAAGAGTGGCAGGCTTGCTTCTTATAGGAGTGTGTGTGTGTGTGTGTGTGTGTGGGGGGGGGGGTTATAAATGCAGGTCTGTTGGTATCAAATGAGACAAGCGAGCTGCTGATCGCTGGCGGCTAGGTGCAAATTTGACGTGTTGGCTCCATGTTTTGTCTCAGAGCAAAACAATGTGTTATTGTGTCGTGAGGGTCTGAGTTCTTTAAAAACAGACGCTGAGCCCGTCCCGATGAATCGCACAAAGGGAAACGTTAAGATAAGCGGAGAGATTCACGACATTTAATTTAATTAAAGCAGATGCTATGGGACTGGAGGACACTCGAGATGTAACAGCTCTGGAAGGCTCTAAAGTACGAGGATATAAGAGGGCGCAAATAAATATTGGAAATGTGTCCTTATGCATCGCTATTCAAGCATGCGTGTCCTCATCTTCTATCTATCTGACTTTGTTAAGCTCTCAAACAAGAGCAGATAATGAATGTGTGTTTTCCAAAAGCCTGGTGGTTTTGGCTGTGTCTGGGATGATACATATTTATGTGGAGAATAATAGGCAGAATGTTGTAAAATACTCAAATGTAAAATGGCTTCCTCTAATAAAGCTTTTGAGGCTGCAGCAGGGGATGTGCCTGCGTTCCCCAGACAGATTTACGATTGCTGCACAGCAATAAATTTCAATTCTGTTTTTATTCAAGTTACTTTCATAGGGATCATTGCTGATATAGTGTAGCTAGTGAAAAATGTGCTCATGAATACTTAAATTTAGCACCCCCCACCCCCCTTTTTTAAACTGTCTTTACAGATATATACTTCTCCTCTCACTCTTTCTTGCAATGGTCTCATATTTTCTTCTATCAGTAAAATCACAAAAGATTGTAAACTGTGATGAAACACATCAGCACAAGTTGAATAAAACTGACCTGTATTAACTCTATTAGAGTCAAATATTATCCATATTGATAATACCCACTTATTACAACCTGAGGAGGTAAAGTTCAAATCATTTGAAGTGGGGTACATTGGAAAGGTTATGAGCAATTAATATTGAACCTGTTGTAGATAAGTCTTTGAAGTTTTGTAGGAATAACGTTTAGTTCTGACCAGATTAATGAGCTAATAGCTAATCTGAGCTGTGCAAAACTCATAGTAGATGAATGTCAAGTAAAAAGAACTCAGACCTCAAATGTTTTATCCTGGTTCTTCCAAAAAGTACTTTATAAACATGCACATTGCCATCAGCTTCGCATTAGACACCTATATAGTCAGAAATAATGATATTCCTCCTGGAAGTGCTACAGCTAGCTGCTACTATTTGCACCTACAAGTTTAATTAAAATAGCCGAGTAATCAAAATTTGATATAGCATTATGACCGCAGCAAAACTTATTTTTCCAGAATTCAGTTTATTTCTCACTCTCAGACTTCTAAAAACAATATTCTCACGGTGGCTTTAATCCAGAAGAGGTTCAGAAAATAACATCCACATGAACCTTTATGAAATTTCTGAGAACTTCTAATCCACTTTGGTCTAGGCCCCACTTGAACCAGCCATTAGCTCAATGAGTCAAAATTCAACTATTCTTTCAAACTGAGGTCGTTCAAAGAGCTATCTACAACAGGTAAGACACTAATAGTCCGTGACCTTTTGACAGAACGGCACTTCAAAAGATCTGAATTATTGCTTTAAACTGCCCGTGCATTCGTAAGGACACTCAGATCAGTGTGAAGTGCACTCACAAGCAATCCTGATGTATGCTTTCTGACTCTTCTGGGTTCCAGTGGTGCTCCAGGCGACACACTGACACCAGTACTCATCAAGGCCAAAAATCTTCTCCACCTGCTGTCTGGTGATTTCAATTGTCACCTGCATGACTGGCAGCGCTGCAAAGCAAGCACAGAAATAACAACAACAATGAACATGTGCTCTGAATGAGGCATCAGATTGTCTGCAGGAAACAAACGGGAAGGAAGGAACAACTGAGCAGACCTGGAATCTTTAGTGCATTTTGTACCTTGAACTAAACCAGCAAAGTAATTAAAAAAAAAAAAAGAAAGCCTGGCAGAATAAACGAGCAGACAACCGTAATCCTATATAAACAGAGAGCTTGTTAACTGAGGAAAATGAGACGAGAGCCTCCCAGCTATCCTTGCTGTAATTTGTAGGGCGTTAAAACGGCAACAGTTGGGAAGGAACGACAGAGTGCTAAACAAAAAAACAAAAAAACTCGGAGCCTACTGTAGACTGCTTCTCTATTATTAAATCCGGAAGGGGAGGAAGAGTTCAATTTATGGAGCATTTCTTCAACAGTGTTGATATAAGAGATGCTGCTGTAACGTGAGGTGAAACAAATAGCTTATTGCATCTCCTGCAGAAAGAACAAAGTCTTCTCTAAATAAAGCAAAGTTTGGCCACAATCCGTTCCGCTAAACTGTCCAAACAATATAACATCTAGGCCTGTCACGATAACAAATTTTGCTGGGCCATTAATTGTCTCAGAAATTATTGTGATAAACGATAATATTGTTTGAAATTTGACAATAATAAGTAATTACTGTCAAATTTAAGAAGAAATGTTGGTTAATTTGTTTTGAGTGTAGTACATTGTTTTGACCACCGGATGGCAGTATAAGACTGAACCGAAGGATGGATAGTGAGGGAGCGAGCGCGAGTCTAAGAAAAATGGGAGGGAGGCCCCTTGAGATCAAACTTTCCTTTCTTTCGGTTCTCAAAATGGCGGACGCTGGGTGTGGTTTGAGCTCTTTAGCATAGCATTTTCACACAAAGCTTAAAAAAAAAAATCAGTAAACAAGTTCTTATCTTCTTTTTGCAGAGAAAAACAACTTTTTAGACGAAGGCACGGGTTTTAACCGTGAATTTTTGAGCTTTGACAAGATGGAGGTTCCCCCCCACACCCCTTGAGGTCGGCCTGTTAGCTTAGCTCGTAGCTTAGCTTCTCAGCTTAGCTGCTTTTAATGATCTAAAAACACGATTTTGAACGGTTAAAACAGATTTTAAAGAGAAAAGAGAAAGAGAGGGGCCAGTGAAGAGCGCCAGAGTTGAGTCTTTTGTCATACAGTGTCTTCAGAAAGAGACACGAAGAAACGATAAAGCCAATAAATGAAAATGAGATCGATAATTTTCATTTATCAAGTGATTAATTGATTTATCGCGACAGGCCTAATAACATCGTCAGAGTCTCGTCTCTTATCTTTGTGAAGAAATCCTTCATTTCATTTTTCTTTGCTCTTATATTTTGCACCTACAATCTACAGGTATATTTTTATATATTGAGCTGCGACCTTGATCCCCTCCACGTGCACCACTGTGTCTTCGCTCTGATAAAAAGATTGCCGTGTTTTCTCTGAGCTTCTAGCCGTCGCTCCAGCTCATATCTTCTGTTTGGGTGAAAGGAGTTCATATGAGCGCAGAGCATTTCTGAGTCACAGTGGACACATCCTGGAGACTGATAGAGCAGGAATACACAGACCATTATATTCAGATTCAACGGGGAGCTTCTCCCTGACTTCCATTTGCATAAAAGCACTTTGTGACACTCTTCTACTCCCCTCGCAATCTTGATCTGTCTGAGCTGATGCTTTCCAGCTCCAGAGTGAGGCTCGAGGAAGTGGCACCTGTCAGGACAACAAACCTATACGCCAATTATGTTCAGCGTTTGTTGCAACACATCAAAACCAAACATGGATATCGTTTTCTCTGGAAATAATTTCATAGATAAGCTCTGTGCTGGGCTGAGAGTGCAGCCTGGCCCAGCGGTGACACAAGCTGTTGGCGTCCATCGCCGGCAGCCACACAGAGTGATAAGTAGCTGTGAGGGTCAGTGGCAGACCGCCATGTATTTGTGTCTTAACAGCACATTTTTTGCTGTATGTGATCACAGTAAATGTCAGTCTGTGTGCTGTGAACGCAGCCCTGAAGCACCTCTCGGAGCATCAACAACACCCCGTGCTGTGAGATTCTCCAACAAGTAATTAAAAACAAACAAACAAATAAATAAACTAAGAAATAAAAGTCATATTTCTGCGTGTTTGTTTTGCCTTTAATAATTCTGCCTAGAAGTCTTGGAAACGTTGACTCAGTTAAAAGCTAATGCATTATTAAGAACAAATATTTACTCTTTCCTTGTCTTTTTGGATTTAGGCTCTTTTGTTAAGTGTGTGTGTGTTTATGTTACATTATGAGGACCAACTGCTCCTTATGGGGCCCAAAGCCCGGTCCCCATAAGGTTCTAGAGTCGTTGGTGGGTTAGGGGTTAGGTTTAGGGTACGGGTCAGGGTTAGGCTATAGAAATTAATGAAAAATGAATGGAAGTCAATGCAAAGTCCCCGTAGAGACAGCAAGACAAACCTGTGTGTGTGTGTGTGTGTGCTGATGTGTGCTGATGTGTGTGCAAGTCTGCGGTGAGTGTGTTTGACTCAGGGTGAGAGAGCGCCTAAAAGCTAAAACAAATGGCTAAAGTAGCAAAATGGGCACTACAGAGAATGAACAAATGGAGCAGAAGAAATGCCCTTTTTCCCATCAAATTAGCAGCAGCACAGCATCCGCATTTCTTTAAAAAAAATACAGACTAAAATAAATATGTTGTATCCAGCATTTATAGATTTAACATAATTACAAGTACCAGAACTTTATTTTTTTAAACATTTTGTTTGTTAAATCGAATGAATCACTGCATCGTCAAAAAATATTGTAATTAAATCTGTCACATCAAGAGTGCCGCAATCACTGGTAATTTACTTAGAAAAATGCCAATCACACATAGTTTATTAAAAAACTTAATAAATTAGTTTTGTTGCTGTACATTATAAAATATCTGGCCATATCCAGTTTCCTCCCACAGACCAAACACATGCATGTTAGGCTGATTGGTAACTCTAAATTGTCCCTAGGTGTGAGTGAGAGAGTGAATGGTTGTTTGTCTCTATGTGTCCCTGTGATGGACTGGAGATCTGTCCAGGGTGTCCCCTGCCTCTCGCACAGTGATGGCTAGACATGGGCACCAGTGACCACTGCGACCTGAAAAGGAAGAAGCAGGTAAAAATAATGGATGGAGCTATATAATAATAATAATATATAATGGTCTTAGCTTCTAAAATGGTTGCATCAAACAAGCAGCTGATAACTGGAATTGGAAGAGTTTTAGCTCGACTTGCTTGATTGTTGACTGGTATAATATTAGTAATGCTGAAATTAATGTATGCGTGTTCTGTAGTTTGTTCCGTTGGTCATACTGAGGATAATGGCCACCATGATAAAGGTCATTTCATCAATGAGTGACTTGAAGTTCCAGTCAGCTGTGTATTGCAGTATTATAGCTGCCTTCAAGACAGGGTGATGCAGGATGTTTGTCTGGTCTCATCTTTCACAGAGAGCTCTCTAGAGTAGGTGGACATGTAGCTGTTGATGTCAGTTTATTGCTGCTGTCTCTGAGATGTTGCTGTGGTCTCCATTGAGGGGTCAGTGGTGCTAAATCCTGTAGTTAGGGTCGACTTGGGTTTCCTGAGCTATCCCTTAGTTATGCTGCTTTAGGTCTAGATTGCTGGAGGACAAACTGACCACATTTCTTCACTATACGTCTTTACTCTGCTCAACCAGTTTTGTATTTGTAATTATTTTTTCTATCCTTGCCGTGTGTTTTTGTCTTTCAGGTACACCTGGACCTATATCTGGACCTACCATTCTGTGTGTCCTGTTCCTCTCAAACCAGCCGGTCAAAGCTGATGGCCGCTTGTCCTGAGCCTGGTTCTGCTGGAGGTTTCTTCCTTTTAAAAATGAGTTTTTCCTTTCCACTGTTGCCACTGTGCTTGCTCAGGATAGGAGAATGTGAGGAAGTGAAGATTCAACAAGTCTGCTGGCCTCCTTAGATACAGAACTTTACTAATTGGCTTTCCTATGTATGTGAATGTTTCTATAAAGTGCCCTGAGACAAATGTGTTGTGAATTGGCGCTATATAAATAAACTGAATTGAAATTATTTGGTTATGCTGGGACGGTGGAACGTTGAGCTCTTCAAATGAGGCTCATAACGTTGAGCAGTAAAGAGCGCAGGTGTCTACACACTCACTCTAACCGTGCTCTTCTCAGATTGATTCAGACACATTTTGTGTTTCTGTTCGTGCCGTACAAGTCAGAAGTCAATAGAAAAGAGAAATGTATATAGAGTCCCACCATTTTTTAAGAGATTTTTAAAACCTCACTGTTAATACAAACATACTTTTATAACGGTCTTGGAAATGATACATGGCTGCATCAATCATAGGGTTACAAGGAGAAAAAACAGCACAACCTTAAACCTGAAAGGTAAACTAATTTGTGAGAAGTTCTTTCAGTCTTGAACAAGAGGAATAAAAAATATTTGATGGGCCTAATTTACTCTCAGGAGTTTATGTGAAGAAAATGGGGGGAAACATCTGAACACATACATTCTAAATATAGCACTAAGTGGTGTTCTGGGCTTTCTGTTGCTCCAAGTACAATAAAAATCATTTGATTAACACAAACCTTCTTTTCTCTTTTAGCTGTAGGTTGCATGGACTGAAGTTCTGTATGGAGATGGATGGCAGGAACAATAGAAACCTGAGGTGAGAAATCCTAGGAAGAGCAATTTGAAGCTCTGGGCTAATTGCATTCTGTTTCCTTATCTCTTCCTGTCTCTATAATTACCTGCTTTCTGTGCCCGACACCTTCCAGTAACACTCCTCTGAGTCATTCTGTCTAATTTCACTCCAATTAATAGAAAGGACATAATAATTTCATCAATTTTTGGAACGAAGAAACAAATTTCAAGCAATGAATATTGATTGGACAGGCTGTCATTTTTTGGTATTTGCAAAAGTTTACTTCAGTTGGAGTATACATGTAATAAAACAATAACACTTTAAAGTCATTAAAAAAAAAAAGACAAGAACAGAAACTATTTATTTACTAAATAGGTTAGTCTTTTCCTTTCGTATGACTCAATTGTACAAAAATAACATTTTAATAGTATCTCTGAAGCCACAGAGGCACCAGGAAATAAATTAAACTCACACTTCCCTTCCTGTTAGATATTAAGTGTGCACTTAAAATTCTTGTTAAAAAATAATTAAAACATGACACAATTCCCTCAGCCTTGAATTTGATATGAGACCCATTAATGAATGAGCTCATATCCCAAACCTCAGTGAAATTACTGTGAAAAATTTAAAAGGCGATTATGTGATTGACACTGCATGAATCCTAGTCTTACAGCTGGAAGCCTGGAGAGTTCATCTTTAATGGAGTCGCGACGGGGCAGCGTGTGCTGTGTTCAACCGCGATAAGATTTGGAAAGCGCACACCTAATTTTTTTAACATGGCAAGGAAGTTATGAGAAATTGGCAAAATAAAATGCAATTAATAAATACCCAACATGCATGAAATAATGAAAGCTTTAGAATGAGTTATTTTGGCATTTTGTATCAATATGCACAAACTTTCATTTTAAATAGTAATTTATTTTAATCATTCTTGGAATCGTATTCCTATTTCATAACAGGTTAGATTGTTTTTAGTTTTATTAAGACTAACCAAACTAAAGTCACGCTGTGTCTATAGTAAAAAAAAAAAAAGAATATTTGTACATACAGCAGTAAGGTAAGAACTATGTGAGTCAACAAGAAGCAGCACCTGAAAAACATTGTTTCTTCTTCTTTCGGCTGCTCCCTTCTTCAGGGGTCGCCACAGTGAACTGTCGCACGAAGACTTGGCAATTATTTTTATGCCGGATGCCCTTCCTGACTCAACCACAGACCACCGAGCTACCACAGCCCTCTGTGTGGAGCAGAGAGCTGCTATCTAGAGCGCACGGAGGAGCAGATGGTGGCGGTTAAGGCCTTGCTCAAGGGCCCAGAGTGGGGCGAATGAGGGTGGAGAAGGATGTGGATGCTTCACCAATCCCACCCATATTTTGATGTCAGTACCGGGAGTTGAACCGGCAATCTTCCAATCACAGGCCCACCTTCTGTAACCTCTGCACCACCACTCCCTCCAGCACCTGAAAAATAATGTGTGTGGTTTTTTTTTTAATTTAAAACAAGAGCAATATCCTGTTGGCTTATGGGGAGGGGGCAGGACTTAAAACATGTGCTGGGATCAGCCAACAGGGAAGGCTGGTCTCATTCCAGCTTCAACTTCAAGGTTTGAGTCAGAGGTATAGATTTATACAGTCACTGGTTTATTTACAAGTGTACTACCTGTAAACTCATCTTTCACTCTTGCCCATGGCACAGCAGTATTTCTCTATAGGAACACCCATTGTTTAGGAGGGGGACTGCAGGAAGTATTGTTTTTAAAATATTAATGCCAACTCTGCCATGTTGAAAAAAAAGGCCTACTTTATCAATAATACATGATCTGTTTATTGTTAAAACAACTGATGAGCAGCTGATTAACATCTCAAAAGCTCAAATAATATCTCAACTACAGCCCCAAATCTCAAATGAGTTGAAAAGGATGTTCTGTGGATGCATTCTCATCTACCTGCCAGCTGTGCTCGAGTGCCTGATCACTGAGATCCTGGAACTAGAAGGAAACACGGCTCAGGACAGCGGAAGGACAGGATCGTCCCTCGACACCTACAGTTGGCTGTCCGCAGCGTCGAGGAGCTCGGCAGACTGCTGGGAGGAGTTCTGCCCAGCATTCAGGCGGTCCTACAGCCCGGGGGAACCGAGAGGCCAGCCGAGTCTGGGTGGATGGATCGGACGGCATCTGCAGCCAGTTTCTTAGGATACACTGTGGGATGGACCTTCACAAGAGATCCTTCCTGTCTACAGTCATCAGTATCTATAACATCTCTTAATGAAATGAGGATAACAAGTTACAACAACAAATAATTTCCCTCTGGGATTAAGAAAGTATTTTTGAATTTGAATTGGAACTGTGTTTTCATTGTCAAAACTCAATTTATGTAAGGAAAATAAATAAAAAATAATTCATAACTAATTCATTAACTTCACATAGACTCTCACATTGGTACATTTTCATCTTTAAATCACTTCTTGGTCTGCTGCCTTCATCTCCTCCTACATGTCTCTGCGTGAGTGCAGCTACAGCGTGCGCTCTCAGGACATTATTACCTGCAGTGTTCCCTCAGTGAGGACTGAACTAGGCAAAGTGTCTTCTCCTACTCCGCTCCTGTTTCCTGGAATATCTTGCAAAAAGATCTGAAGCTCTCGACCTTGACCTCTCTAAGTGGCTTCAAACATCCTGGCATTCCTGGCAAAAACCAATGCAGACATGTTCCCGTTTTTAGTTTTCTACATTGCTTCACAACATAGCTGTTATTTTTTTGTTTGTTTGTTTCATTTGTTAATCCCACTTTCTTTCACTTGTTCTTTTCAATTTGTATGCTTCCTTTTATGATTGTCTACTGTTGTCAGTCATCACTCTTTGTTAAAATCTGGTCTCTCTTGTAAATGAGTCCCCAAGGCTCAATGGAATTAACCTGTATAAATAAAGGTTGAAAAAAAAATCTACGAAGGCACTGCATTTGATACAGTTTATCATAATATTTTATTGCAGAGGCTTGAACATGATAACAGGATAACAGGAACAACTTTAAAGTGGTTTAAATCATATTTGTCTGATCAATTCCAGCTTGTTCGTCTTAATAGTATATTTTCTTCCTATACCAGTTAGTCATGGCGTTCCTCAGGGATCAGTGCCTCAACCAATACTCTTTACATTATACATACTTCCAATGGGTGAAGTTATTAGATAGTACAATAAATCTGTTCTGTGATTCTGATGACACTCAATTATATTTATCCATGAAACTTGACGAATCCAACCAGTTACTTACATAATAAGCTTGTCTTTGACGTAAAAACCTGAGGGATTCAAAATTTTCTGCTTTTAAATTTAAACAACAGATGCGGTTTTTGGAGTTGAGCACCGTAGGAACAAAACTTTTAGCCTTTCACTTCCTCTGGATGGCATTCATTTTGGTATCCAGTTCTAACAAAAAGTTTGATCAGGATATATCATTTGACCCACACATTAAATATGTTACCAGGACTGCTTTCATTCACCTGCACAATAACACTAAAAGAAAATAAACCATCTTGCACCACAATGATGCAGAAAAACTTGCCTATGCATTAGCTGAACTTGAGCATTTTTTTCTATCAAGGTGTCAAAAAACTTTAAAAAGTCTTCAATTGATCCTAAATGCTGCTGCAAGAGTTCAGATGACAGAATGTGACATCATATTTCTCCAGTTTTAGCTTCTCACCATTTACTCACTGTACTGTTCATTTACAATCTTTTGTATCAGGAACTTACATTTTTCCTTTGTCTTTGTTCCCATAGAAAGTTCACCTAGACCAGCCAATCTGCATTGCTTGTCTGTCCTTTCTAATCCCAGCCAGTCAAGGCAGGTGGATGCCTATCCTGAGCCTGGTTCTTGAAGTTTCTGCCTGTTAGAAGAGTTTTTCTTTCCACTGTGGGCAGTGTGTTACTGTGTTCAGGCTGGGATAATATGACTAAGTGAAAATTCGAAAAATCTGACATTTCATACAGTTGATTTGCACATAAAGCAAAACAAATAAATAATTTATATAAAAGGGTCTTAAAAGCACTTATAGCATAAGCTCGAGCTTAAAAACTACAAAACACCATTTCTTTATTTCGATTACTCAAGTAAAAAAAAAAAAAAACAAGCAGAAGAAAAAAACAGGAATGGAGCAAATGCAGAAAAGCAGCTTCATGAATAACTTGACCTTACTTTTGTATGACGGCACTTGTTGCAAAGCCATCCAGCAATAGAGTACAATACAAGCTATTACTGGATCCACTTGCAGTCACATAAAAGAGGCATCCATTTTTGGTTGTACTGTGTCAAATCTGTGGCAATGGTGAGATTATTTACACATGCACTCTATTCAAATGTGCCAGAAGGACAAGTAGCGATAACAAAAGGAAAGGGGTCACACAGTGAGGGTTTGGACATCTTTTTCTGGATGATGTGTGTAGAAATGTGTGTAGGCAGGACGAATCACCCCGTGGGCCAACAGGGACTCAACACACACACAGGGCAAACATCCTTGGACTCAATCCCGGGTGAGTCGATATTGGGCTTGTCTGAGTGCAGGACTTTATTTTTCTCCCCCTCACTCTTGTTTTTGCAGGCTCTGACCTCAATTCCATAGGGGTCATTTGCTTATCAAAGGCAAGGACTGGAACTCGCAGGTCCTGAGTATGTGTTCATTGTAAGCAAGGAAATTCAATTAGGCGGTGCCCCCACTGTGTGTGCGGCTGGGATTCATCAGTGGATATAGAAGGATTAGGGCTGGCTGATTCTACATCAGGGGGAGCGCAGCATTTCAAAGAAAAAAAAAAAAAGATCTTTCACATTGAAAGAGATGAACACTTTTAAGAATGCACCGTCTGTCTGCACATCCAGGCAACAAGTCAAAAGCAAACTGCAACAGTGCCATTTCCTTTCCTGGATCCTCAGATGGTATCACTGTCATCATCAACAACACAAGTGTCCAAACCTTTAGTATGTTCTTTTCCGCGGATCAATTTAGCTTTCATAGAGGAAGAAAATCAAAACTCCAAAATAAGAGTGTCACAAACAATTTCAAAACTAGACAGACAGTCAAAAAGTCTACAGAAGCACCAGTACATACCAACCTGAGGTATTGTCATGTGTAAATATTAGGTTTACCTTAGGTCACAGATTCAAGGGCATTAATGCTTTATCATCAAGTCTTCAAACTTCCATTACCATGGAAAGTTGCACAGTGATGGGTGGCCTATGCTAGCTGATGAAGAGAGCGAAGAATGGCATGTGCTGCCATAAGTGTCTGCCTCCTAACAAGGATAAGGTGGCCTTCTGAGTGAAGCATGGCTCTATTAAACAGCAAGATAGACAGAAGCAGAAGGGGTGGGGCTAAAAAAAGAGAGTTCACCAGGAATGAATCAAGACTTTCTATTCAGGGTTGCTGGGGAGGATGCCTTTTAAGTCAGTGGGACAGTGTTCTGGGTCAAGGCTCTGCCTCCGGTTATGACTAGCTTTTCAAGAGCTTCTTTTGATTGAGCTGTCCATTTTCCTCAATGAATGCACACTGCAAGGCCCCTGCTGATGGACCGAACGTCGTTACAGATTATTCATGGCTGACAAACATGTGAGCAGGCAGTGCTCCAATCAATCCGGCTAGGTTCAGCCCAATGCCACTCCAAGGAGACCAAGGAGCTTCGATTGCAGAACAGGAAGAATAAATATTGTAGGATGGGGGAGGGGGAAAGACAATGATAGTAATTTGCAAAAATACCTGCTCTGAAGCTCTGACAACTTTATAAAGTGATGAATTTCTGCTCTCCTTGACCCTTTAGTGACCTCATCACGATAAATGCTCATTTTTATTTTGACGCAGCGAACATTCATTTTATTCAGAGTAAATGAAGATTTCACACATCACAAACGTTAAAATTTTAAACATGTAGTAGTGGTAAAAACTGTGCACAAACAAATAATTTATTTCCCATGTGGCTTCTTCTGCAAAGCACTGCTGACTTGCATTCCAAAAACGGTGTTCCCTGTAATGAGTTTCAAAAGTGCTGGAACACGGGCAACACAAAGTATGTGTAAAAATGTGTAAAAACTTTTTAAAAATACTGTAGGATGTTTTATAAGCGATTAGTTTAAACTACAAAAAGCCCATATCATGATACTAAAGAGGCATTCCAAAGAGTTATTAGAAGTTGAGCCAGGAAGGGGCTAAAGGACGTTGTGTACAAACAGTTCAATAATCTATCGTAAATATAATTCTTAACATCCTGATGCATGTTCAATAATCCAGGTAGAAAAATCTATAAGTCTGGTCCTCTGGACGTTTTTGTTTTGTTTTTTTGAATGTCCAGAGGACAAGACTCAACTTTTTTTAGATATAATTCATAACATTTACAAGAATAACAAGAAACCTACATTGGAGGAGCTTTCTAATTGGATAATCTAAATATTAACAATAAAAGCCTCAGATAAATAAAAATAACCTGTCTTTTCACTCAGGACTGACTGTGATCTCAAAAACAATACTGGAAAAAAACCTGCAAGTGAACAGTTTTTTTTGTTAATTTATTTATTTTATTTATTTATTTATTTCCCCCCTTGTCCTGTCTGGCATTGTGACACTTAGAATTACTGTCTGAGTGTCAAAGTGATGCCCAACAGATTTACTTTCACAAGCAGAGCATTATGGCTGGCCTTAATGCTCCACTTGATATATAAATTAAATGTTATTAGAATATGCTTTGGGTTTGTTTCAGATGTAATGGACACGGGGACAGAAAACAAAGAAGATAAAGCAGAAAAGTGAGAGAAGAGTTAAAATGTAACACAGTTTGTTGATAAATTCACTAAACCAAGTTAAAACTTTAAAATGCAGAAACATTTGGCAAGTTTCTGAACTCATTTAGGATGGGTTCAGACTACTGTATGTAGAAAACTTTACTTTGACAGACCACAGTTTGAACTTGGTTTTGGAAGTGCTCTGCAGGTTAAAGAGAAAAGAGACCATCCAGCTTGTTATCAGTTCACAGGTAGAAGCCACCTTCTGGGACGTTATGAAGCATTAGAGCAGGAGTGGCCAGTAAGTCTATCGCGAGTAGATTGCATGGTAAAATATATGTCAGCCTTTTATTTATTTATTTAAATAGAAGTCAGCCTTTTTCTTTTTTTAATCTATATATATTTTTTTAAATAGACGTCAACCTATCAATCCATCCTCACTATGAAATTCATCACTTGATTGACATACAGGGCAGCCAATCTCAAACCAGACCTTTTCTGACACATAGGTCATCATGCATGCACATACAATTGCGCCCAAAACTACCAAATGGCCTCGTAATAGTCTTCAGTTTATTTATTCTAATCTAAACTCAAAAAAGTGTGTAAAATGAGTTGGGGAGCTGGACCAAGTATTGTTTAAAGCAAAAAGACATCATGCCGGTTAGTGCTTGCAAAAACACACACAAAAAAATTAAAAATGTTGAGATTGGAATTAAAATATTAGTAATCCACTCAAACTAGCCATTGGCGCGCCAATCCAGTGTGAAAAAAACTATGTCCAAACAGATTGTTCGCCATCTACAACAGGTACGATATTTATTGCTGATAACGTTACAAGAGAATTCCACTTCAAGATGTGAATTATTACTTTTAAGTAAAAATATACTATTTTTCCTTTTTATTATTATCCTGTATATCGGCATTAACCTAAAATGAAGTCAGTTTTTTTTATACAAAAAAAAAAAAACTTTAACAGTTCAAAATTTTACTCAACCGTTACATTTTAAAGAGCTTTGATTAGTAAATTATTACAATCTATAAATAAATGATAGTATTTGAATATTTGCAGTAAGAGGCAAAACTGTAACTTCATATACCAGTAGTCTAATTATGTCTTACTGGCACCTGGTTAACCATAATTTGTTGCTAATCTTTTGTACTGGATTTCAAGTGAGAGAACTGGGATCGTAAGGAAGTGTTTATTTTAAGATTCATACGTTCATACTCTAAAAAAAATGTCCTTGCTGAAAACTGACCTCTACAGCTGCAGGACATCTGATAAATCTTTATCGTGAGCTCATATGAAACTTCACCTTCGAACAAGCCTCAAAACTCCACTGCTAAAATTGTAAGCACTGATTATGATAATTGCACCGTAAAGTTACAATAAGGAGAATTAACCAAAAAAAAGTATTTGTAGAAAGAATTCAGGAGGAACTCAGCCTTGTTATGCAAATCAGTTGTTTCCTAAATGTGATTTGGATTTTTTTTTTCTTTAAACAACGGGAGGTAAATTGCAAACAAGAGGTACGTGAGAAGATGAGAGGATCTGTGAAAATATTTTGTTTCAACCCCAAAAATCTGTATCTGTTTTTTTTTTTTTTTTACCTGTACATGTGTTCACAAGTTCGAAATGTGATAATGATTTGAACAGCTAAGCTTAAAAAAAAAATTCTGAGTAACAGAGCTTCACACAACAGACGTTAAAACTAGATTCTCCCTTGAATCTTTCATAATTACATCTGATTGGCTGCAGCTTCACAAAAGGTCACAGCTGATGACCTCAGATGGACACTGATTCAAAACAATGGATTTTTAGTTACACCGTCCCTCCCTAATAAGTTTGACTAACCTTTTTCAAACGCCTCACACACACAAACGCACACACAGGAGTAGGACTGTGATTTACCACAGCGCCCCTATCAAAGTGCCCTTGTTGTAATTACTCTCCGGCCAATATCCTGACCCTGATGATTGGCAAGAGCAGAATGTTCTCGATGCCTCGGTCTTCCTGCTGGGACTGACTGGGACCTGCTCCTTTATCTCTGACACACACCTTGTCCTGCTGTGAATGAGAACACGTCGGATGCGAAGGCCTTTAGCACTTTGCTGCTTCCATTACACTTTGCAGAGTGGGAGGATCTGATACCCGCATGAAAGCCGTGATAATTTGCTCGACCCAACGCGTTTCTCTTCCCCCTCTTGTCTGACACGGCCTTGGGTACTGAGGTAAATAAGGAAAGCTGTGCAAACTAAGCCAGCCCGGCTCACGTCTGGTTCCGGCACGATCTGCACCAAACAAACTGCATTAAGGCTTTCCCCCCTCCCTGCTCCCGCTCATTTGGACCGTCTCAGGCCTTTGGCCGGCGGTGCTGTCTGACTTGGGCGTCAGAGGTTTTTGGTAATCCAATGAAGGTGTGTAGGCGAATGTAAATACTGAGCACAACGAGCAGCGTTCAGTAAACAGCCTGAGGGCATACGTCAGCTGTGAAGGTCTTCCTCATAAACTTAAACACAGTTTTCTTTATTTCCAGAGTACTTCTAAACTTCTGATGTGCTCTTATTGCAGCGCACCTATGTTAACGACTCGCATACTAAGAATGTTATGTTATATGAAAAAAAAACTTATTGTTTTTAGCAAATATTTCAAAACTTTAACTCTTTACTGACAGCACAGAAGAACAGATTCAGCTCAAACTGCTCTAAAGAAATAAAATTAAAGATGTTTCTTTTTTTAACTAAATCCAAATTTTAATACTAAATGTAACTCGGAACAAAATTATCACAGAAAGACATTAAAATCAGACTGTCATCACAATATGTGTGCCGGTTTTCAAGCAAATGTGATAAAAAAAAAATCTGATTTAACCTTTAATTTATATTTCATTAACACAGAAAAGTGACTGCCGTATTTTCCTCCGTACACAGCACACCTCCTTATAGGTCGCATCAGTCCAAATACGTCTAATAAAGTGGAAAAATCCACAAATACATTGCATCACTGTATACGTCGCATCTGACAACCAGGAAATGTGGGCCGGTGTTGTGCCAAAAATCGATTTGCTGCCAAATGGCGGCCGCGGGAGCATGCACGGGAGGACTTTAACAATATTTTAAGATTAACACTTAAAAACAATTCTTTGTTTCCTCAAAAACCATAACAAAGGTGTGTCTCAGTTCAACTTTTGCTTAATAAATGCACTTTGACGGTCAAATCAGCTGCATTTTAAAAGCCGATATGTAGGAGTGTGCAGAGGGATGAGTAGCTGTGCATTTCTTCGAAATTTAACAAGATAACCACTAAAACAATTATTTGTTTGCTTGACTTTATAGCAAAGATGTGTCTGAGTTAAACTTTTACTTAATAAATGCACTTCAGTGGTCAAATTAGCTGCATTTCTCCAGGCCGGCGCAGCAAAATGAAGCTGATTTGACTGTTGCTCCAAGCGAGCTGGACGAAGGTGGAAGGCTAAGGCAAGCCGAATGTGTCATTAATAGCCACTTTTACATGACACAACAGCATGCCATAAAATTTGGCTAAATCTAGCAGCTGAAAATGTTAGTATTTAATATTTTCAGTCAGAATGAATAAAAGCAGTCATATCTCAGCCAAAAATTGGTTTATAAATATGGAAAAAATCCATAAATAAGTGGCTTTGTTGTTTAAGTTGCATGATATGCAAATTATGCAAAAAACTGTAACTTATAGGCCAAAAACACACATTTTTTTTTACATTTAAAGTCATCAAAAGTATCAGCTTTGCACAGAACATTCAGATGTGTAAAAATCAAAATAACGTAATTAATAATCAAGTAATTACAACAATTATATGTAAAGGGTAATTGGTTAGAGGGAATAAACTGAATACCTTAATTTTTATTATTCTCATGTCAGCCTCATTCAGTCAACTTCCTCTGTGTTAATGTTCGTCCTCATTATTAGTCCATTTGAATTCAGGAGAACCAGCTCAACTTCATAAACATTGCATTTTGTTAAACACTTGATTTAAATTTGATTTTCGTGTGGCACCGTAGGCTTGAAAGATGCAAAAACAACTTGCATCAGCGCAAACGATAAAAAAAAGATGATCTGGCTGGATTCTGGTCTCCACAACGAGCAGAAAATCCACGAGTTAAAGTGCTGCTGTGCTAATTCTGTGAATGTGAAAACACAACCAGGCCTCTCGTAAAGCTTGGACCTCCACACACGGCAGACATTTTTGAATCAATAAAACCTCCCGGATGAGGAGCGTCTTCAGCTTCAGAACAGAAGTCCAGTTGTTTTTATTTTTTAAGCTTTTTTATATTAAGTATAAAAACTGTTTTAGTTTGCTGCTCTTTGTTTTTCAGTGTTGACGATGATTTAACGTCTTCATAAAAAAAGGTAACTGGCAACAACTTGGTGTAAATTGAAATTCATCCATCGATTATCTTTACTCGCTTCATCCTTTTCGGGTCGTGGGGGTCAATGGTGCTCATATCCAGCAGTCACTGTGCGAGAAGCAGGGGGACAACACCCTGGACAGGTCTCCAGTCCATCACAGGGACATAAAGAGACAAACGAGACAAACAACCATTCACTCTCTCACTCACACCTAGGGACAATTTAGAGTTACCAATCAGTCTAACATGCATGTTTTTGGTCTGTGGGAGGAAACTGGAGTACCCAGAGAAAACCCACACATGCACAGAGAGAACATGCAAACTCCACACAGATTGGTCTTGGGCCGGGATTTGAAACGTTGACCTTCTCGCTGAGAGGCCACAGCTGTACCAACTGACCATCGTGCTGCCTGTAATTTAAAATGATTTCTAATAAAAAACAACAACTTGTCTCATTAATTCGCCACTGATTAAACAGGTTTAATAAAATTAAAAAAAAATACAATTTCAGTGGAATAATCTTAAGACGTGAACATTTTAAAAGATAAATTCGGCTCCAAATCACTAACTCAAGCTTTGCCTTTGCTAATTGCTCATTTAGTGGCACATCCTTTGTGACATGAAAATGGAAATAAATTAAACTAAATAAAATTTAAAAAAAAAACAGAGCTAAACTGATTTATAATAGTTGATTGTTGGGAGTTTGAGAATTACCTCAAAGCATCATGGGAAATCTCTGAAAACTTCATGCTAACGTTGTACGATGCAGAAAAGAAGATGTCTCTGAATTAATTTTACTGCTGAAGAAACACGGAACAAAAAAAAACAACAGTTTTGATTCATGTCAGAAAAACTTCTGACCTACGTGGAGTGACATAAAAAGCAGCGAAACATTCATTTAATGACCGTAAGAGCTGCTTGAATAACTGGAAATAAAATCACATTTTATTACAAACTGTTCAGAAAGTACACAAAATAAACTTTTATAGACATCGTGTCTCTATACGTCTGCTTTAGAAAAATAAAATGAAGCCACAACCTAAAATAAAAACTCAAAAATGTTCAGAGCCTCCCAGCGTAATCTGGTTAAATCCCCCACCCACACAGACGCTCACACGGTGCCGAGTCTACAAGGTTCTCCATCGAGCAGCAGCCATGTTGTTGACTCCAGCCTCGACTCTAATGTGACGCATGAGAGAGCGTAGAGCTGCACGCCGAGCACGGATTGAGCCTTTAAATATTCATTTCTTTGTTCAAAAGTGACTGTATTAATTATTAACACGGTGGATGCAGGACAGACATTGTTGCACTTTATAAATAACCCGACGAGGAAAACTGAGAAGAAGAGGTGGAAGTACAGAGTGGACCCCTGAGCAGGTTCTCATATCAGACGCAGCAGATGTTGGAGGGTGCTGTTGGATTATAAGGCACATGTGCCACACAGATGCAGAAAATCACCTGTCTGAAATAAACCACGTTAAGAAGGATTTACTTTAAATATGTCATTTTATTTATTTATATTCTATATTAGAAAAGGATAAAGGTAAAGATGAAACGAGCCACCCTCAGGACTTTAAAGTGACATGTATGAGACATAAATCATGTCGTTTTTCTCAATTTATACAATTTCTTTAAAAGAACACAATTTTTAAATATTGTAAATAATTTCATATAGCTCATATTGTATTGTATATAAATATATGTGGTATCTTATATTTATCATCGTAGCACTTTAGAAGCAGTTTTCTAAACATTAAGGATGAGCAGTGAGTTTTGAATATTCAAAGTGAGTAAAATGGGCAAACACACACTGCAACACACACACACACACAAAAAAAAACTGAACAAAAAAACAAGTAAAAATAAAATAAAAAGCAAAACATCTTGGTTTGTCCCATTGTTTCTGCTACTTCCGTTTATTTAGGAAACATTAAGTAGAAACTCTGGTCAAATGGTGAGCTCAGAGGTTAACAAGTTAATACAAAAATAAATAAATAAATAAATAAAAAGGCAACAAATCTAGTTAGTCTTTCGTGCTTCAAATGCCCATTTCTAAGAAACAATTTTCTTATCTATAATAACTCCAACTTCAAACTGAATGATTATAGAAAAGTAAATTTCTGACTGTACTTTAATGGTTCAGATATTTAAAAGAGGAGTTCTCTGAAAAGCTTATGAACAGTTAATATCTTACCTGCTGTAGATGGATCTGTTTGACCTCAACTCAGGGAAAGAGTTTCATTCTGGCCAGACTGAAACGTTAGACAGCTAGTCCGAGTGAGCCCAGACAATAATGACCTGATGATGTTTTAAAACAAGTCGTCTACACAGTGTTCATGCAGATGTGACCCCTGAAACGTTTACAATATTATTTCGTGTTACAGTAGTCTCGCCACTTTGCAGTTCGACTTTGGCAGACTCGCTCTATCGCGGCTTGTTTAAGTACAGTACTGTACATAACATACCCCCACCCCGCCCAAAAAAAAGCACAGCCATTTTGTAGTTTTCTTTCATTAAGCCTTCACTGTTTTGCCAGTCTAAAGAACTACAGTACCCAGAAGCCATATGTTCACTTCCCAGAAGTCAACACTGCTTCCGACTGCTGTTTGCTGCAAACAGAGAGAAAGTTTTGCAACCAAAGTCAGAAGTAACGATGATAATCTCACAGGACTGGCATGAAAGTATCAAATAATCCTGAAGATGAACTCGTCCTTCGAGTTGTATCTTCACTGCTGAGCAGCTGCAGCTCGTCTGGACTCAGTGTGACCCGGATCCTGGGAGCTGCAGGCTTCAGTCTGGTTCTGGTCGCGCAGTGCTGGTCTAGACCAGGCCAGAGGTGGTGGACTATATCCTGGACAGCCTTATCCCTGGAGCAGCAGCGGCGGGCTTCAGTCATGCAGCACCGGGACTTTTTTCCATCTATCGAGTTGGACGGAACCAAGTCGCTCCTGTTCTGCAGAGCCCTTGTAAGTAAAAATGTGTAGCTCCTGTACATATAAGCACTGTATGTTGTTAAAATGAGTAGGTTTTAGAGTTTAGAGGACTGATTTGTGGGGTTCATTGCTGCAGGATAGTCTGCAGAAACTAACCGAGTCGGAATAGAACAGAGTTGGACCAGAACCAGAGCAGTTGCTGTTCTGCAGAGCTAGTAAGTAAAATTTAATAACGTGTTGTTAAAATGACGTAGGTTTAAGAGTTTAGAACTTTCCAAGAGTGTGAGAAGGGTTTCTAAAGCCTTAATATAATGTTTACTGTACTTGAACTTGGACTACTGTCCCTACTTTGCAGTTTTCCACTTATCGCGGTGCTTCAGGGTACAGATCCCCCACGATAAACAACGGACTACTGTACAAGATTATTTCAGCTGAATTTTTAAGTTATTCCTGTTGGAAGTGGTACCACTGGCTGTTGCTGCTATTAGGCCTTTAAAATAACCATAAACGTTTAAGAAAACAGCACGTTAATATGAAGTAGGAGGTTTTTTCATTCAACCTTTATGTATACAGGTTAGTCTCATTGAATCACGACTCAGTGACAAGAGAAACCTGATTTAGACAAAGAACACAGATGAGGTACAGACAACAGTAAACAAAAATATAAAAGCCTATAAAATGAAAAGTAAATAAGTGATATAAAACAAAATAAATTAAAAAAAATCTAGCTATATTTTAAAACAGCATAGAATACTAAAAACAGGAACATGTCTGCGTTGATTTTTGCATTGAACTTAACAGTAGCTTAAAATCCCTTAAAGAGGTCAAAATCAAGAGCTTCAGATCTTTTTGCAAGGTGTTCCAGGTTAATTAAAGGTTCAGGAAATGGTGTTTGTGTGAACTGATATTTGACACTGGAGTAGTTTTTCTTACAGCAGAAGTATTGACCCCGCTCAGACCAGACATTAGCTCATAAATCTGATCAATATTAAACTATTTCTCCAAGCTGAGGTCGTTCAAAGAGCAATCTGCTACAGGTAAGACGTTAAACGTTCATTACCTCTCCACAGAACCCTACTTCAAAAGATCCGAACTCTCCCTTTATTACATATCAGCATTTTTAAAGTTAAATTACTGTGCTTCATCTGACTGAATATTAAAAAGTTAAATTCTAACTGCACTGCACAAACAAGATCATCTAAAAACTCCTAAAAGACCCCCCCCCCCAAAAAAAAAAGAATGCAACCATCCTCTGCAAACAAAGCCATGCTGTAAAACAACAAAGATGAATTATTCATGGGGCTGATAAAACCTTTAGGCCAGCTTCAGGTTCCAGAGCGGGGCTCGGGCTCTTGTATTTTGTGTTTTTGTTTTATGCCTCGCTGAACCTCGGCTCAGACGTGTGCGCGCCCCCTCCTCTGGATTCGCTTCATCGTGTGGTTTGTGGTCAGCACATCAATCACACATTAATGCACGAACACCACGTACACGTGGGGAAAGTGTTTATAACCGTCTTGAGTTTTTCTCTTGCTTGGAACAATGAAATGAACACGTGTGCCCGGTTGTTTTTCATTGTGTCACTAAGCTGACCTGAAGTCAGCCTCCTTCAGAGCAGTGCAGTCCATCTGCTGCATGTTTCCTGCACCCTCCCTGCATCCTAGTTCTTACTTTCAACACTTCCAGAGAAAATTCTGCGTCCTCCTTTTCATATTTCTCACAGCCCTTCATGAGGAGATGGAAGCTTTTCTTTTTGCGCCGCTGCATTAAATAGTCCTTTCACTGCAGCACCAGTATCCCACACCCAGGACACCCTGCAGCCTTTTGGTTTATAGAACAGGAAGAGAAGAGCAAGTTGGTGTTTGTTTCAGGGCTGTGTAAAATCCCCACACTGAAAAGTCTCCTCGGGGCCAAACACACAAAGCATTAACTGTCAGCCACCGACTTCCTCTGCCTATCCCAAATAAATAAATAAATAAATACAATCTCAGAGGACTATTTAGCTGTCAGCCACCTAACTACACCTCCCAGCTCCACTATTTTTAAACGAATCTGAGCAGAGCAGGTGCTGATTGACACGGCAGACTCTCTTTGCCTCCTACTGTCAGCATAAACACTCGCTTCTTTCATTTCACACGGATGTGGAGGTTTGCTGAAAGATAACATTACATTACAGTAACAGCAAAAAATAGACTAAGGGGAAAAACGACAAAAAAATATTATAAATCCATGTTTATTGCTTGGAATAGATGCAAGGGAGGACATTTACAACTTTTTGTTTTAGCTTAGTTTTGACTCTCGCTGTTTTGAGGTAATTCTAAGCAACTCGGCTGCTCCATTAGCTCAGCATTTGGTCTCACTAATGACACACTCCCTCTTTATTCACATGTCTTGTTTAAAGATCAGACGTACAATTAAAACACCTTCACGCAGCTCAGTTTGACAAAACAGCTGCGTTTCTCCAGGATTCAAATCATTTGGTGGGGAGGTATATTGCATAATGTGCATTTAATCATAACTTTTGAACTATTTCTTGTTTGTATACGTGGACTGGATATTATCTCAGACCCTTCTAAATTGGACTGCACCAACTTATAATTCTGCTGTTACAAGAACTTCCTGTCATTTATAGGCTGAGCTGAACCTCCAGGCCAGAGTTCCTGTGAAGACTGAACAAATAATTATAAATTAAAAAATAAAACAATTTGCACAAAATATTTTTCATTTTGATGGTTATTGTGTCCCTGCATCTTAATTTGTGAGCACAGTCACTGAACGCCAACAGTCATCTGCGTCTGTTTAGAAAGAGTGGAAATGACAAAGTAGGAAATGTTAAACGCATCAGTCTAACAGATGTTTTATAAGACCCGTGTGTTTGAATGAGCTCTGACTTTGTGTCACTCCACCGCCCTGCTTGATCCACAACATTTATTCTTGAAAGGTGTCTTCTTACTGTGATGACTGTGGCTGAGTGGTTAGAGCAGTCGTTCTCCAATGCGAGAGCTGGGGGTTCGAATCCACCAGCAGTCACATGCATAAGTGTCCCTGGGCAAGACACTGAACATAGCCTCCAATGTGTGTCCCATCAGTGTATGAATGTGATTAAAGCACTGATTAGTCTCTTTAGAATGATTTGTTCAATTAGCTTTGTATATATCTAGTAGAATGCTGTGTGGATGGGTAAATGAGGACACAGATTGTAGTGTAAAGCACTTTGAGTATCTTGATAAGATAGAAAGGTGATATATACGTACAGTCCATTTACAATTTACCATTTACTATTTTCTTTAGCAGCAGATTTCCTCTAACATCCATCCATTATCTTTACCCGCTTCTTCCATTTTCATGTCGCAGGGGTCACTGGTGCCCATATCCAGCCAGCACTGTGTGAGGGGCGGTGGACACCCTGGACATGTCCAAGTCCATCACAGGGACACATAGACAAACAACCATTCACTCTCTCTCTCTCACCTAGGGACAATTTAGAGTTACCAATCAGTCTAACATGCATGTTCTTGGTCTGTGAGAGGAAACCGGAGTACCCGGAGAAAACCCACGCATGCACGGAGAGAACATACAAACTCCGCCCAGAAGGGCCCCTGGCCAGGATCTGAATCAACGACCTGCTCGCTGAGAGGCAGCAGGTTTACCAACTGAACCACCGTGCTGCCCGATTCCCTCTGACATTTAAACACGAACATCTCTCAGATTCTACTCTTGTCTAATTCCACATTTGTTTGTCTTCACATTAAGCCTAAAGTTGGACAATCCTACAGTGGTTTTGTTTGATTCAAATGATGTTTTGTTTACATCGAGTGCACACTTGCATTTCAGATAATGACACTCAATATACAGTATCTGAAAAACTACTGGAGTAAATCTTTACAAATGCACCATTAGATATAGTTCAGGATACCTATTGGAATGTTTGATTTCATAGTTTGCACTGAGTAACTTTTATATTTACCACACATCAAATAGACAAAATCAGCAGTGAGTACCGGTGCATATTCTAATTATTAAACTTTTCAGTTTTACTTTTAGAGCTTTTGATTTAACATGGTGTGATGTGTTTGACTGTGATTTTTGGTCAAGTTTGCCTTAAATTAAAGCTTAGCTAACTAACATTATCATGAGCAGGACAAAGTTGTCGTTTTCCTTTGAAACATTTCTGAACTCATGTCAGGACTACTAAAAAAGAGAGGGGGTTCTGAATGGTGTCTAACTCACAGTCACCATAAGAAAATTGTAAAAAAAAAAAAAATATATATATACATATTTTTTTAAAATGCATTTATTTATTTATTTTAATGCACAAACAGCAACAATATACAGAGGAGGATTAGGTCCATGGTGTAATATTTTTCCTGAATTTTGACTTTTCTTTCTTTCATTTATGAGGAAAAAATGTCAGAATTCTGAAAATCAGAGTTCTGACTTTTTAGAAATATATAAACCACGTGCCAAATACTCTTCCATAACAATATCTATAAATTAAACCTCCGAATCTTTGAGCTTCGATGCCTGTATAAGCCATAAAGAATAATGAGTTCAGTTTTATCCAGCTCATCCACATAAGCAGGTAAACTTTAGCGGAGATTTCCTTTAATTTGCATTTCATAGTTAGATTTGCGTCAACTTAACTGTTGCCCTCTGTGCTCAGAGCAGAAAAGATACAGAAACATAAATAGGTTAGTTATTAAGACCACCACCGCCACAAGCATGTCAACCTTTAAAAAAAAAAACTAAATCAATTAGAAAATGTTGAAAAAAATAAACACACTAATTAAGTCCTAATCATTTGATCTTTTGGAGTCTGATCTAAATTGTCATTTCTATTTGGCTCTCGTCAAAAGAATAGGTAGCAACATTTGCATATTTATTACCTTTTTTTTTTCCTCTGGCCTTTTTTGCAGTGAGAAACAGGTCTGCTTTGAATGTGACCTGTGCCGACAGACTGCAGTGGAAGAATGTGGAAAAACAGATTGTTGCCATAAGTGAAATTTGTTTAAAAATTAGTCCATAAAGACACCATCTAATCATCACAGTACTGTAAATTTTGCTGCACAAGTCTCAGTTTTTTTGCATAAATTTGCATGCCTGTGACTTATACAGTGAAGTGACGTGTTTATGTGTTTTCCCCCCATATTTATAACCCAATTTTTGACTGAGAGCTGACGAGTTCATTCATTCTAACATGGAAAATATTTAACACTACCATTTTCAGCCACTAGTAGGCCCTTGACTAATATGGCAAGCCAAGTGTCTCATTAATAGGTAAAAGTGGCTATTAATGAGACACTTGGCTCGACATACAAGCCAACTTCATCTCGCTCCAGAACTCCTGGAGCAAACGTCAAAACAGCTGCATTTCACCACACCGCCCAGGTGAATTGCAGCTGATTTGACCATTAAAGTGCATTTATTAAGGAAAAGCTAATCTGAGACACACATTTACTATAATGTCAAGCAAACAAATATTTGTTTTTAGGTGGTTATCTTGTTAAATTTTGAAGAAATGCACAGCGAGGTGTCACTGTGCACTCCCCTCAGCTGCGAAATCGGCCTTTGAAATGCAGCTGATTTGACCATTGAAGTGCATTTATTAAAGAAAAATTCAACTGAGACACACCTTTGCTATAATTTTGAGCAAACAAATAATTGTTTTTAAGTGCTAATCTAGTTAAATTCTTGTTAAAGTCCTCCCGCGTCACAATTGGGCAGTCAGTCGATTTTTGGCACAACACCAGTCCACATTTCCAGGTTGTCAGTGGTGACGCATAATAGATGAGCCGTTTATGGCCAAGTGACGTATTTATGATTTTTTTTCACTTTATTAGACAAATATGGACTGAATCGACTTATACGGCAGTGTGATGTTTACGGCGGCAAGCACAGTAACTAAAACAACAAATAATCTCCCTAATCTACCTCTAAAATGAAGGTTTCCAACAGAAATGTCTTCAGAAACGATCTTAGTATGTCTTATCTTTTATATAATTTCAAATGGACCGTTTTGATTCGCCAGCTGACCTAAAAACCTTTTGTATAATGTTTTGCATCATCATGAAGTTTTGGGATTCTCATTTAAATTTAGGGATGAATTCCCGGTTAAATCAATCCAGATCAATAAAAAATAAAGCTTTCAAACTGGCACACTCGTAAACTAAACTAGCTTGTTGCCAGACGAGGTGATTAAAGTCCAAACTTCAACAAACTACAGATCGTTTTGTTGCTTTTGAGATGGAGGATTTGAAAATAACTCATTACTGAAAAAAATCCTCATTGTGAATCTTTTTGCCAGCACGAGTCACAAAGGCTGTTCATTATTAAGATCTTTGTCTTTGTTCTGATATTTGGAGCTGTTGGGAAATCTACTGTTTAGTTTAAAGTTTTGTTTCTGTGTATTTCGTTAATGACATTTGATTCTAAAGGTTATATTCATTTAGGTGAACTGAATCTCATGTATTTGAATTTATATTGATCGTAGTGATTGCAAACAATATGCTAAAACAGGTAGATACTGGAATATTTTAAAAAGTTCAGCCAGAGGCTTGTGGCTGTGTTGGAGGGGACTGCCTTTGTGTGATAAAAAAGTTGCCCCCCCCCCACCCCCCCATATGGTTTGCACACTGCATTATTCAATGAAATGTGCTTTAAATACATTTTTTTACTTGATCATTCCTCTGCAAAAACCCCCTCTGTGCTGAGAATGACAAATTCATCATGATCTCTCAGACTTTTAAACACTTTTGTTGCTCCCTGTGCATGCACACACACACGTGCACACACGTGCACCCAAACACACTACAAGTGCAAGCTCCAAGGACTGTATTGATAACATGTCTGCCTCCACCAGATGAGGGTAATAAATAAAAGTAAGCTGTTGTAAAAGAAAGAAGCACTAAGACAGCCAAATGCATTTCAACTTCCAGCAAGGGCACAGCTTTTGTGAGACTGACAAATGTGAAATTACACGAGAGAATGCAAAGCGTGAAGCTGACGTGGGGTATGTTTTGGTGGGAAGACAAAGGCTGTGTGTGTGGGAGAGAGGAACGGCAACGTTGTTGTTTGACAAATGGTAATTATCTTTTTTCTCCCACTTTTGTTCCACTAATTGCAGTTAATTTAGATTTTTTTTCCTTTTTTAAATTCAAACATGTCAGAGCAAACTTCACAGGAAGTCAAATTTCCCAATAAAAACCCATCTTTCACTGAATGTAAAACACAAAGATGTGAGGCTCTTAAATGAGTCCATTGGTGAGGTCAATCAGCACAGGCGCTTGGTTTTTAAACTCTTCCTGCCTCACTTTTTTACTCCCACTGCTCCAAACACATTTGCAGTTATCCCAAGGACACACAAACACTGGCTTCTTGAGTCCATTTAACACTCCCTTTTCATTATGAGGTGTTAGAGGAATGGCATTCTCATGCGGAAGCAGGGGATGGAAGGTACAATCTTGTTTTAATGTGTTGCGTTATAGACTTGGAAGATTTTGAACCAGTTTTCAAAAGTCAAAGGTCTGGTTAGGTGGCTGTGATGGATGTGAGACTGCGACAAAATGAAGATTCAACACAATGTGCTGGCTTCCTTAGATAGAAAACTTTACTAAATGGCTTTTTATGAATGTTTCTGTTCAGTGCCCTGAGATGACTTTGTTGTGACTTGGCACCATATAAATAAACTGAATTGAATTGAATTGAATAGTGAGATTGTGTGTTTCCATAACTTTTTAATTGATCTCTTTACAGACACTAATGTGCATGTGTAAAAATCGGGCATCACGATCCAAAAAGATTAATAGCTATTTCCAGTATTCAAGTTCATCGTTCATCTCTCGTCGTTTGGTCCTGTGCACCTACTTTTCTATTGACTTACATATACAAACATAATTATAAAGTAGTTTTATTGGTATTTTACGTTGCAATAGTGAAATGTCATCAAGGTGCAATGTTGCAGAGTGTCTTAATGACTGAAGAGCACAGTTGAAACATAGGTAGATAAGAACAATGTTTACACCAAATGTAATTTAATTGCTTATTTATGTAAAATAAGTTATAGTGATTTAAGCTTGGAGGTAATCAAAATGCATCAACAATTGTCAACAACAGAGATGAGGTCACTGAGCAGCTGGTGTCAGGAAAATAACCTCTCTCTGAATGTTAGCAAAACGAAGAAGATGATAGTGGACTTCAGGAAACACCGCGGAGGTCAGCACTCCACCATCTACATAAACAATGCTGAGGTGGAGCAGGTCAGCAGCTTCAAGTTCCTCGGGGTTCACATTACCGAGGATTTGTAATGGACATTACATACAGACACTGTGGTCAAGGAAGCCCAACAAAGACTACTTCCTAAGAAGACTAAAACGTTTGGTATGAACCCCAGCATCCTCACCAACTTTTACAGGCGCACCATTGAGAGTCTGCTGACAGGCTGCATCACAGGGTGGTATGGGAACTGCACCAGTCAGAAAGCTCTACAGAGGGTGATGCAAACAGCAGAGGACATCACTGGTAGCAGTCTCCACACCATCCAGGACATCTACCGCAGCCGGTGTCTGCGTAAAGCACGCAGCATCATTAAGGACCACACCCACCCAGCACAAGGACTCTTCCATCTACTACCCTCAGGCAGACGATACAGGAGTCTGCCATCGTGCACGAAGACTCAAAAACAGCTACTATCCACAAGCTGTCAGATTACTGAACTCTTGATAATTATACTGAACAAGTGACAATAACATTGCACCAAGCCACATCTGTGACAACTAATATGTTTATTGCTGCTGCACTATGTGGCTGTATCATGTATGTACCTACCTTACCATCATCATTCACTTCATCTCAATGTTACTCATTACCTGTGCAATAACCTGTCACACAACCTGTGTAGTTTGTTAGTTATGTGAAATATCTATCATGTGCATTTAAGTAATATTACCACCTGTGAAATACTTATTTATACTAATTCATCCTACCTGCATCATTATATTCTACCATGTTGTCGTTTATTATAATCTTTTTGGCCCTTGTAATATTATATTTCTTTTCACTTTTGATACTTTATTTTGTACTTTTACTTCATGCTTTAGTATTTATTTTTTTAGCAAGTTGAATCAGTTCTTCTCATCCTGAATATTTCGTTGCATTGTTGACCTTGTGTTAAACTGCATATGACAAACAAACTAAAGTCGTTTTATCATATCGCAGCCCCCTGAATGGTTATTGAATCGTGAGGTGCCTAAAGATCCCCACCTTTAATAAAAACACGGCTGCAGACTCTCAGCTGACCTGCCTGAGAGGTCCAACAGACCGAGCTGGCAGATGTGTCACGGGAACAATTCACCTTGCCATCTGTTTTTTCAGTGCTTCATTGACGAACCCTTCCTCCTCCATCCTGCAATCAAGGACAGGATGAAATACAAGTCCCATTATGGGGAGGCAGCTAATAATGCATTATCAATTAGTCCCTTTGGCTACTGATCAATGCCTAGCAGGTGGTACAAGGCCATTTCTTTCATTTAGGACTATATTGTCCTCTTCCCTGCAATTCTCCTACTTCCTCCTGCTCATTAGATGCTGGCGCTCGGACCAAATTGCAGCAGAACTTTTATTCAATAATCCATTCGAGATTATGTTTAATTACTGCGGCGGGGCCCCAACACAGCGAGGATGGCTCTGTCAGAAATTCCACCAGTTCCTGACAAAATGGCACAGGTCTTTTTACTGCTTTCAAATAAATGCCATTTGTGTCCAGACTCCTGTGAAAAAGGTAAATGCATTTGTCTGCATTCATGTTGGTGACCTATACAGAACAGAGAAAGTGAGAAGGGGGAGGAAAAAAGCGTAATAGAGGAGAAGGGAGAAAAGAGTGGGTGGAAGTTGGTGTGCGGGATGTGATTGGCTGTTATAATACCACAGATGAGTCCGGTGGTATTAAACTAAAGGTTACAGATCATTTAGGCTAAGCCCAGCTTATCTCCCCCTTAGATCAGAAATTAAATATGTCATTGCATTACAATCCAGGATCCAGTTAATCAGAAAATACATATTTTATACAGATGAAACCTCAGAGGTTTGCGGACATCATACGCGGCCTTAAATTTTCTGGCTACGTCCTTTAAGATATTTGTACTTCAAAGGATTTACCGAGGGCATGAGCTGATGCTGATAAACCTGTAGGTTATAGGAAGTGCTAGTATTTTCTTCCAAGATCCACTTTTAAATGAAAAAAGGAATGACAAATTTTTTTCCAGTCATATAAAAGAATATTACTTCATGAATACGGTGTGTGATTCCTCTGTAAACTGCTTCATAAAGCAAAAGGCAAACGTGTCTTCTGTTTTCGGTGAAGACGCCTTGTTGACATCCGTTTCAATCAACAAAGAAAAAAAATATAATCTCCCATCTTTATAAGGCGGTTGCAAAGGTTTATTGAAATGCATGCGTTTTCCACCTGAGAGGGTTTTGCTGCTGGGGTGACAATACGAAGCGTGGATCAAAATCGTTTCCATCAATGCTGGCAGATGAAATGCAAACACAATCAAATCAGGCTGGCCAATACATCGAGCGTACGCTCAAATGCCAATCTCGCTTCCACTCATCATGTGTCTGATGAGAAATCATAGAGTGGGAGAATCTCCTAATCTATGCAAACACACTGTCAGTATTGATTTGTTCGGAAGGGATATTTCTTTATTAAGACTCACCAGATGTCTTCCCACCTCACCGACTTGGGAGAGGCACAGCGTTGGCTGGGGCCTTCGAAGCAGTCACGGCCAGAACAATTGAGATAAGTTACTGTAGGCAGGTAATGAGAACCGATGGACTCAAGGATGGATCAATGTTTGACATAAAAACCAAAGAGGGAAGGACAATTTGTGACAACTCTTTCCCTTTTCAAAAAGAGTTTATGAAAGACAGTATGCCACCTTTCAGAGTCAGAGTCAGAGTTTCTTTATTGTTGTTCGCACCTCATGTGGTACATGTGGTGGAGCGAAATTATGTACACAGGGTCCCAGTTACACCCAACAATAAAATGTAAAAGAAAACCAGTAATAACATCTAAGATATGAACGAAGAAAAACATCAACTAAATATACACTAAGCACTCATAACTCATGTCTACGTTTTAAACAAAGACCATCTTATGTTGAGAAAAGAGTTGTAGTTGTTTTTGTCAAAGATTAGTCAGTGCAATACTGTGATATCTTACGCTGTCTGTTAGTGCTTGAAGTATGTGTTTGCCTGTCATTACTTTTTTCAGCTGCTCCCTTCTTCAGGGGCCGCCACAGCGAGTGAACTCACACAAAGACTCGGCAGTAGTTTTTACGCCGGATGCCCTTCTTGACGCAACCACAGACCACCGAGCTACCACAGCCCTCTGTGTGGAGGAGAGGGCTGCCATTTAAGACACCAAGGGAGCAGCTGGGGGAATGTTAAGGGCCTTGCTCAAGGGATCAAAGTTAGGCAAATGAGGGTGGAAGCAGGTTTGGGTGCTTCACCTTTCCCAACCATATTTTTGTTATCAGTCTGGGGATTTGAACCGGCAACCTTCCGATCACAGGCTTGCCATCACTCTCTCTAATTGACAGGAAAACTGACTGACAGCTTGTCTGTCATCTACTACCACACCAAATTTTAGTACAATCTCTGTAACGTTCAACAATCTAGCTATTTTTGTGTAGGGGGTGATTAGATGGCAGCCATCTTGAATTGACTAGACTTTGAAAGTTGTTTATAGATTTAAAACTGATGATTGTAAATAAACAGGCATAAAAATGCCAACTAAGGTTTTATGCAAAGATGTGCATTCTGTTGTGTTCAGCCACTACTACGCCATTAGGTCAATATCTGCAAAACTGCCTGAGTTACTGAGCCAAGGGTTACTAAGTAATCAGCCAAGATCATGTTAGGGTGAGTCTAAAAGTTGATGTATATGTCAAACCAGTGATTACTTTCTTAATATTTTATTAAAATGTGTTCAGTGATTCATTAAATATTTTACTAAGGATACACACACAGGCAAAAACAGTATTGCTCCCCCTTTGGACGATAAATAAACCTCGTCTGTGTGTATGTGTGAACGGGGAGGTTGAGCGTTCACACAACACAATGGGACGTAAACTGTAACTGAACAGCAGATACAGTCAGATGGAGCTCCTCTTTTGTCTCTGCTGCACTGAATCAGATTCAATAAAGCAGCCTGTCTGATGAGAGCGGGGTCAAGTCTGATACAGAGTCTTATCCACATGTCATGTTTTCTCCCGCCTGAGCTTTGAGTACTGAGCAGAAACCCCACGGAAACGTGCCTGCACTTCAGTCCTGGGTCAATAATACAATTCAAACCCTCTCAGTTCTCCTTGGCGTTTGACTGATTGCACTGGAAGTGAACATGGATAGAGATAGCGGAGTCTTGTCTGTGTTTGAGCCTGAGCAGCTCCTCCCCACCAGAGCAACACACACCTCGTATTCCTTCAAGTCTGGCTCGCAGTGAGAAGGTACAAGGATTATTAGACGTGGCTTTGGCTCTATGATCAGCTTGTTTTCCATTTGATATTTTTAAATCAACAACAGCTTGCAAATAAGTCATTAAGACTGAAGAAAATCCCTTGATCTCTTTGAAGATAATTAAAAAGATGCTTCCAATGCATCAGCCATACAAAAAAAAAGCTATTTGAATTTTGGAGTATTCTGAATTTTATTGTTTTCCACAAAAAGGTACACATTCTGTACACAGAGTGAAAACAAACAAAAACCTTTTTTAAAATTAAGGTCATGAAACTAATCTGGGATCTGACCTTTTGGGGTGCTTAGTCCCAAGTACTGACAATGGCTTTTGGTTTGAACAATGCACCCCATGGTGTGGTTTATAAGAAGTGCAAAAGCACCTGGTGTTCCCAGGTGGTCTCCCAGCCAAGTACAAACCAGGCCCGACCCTGCTTAGCTTCCAAGATCAGACGAGATCGGGCGTGTTCAGGGTGGTATGGCTGTAAACGAGGAGCTCAGTCACAAATAGGACTTTTAAAGGATCATAGCAAACAAAGACTAAACTTTTGCAACCAGAAGTTGCAACATATACACTGCATGACCCCCCAAAAATTGTCACCTGGATTTAACTAAGCAAATAGGTACAAGCCTCCTATTGGATAATTACTGCATGGGTGATTATCTTTCAGCTGGCAACAAGTTATTTAACCCCAACTGGTGCACGAAAGATACATCATGTGGTTGTGGAAAAGATGTCAGTCTGTTTGAGAATGGTCAAATCATTGGCATGCATCAATCAGAGAAAACATCTAAGGAGGTTGCAGAAACTACTAAATTTGTGTTAAAAACTGTCCAACGCATTATTAAAAACTGGAAGGATAGTGGGGATCCATCGTCTTTGAAAAAGACGTGGCAGGAAAAAAATCCCGAATGATCGTGATTGGTGATCACTGAAACGTTTGGTAAAATCAAATCGAAGAGAAACAACAACAGCACTCAGGGCTATGTTTAATAGTGAAAGTAAGAGCATTTCCACACGCACAATATGAAGGGAACTCAAGGGATTGGGACTGAACAGCTGTGTAGCCTTACGAAATCCACTAACCAGTGAGGCTAACTGGAAAAAATGGCTTCAAAATTGTTAGGGAGCATAAAGATTGGACTCTGGAGCAATGGAAGAAGGTCATGTGGTCTGATGAGTCCAGATTTATCCTGTTCTAGAGTGATGGGTGCATCAGGGTAAGAAGAGAGGCAGGTGAAGTGATGCACCCATCATTCCTAGAGCCGAGTCATCAATGCAAGATCTTGGTGAAAAATTAATTCAACGCTGGATGGAAATAGATCTTGTGACATTGCAGAAGTTTATTGAAACAATGCCACAGTGAATGCATGATGTAAACAAAGCTAAAGGGTGTCCAATGAAATATTAGTGTGTGCCCTTTTTTTTGGTGGCGACTTTTTTGGGGGGCCAGACAGTGTATCTACACAACACACACATAACAAAGCACAATTAGCTTTAAGCATTAACCTTTAATTTAACCATTAAGCATAAAATGTAGTTATGGCAGAAAATGGAGGATTTACTTGCAGTTACCTTCATACAGATGAACATGTGGTAGTTCTCGTTTATTAATGTCATATTCAGCTGTTCATGAGGTCGCCCGCCGGCCTTTATCTTTATCTTTTGCATTTTTCCAGACCCAGTTTAGGTTTTGGAAATGGAATAAACTGTATTACATCTCTAAACCAGGGGTGTCAAACTCACTTACAAAAGGGGGCCAAAATCAAAACCTTTTTCAAACTAAGGGCCAATTTCAGAAACTACATTAACTCAAATCAGATTCCCAGCATCTTTTCTTGGTCACAGGTTCCTCAACAAGAGTTTGATTGGTCTCATTTGATGTTCTCTGTTGTGCTTTCAACATCATAATCAAAGATTACTGAAAACTTCAAGAGATAGAAGTATTTTATCTTTCATATATCATCTTGGGGGCCAGATAAGATGTCAACAGGGGCCACATTTGGCCCCCGAGCCTCGACTTTGACACATATGCTCTAAACACTCAGGTTAATGCGTGGCTGAATTGCATGTTCACCACTAAAAACATTTAACATTTTTTTATGATGATTTTTCATTTAATCATTATGACCACAAAGCGTTCATAATGCAAAACCCTGACATCAGATTAAAAAGGGGGTGCAGTTCCTGCAGGAAAGGGGCGTTTGAGACAAATTAAGGATTGCTGATTGATCAGTTGCTGACAAGCGTACTGGACTGATTGAAAGGTGGCATTGAGGATACGACTGGTGCAAAAGAATAGATACAATAGATTTTACTGGCCCATTTAAGACTTCAGTCTTCACCCCTAGATAACTTGCCGAGATTTTTTTCGGGGGGGATATCAGAGCAGTGTGCCGTTTGTTTTTGAGCAGGGGGGAAGGGGTGGTATTGTTAGAGAAGAGGCAGCATGAGCGCTGCCTTTAGCTTTTTTACCTAGTGCGCCTGTACTGTATTGTGGGCTGCTAGCGTAGCACTATGTCAGTGCCAATGGGTGGGGGGTGGGAGTGCGTGTGCAATTTTGCTTCGGTATGCGGGACGTATGGTTCTGCTGATGGGGCAGGGCATCCCGCTTGTATAATGGTAGGGGAAACACTGGATTGTCGTAATTTATTCCATATTTATTCCTAGTTTATTTAATATTTTGGTGAATCTAAGGTTTGGGAATTGAGTTTCCTTACAAAATCTTAATTATGTTTTGTATTTATTTTTCAGAGTGCCAAGTTAAAATGTAGGAATGCATGAGCACTTCCAAAAAGAGGCTAAAATCATCACTGGATCTTGCACAATGACTGGCACTTGAAGTAATCCAGAAGGTAATCGGTAGATGTTCATCAAATGTTTGACGTCTACAAGTTTCACTAACATCTGCACAGTGGATTAGATATTTTGTTAGCAGACAGACACACAGACAGAAACATTATTTGAGTTCACCTTTCTTTGGCAAGCGATAAATAATACTTTTTTATTAGAATAATGATGAAAAAAGCATACCAATGTTTACGATCTTTCTATCAACACATGAATCTATGGGGGTGTGTCTCCTCAGACATCTTTCCTTGACGTTGCCGTCGGGCAGCTTCTGGTGTGACAGAAGCACTGGTTGCCTGGAAACAGGTACAAGTTTAGAGTCCAGTGTGACTGTGACGACCAGGGTGAGAGGACAGCTTGACAAGCAAACGTTGAACACACACACACAGACAGAGTTGGACGTGTGTGTGTGCACCTTACATGTTTCTTGCAGGAACAGGGATTAGAACGAGCTGTCGGTACACTCCTCGGGGCAGCGGTGACATTAAACAGTGAAATCGTTTGAGGGATCGATGTGTGTACAACCAAACCTCGGATCAACCAACGTGTTCTTCATAACCACACAGTTCTGCATACGGGGCGTCCATCTTCAAAGGCGGTGAGAGCAGAGAGCGAAGCCTTGAACCTCCCAGATTTCTAAAGATGGAGCGCCCTGGCTGCTGTGGGGGTCTGCAGCAGCCAGCGTGCCAGATTTGGTTCACAGTCAAATAAACACTGACTGTAACAGCACTTAAGACACGGAAAACGGTCCATCATCATTAAAGTCTGGCAGAGCCATGTGGTATTTGTAATGTGGTCCCATAAACTCCGCAGTTTATGAGCTACGTTGCTATCCTTTGATACTGACAGAAAAAAAAATCAGCATGTCGTAGTAAAAGATGTCGCCCATCTGAGGGCTCTATGAAACTAGTTGTGCTCAAATAATGTGTGTATTTACATAAATTTAAATATCAAGGTCACTCCTGCAGCAGAGTTATGGTTGCTCAGAACTTTAGTTTGGCCAAAAAGAAAAAAACAAATCATCTTTCTGAACATGAGGGTACAGGTGACGGACTCATGAAGACATGATGTATAACAAAAACAGGAACAGGAGCTCAGTTTCAGATAAACTCTCCAAAGCAGTGTTAATAATTGTGGGAGGAAAACCTAGAACGAGAAGTGAAATGCTCCTCACTGTCAAACTCTACGTGAACGAGTCCGACTCGGTTAAAACAACGTTATTATCACCTGCTTCTGAAAGGTGCAAGGCAGGTGGTAAGGGTTTTGGCTGGGTGTTTATCTGTGATGTTAGCAAAACAGCTCAGGAAACACAAGACAAATTTGAATGAAATTCTCAGAAAGTAATCATTTGATGTACATCTATAATAAATTACCTTTTGGAGTTGATCCAAATCAAGATGGCCTCCACAGTTAATTGATTTTAGCCAACTCATACGTGACTACATGTCAGTTTTACTAATACTAATATTTTGTGTGGTAGTAGCAGAGTGTCATCTCCAACACCTTCAAACAGCTACACTTTACAACAGGATCTTTATTAAAATCTTGACATAAACTCTTGGTGTCAAACCCGTCTGTTAGCAAAATATCTCATGAACAAATGGACAGATTTTAATGAAATTTTCAGAATGTAATTACTTGATACACATCTATAACTGATCAACTTATTGAGTCACCTCAGCTGAAGATGTCCTCCACAGCTAATTAACATTAGCCATCACAAACAGCAATAAGTTATAGTTTAGTTTACAAATAATGAGGTATGGGTTGATGTGCTAGTAGCTGGAAGTCATTCTTATCACATACTGTGAGCACTAACAGATATGAGGTCTTTTAATACTCCATAAGATTACTGATGGTGTATTTTAAAAAGTTGACTAAAATACAATACAACTTTATTTATAAAGCACTTTAAAAACAACACCATTGGCCAAAGTGCTGTACACTAACACAAACAAGCATAAAAACCATAAAATAAACAGATACCATAAAAGTAATGAACTACAAAATCATAAAACAGCAAACAGTAAAAACAATACAACAAATAACTTGAAAACAGTAAAAACAAAATTTCAAGCCGAGTTAAAAGCCAAAGAGAAAAAATATATATCTTCAGGGAAGATTTAAAAACAGGAAGTGTGTCAGCTTGTCTCAAACTCCACAAGCTCAGACGTTTGCACTGGGCCAGGGGTCATTTAAAATGGAGTGTGGGAAAATGGAAGACTGTTCTGTGATCAGATGAGTCACGATTTGAAGTTCTTTATGAAACACTGGGACGCCATGTCATCTGGACCAGAGAGGACAAGGATAGCCCAAGTTGTCATCAACGCTCCGTTCAGAAGCCTGCATCACTGATGGTATGGGGTTGCATGAGCGCTTGTGGCATGGGCAGCTTGCATGTCTGGAAAGGCACCATTAATGCAGAGAACTATGTTCAGGTTCTAGAACAACATATGCTCCCATCTAGATGTCATCTCTTTCAAGGAAGACCCTGCATTTTTCAACACGATAATGCCAGACCACATTCTGCAGCAATCACAACATCATGGCTACGTAGGAGAAGGATCCGGTACTGAAATGGCCAGCCTGCAGTCCAGAGCTTTCACCTATAGAGAACATTTGGCGCATCATAAAGAGGAAGGTGCGACAAAGAAGGCCCAAGACGATTGAACAGTTAGAGGCCTGTATTAGACATGAATGGGAGAGCATTCCTATTTCTAAACTTGAGAAACTGGTCTCCTCTGTCCCCAGACGTCTGTTGAGTGTTGTAAGAAGAAGGGGGGATGCCACACAGCGGTAAAAATGGACTTGTCCCAACTTTTTTGGGATTTGTTGATGCCATGAAATTTGGAAACAACAGATTTTTCTCTTAAAATGATACATTCTCTCAGTTTAAACTTTTGATCTGTGATTTGTGTTCTATTCTGAATAAAATATTAGATGTTGGCACCTCCACATCATTGCATTCAGTTTTTATTCACAATTTGTTTATAGTGTCCCAACTGTTTTGGAATCCGGTTTGTAAAGTGAATTACAGTAGTCCAGACGAGTTGTATTGAAAGTGTGGATTAAAGTCTCAAAATTTCATGAAAGAAATGGTTTGACTTTGGCCACTTGTCTCAAGTAATAAAAACTAGACATGATCACTGATTTAACCCGATTTAAAATCATTGTCCAGCCTCACACCCAGGTTAGGTGCTGTCTGGGTCAGATGTTTTGTTATAAAGGACCAAAATCAGCATGGACTTTGGAACCATCACTGAGCTTAAACAACAGGACCTCTGTCTTTTCCTCATTAAAATTTAAAATGTTCTGTGGCATCCATGCTCTGACTTGTGCCATATATTCCAGGAGTTGGTTCACAGAGTATTGATAATCTATTTTTTAATGGCACAAATTTGGCTATCAGCATAAAAATTAAAATTAATGCCAAGTTTCCAGAGAATATATCTCAGAGGGAGTAAATAAAGGGAAAACAGAAGGGGGCCAAGTATAGATCCGTGAGGTACTCCACATTTGAGAAGTGAACCCTTAAAAAGCCTCTTTTTTGTCTGCATACCTCCTAAATCGAAGGATCAGCTGGTCTTTCAACAAAATTGACCAAATTCTCCCGACAGGAGTCAGGGTAAGGAGGACCCTCTTACCTCGATGGAAACAAATTGGATTCATGATGACAACTGTTTATTGTTGTTTGGCTGGTGAATTCTGGATTGTCTACAAATTTGTGTGGATGTGTCGAAGCTTGACAGCGCTCAGGCTGAATTATGTGCATTTGCGTCAGAGAGCTGGAACAGTGGTTATCAGGACTGTGGACTCTCTAACAACACATATGAAGGTGGGAATAATCTTGGAGAAGCTGTGAGCTCGACTTTCGGCATAAAGAATCAATATGGCTGTTTGGAGTTTCCATCAGAGGAATATATACCAGCGAGACTTTAAAAGGCAGAAACAGCAATTCACGAGTTCTGCCTGACCCAAAATTGAGGCCTTGACGCCGGACTTAACTCAACTCCTCCTGGCATGTTTTGAAAACGACAAAGACGCTTTGTCTGTCTCCTCACCACTCCCTTCCCCAAGGCCGTGGACATGTGACAGAACCTCAACCGAGCTGGTGATAAATGACACCTCTTATCTGGACAATGGCTGGGGGGGAGGGGGGGGGGGAAAGGGGGGATGCTCTGGACTATGCTACGACTTTCCCTTAAAAATTCAACGTCTTCATTGGCCTATATGTACACGTATCACGTCTATGTATGTTGCTTTGCTATGGTAGGTTTTTTTGATGCCTCAAATCGTGCCCTGTCTAGGTGTGAGAGATTTTTTTTATACCGTCTCTCCTCATGTTTTCTTCCCTTTTCTCATCCAAGCAAAATATTATTCTGAATAAGAATAATGAGGGTCGCGCTATTTATAGTAGCAGCTTGGTGCACTCCACCCATCTTTTGGACGACTGTACGTACATATTCTCGTTCTAGCTCAGTGCAATGATAATAAAGCTTATTCTGATACAGAGGACTCCATAGAACCAATACACACAAAAAAGCTTCTCTCTTGTTAAATAGGATTTAAACCTCTGTAGAGCAGGACCCTGAATGCCCACCCAATTCTCCAGACGAGACAGGAGGATCTATGGTCCACTGTGTCGAAGGCAGCAGTTAGGTCCAACAGCATTAAAACTACACAGTGACCAGAGTCTGTGGCTAAGAGAATGTCATGGCAAAAATGGCAAAAACTGTCAGTTCTGATCATTAGTTAAAACTGAGACATGAAAGGTGGTGGGAGACCTGGATTCCTTCAGAAAAGTCGAGGCTATTAAATATAAAATTATTCAAGATGACTGAATTTTGTTCAATTACTGGTGTCATCTGTTAGCAAGTGTAAAACATTTTAGATGTAACCACCAGAGGTGTAATATTTATTTTTAATTCCTCGTGGGGTTTTCCTTTTTATCATCAGAGGTTTCACATGGACTTCTATACTCAAACACTTCAGACACAACACAAAGTCCATTTTGGAGAACCAGAACACAGAGATAATCAACCTAATGTTTTCATTCATACACAGAAGGCAGGGTGTCGAGACAAGCAGAGTAAACCATCATTCAACCACTGCGGATATTTAAAAAATTAATCCGCAGCTCAGCTGATGTTTTTAACACTTCAAGGGGCCACTTTAAAGTTCCTAGAGGGCTTGAATTATTTTCTGTTTCACTTGCACTTTATTTTAATTAATTATCACTCCTTTCTGCCACGAGCAGCACACTTTCTCTTTGTTTTGTCCCGCACAGCCTAAGAAGCAGCTTAGAACGTCTGCTACAAGTGCATGTGGCAGAACACGTGCACTCTTTCTATTAGGAGAAAGTTTAGTTTGGCACTTTGCATCTTTTACACAAACACTGCTGATGATGTTCTGCATGCTAGAGCTGGCAGAAGAAAAGTTTGGGCTTTTATCACTTCAGAGTACAACTCATTGATAATTCCCTCTAATAACAAAAAAAATGTTTATTATTGTGCAAATTTTATATTTTCAAACAACAATTGTCAAGTACCCTTGGTGCCATTGTTAGCATTGAGCTTTCCAAACTGTGCCTCGCACTGAAGATAACACACTTGAATACTGAGAGGCAGGAGGTTTTTGGGGCATGACATGAGGAGCTATTAACGAGATGAAATATATTTTCAGTTCCTCTTTCAGCCACAGTCAGTGTGACACACTGACACTAACTAGGCTCTATGGAGAAACAAATGAATTCCCAACTTTTGAAGGTAGCAAACGCTGAACTGAATAATATTCTCCTGCTTTGAGTGTATAAATGTGTTTGTACAGAAGTAATTTCTTTCAGTTTTTTTTTTTTTTTGCACAGATATCAGCTGTTAGTCTATTTTAAAACATGCCATCTATCTGCAAATCTGCACACACGTTTGTGTATGAGAGTTCCTGCTGTCCCAGAAAAAAAAAACAAAACTGTCATTTCCACATTTCTCATCCCAAATCGCTTGTCAGGCTGTGAATGGATGGTTCTGAAATTTGCAGATCGCTTCTGAATCACACCACATCAGTGTCATATATGTTTATGACACTGATGGCGGAGGCGTGGAGGCTGGGTGGGGGTGAGTGGTGGTTTGCAGCACAACAGAGAGGAAAAACAAACAGGTCTCCAAGGTGATGGAGAAGATTTCTGCGTCTGAAACCAATGTGCTTATTATGAGAGTGGCAGGCTAAATAAGGCTGGAGGATGAGCGGGGAGTCTTGATGGAGCGCAGTAATCACCGGTAATTTGCAGACCTTAGTTTCAGCACACAAACACTTTGCATAATGCGTCTGAGAAGGTGTACATCTGCAGCCAACAGCGTTCAGAAACCAGTGAAGACATCTCAGAGTAAAAGAGTCCTCAACCTTAATTACAAAAAGGCCTCGTCCAGACCTTGATCTATGATGAGTCTTTTAGTGATCAAATTAAATTCAGATAATGCTTAATGCAGGTGTGAATAGCATCAATGCTCATTGAAAGCCTTTGTGAAAAACCACCTAGTGAGGTGTTTCACATTACCATCTTTGGAAATGGTCTGGATCACATTTATCTCCGTTTGTCAGTCTGAATGCAATCTGTCTTACGCCAAGTTGCAGGAACTCTTACTAAATTCATGTACATAAGTAGCAGGTTTTTTTTATTGGGGGGGGGGAGGAGGGGGCATTTTAGAGTATAGTAGTCCCTCGCTACTTCACGGTATCGCGTTTTTAGTTTCAAAATAAGATTGGACATAACACACAATTGGATGATTGATGGATGAGCCGCACGATCGGAATGAAATTTCTATTTAAAATAAATTATTGTAGATTATTTAGCACCTGCTGCACATTTGTGCAGCCCAAAGATGCAGAAAAAGCTTCCTCCTGCATCTTTGGGCAGCCCATACAGGATAACCTTCATGCTGCAGCTGATCAGCTGTTCACCGTGCAGAGATGAGAAATGGGCGTGGCCAAGAGCGCTTGCAGGTGGCAAAGAGCAGCGGAGGCAGGGAGCTGAGATCATGACATTCTGTGCTCTTTTAGAGCGTTTAGAGTTTAGAAACATTGTTTAGAATATTGCAGGAGTATGGGAAGGGTTTAAAACACCTTAGTATATATATCTATATAAATAATAAAATGAACTACTACTTATACTAGTACTACTATTCCTACTTTGTGGTTTTTATCGTGGGTTTTCAGGGTACGGATCCCCCACAATAAACAAGGGACTACTGTAAAAGATCAAAGTTTGGTCAGCTGAAAAATAGACTGTTTATCTGAATCCTTCTCAATAAAAATGTTAGTTTTATTGTTATTTTATTAATCAAAGAGAATTGCAGTGTGGTGAGTTTTTCTTCAGTTTCAAGTCACATAACTGATAATAACAATGTTTTCTGTCTCCTCTTACAGTGTTTTAAAATAATCTAAAGACACATCAGATTCTTCACTGCTGTCTGTGTTGGTAGATCAGGACTATTCAACTGTTGTCCCGGGGGCCAAATCAGGACCTCAAGTGATCCCAGTTCGGCCCACCAATTGGTCCATCTATTAAATAAAACTAAATTGTAAACCGTAAAACAACCTTACTTAATAAGAATAACTGTGGGGTGTCAGCCCCCCGAGCTCTTGGCTTTCAATAACTATGCACCCCCCACCCCCGAGCAATTTAGCTGAATAACCCTGTGTTAAGACACTGTAGCAATGCTCTGTTTAAATGCAGGCTTTCCCCTTTGTCATCACTTCCTGTTACTGTGAATGTGAATATCTTAACAGTTCATCTCAGTGGCATGAATTTCTACTTTGTAATGTTTCATTCAACCTTAATTTATACAGATTAGTCCCATTGAGCCTCAGGGACTCATTTACAAGAGAAACTTTAACAAAGAGTGATGACAACAATGGATAACAAAGACAACAATGGCCAATCATAAAGGATGCGTACAAATTTATTATTATTATTTTATGTGTTATGTTATATGCTATATATGTTATGTTATTAATGTTATCTTTCCAAAAATGCATTCATATTCATTACAAGCACGTGATGTCACAGGTACATCAATGTTTGCTCTGATTATTTTTAGTGCAGTGGTCACTGAGTTAAATGTGCTGTATCGATCACAGGACACCAGTCTGAGCAGTGTTGTGCAGCTTTGTCTTTACCTATTGTAACACAGAACTGACGTCTCGTTCAGAGTGGAGCAGTGTTTAATGTCTAAATATTCAGATGTCTGAATGTATTGTAGTTTTTATAAAAACATCAGCAGACCTGCAGCCATGCTGATCTGACAGTTCACAGTGTGACATGGTTGAGTGTTTATTTGTATGTAGTAAATTTGATTCAGGGAACACTTTAATCAACCAGGTATGAACAAACTTGGATATTTAATGACAAGTATGAAGAGCCTTTAAGATGGAAGGAGAGTTTGTTTGTTGTACCTGTGGCCGGGTCTACAGTTTTCTCAATCAAGTGGTCGTCTTGGTGAACCCACTCGCCGTTGCATTTGAAGTAGATCTGTGTGGCCGGGGTCGAGCGGCAGGTCAGAGTCACCGGCTTGTTTTTCACAATGTACTCGTCCTCCGGCTCCACCAGGAAGTGAGGTAACAGGTCTGAGAATGCAGCGGGAAGCGCTGCAGTGGCAGCATGCTCTGAACCTTGGAGAACAACAAAAACATAAAAAAACAGAAGAGATTTGAAAGAGATGCCGAACAAAAATGAAAAAGCTTTAGAGGCTTTTGAAGTTGTCAGTAAGGTAAGTAGCTGAGCCTATTTCCCGCGTCGCTGTTGTAACTTGCAAGCGAAAATGCAGCAAAGATCAAATGCACAGATTCAACGTCCTTGGTAAAATTTAGCTCAAACACATGCACGTAGAACAAAGAAAAAAAAACAGACAGACAGACAGAAGAAAGATAAATCTGTATGGCGCAGCGTTAGCCGTGACAAAGCTCAGCCTTGTGTGCTTCTGGCAGGGTCGAAGAGGCCAGCAGAGTCCGGCTCTTAATCACAGACCTTTTACCATCACCACTGATGGACCAGCAGCCATAAATCCTCCACGACTAGACCACTTCACATTGTGTTATCCTGCTCTCCAGTAAGGACTCTAACCCTCTCTACATTACACGACTGAGCAAAAAGGCACGGAGGCTAAAGATAACTGACAGTTAAAACAGCCTATTGTCTCAAAATCGCTCCCTGTAAGCTCCAGATGTTTTTAATTACTTGAGAAGTTGACAAACAGGACATGTGGAGGAGAAGTAGAGACGTACCGTTGTTGCACAGGGATACAGGAGAAGCTGCCTTTGCCTGGACAATTTGCTACAATTTACAGCAGACTTTCTGTGCCGCCTGAAAAATGTGCTAAACAAACACTGGATGACACCAAATTGCCTACAGCACACACATCCTTCCTCTATGAACACAGTTTCCCTGCCTCTAAACATATTAGGCTCGTATGAGAGATAGTGAAAGGACGTAGCGCAGAGCAGAAAGAGGGAAATAACCTCTTTACACAGCAGACACTCAGGGGAGATCAGTAAATCCCAAAATAAAACCCCTTTAAAAGGAGTGTAATATTAATTTACTGCCCTGAATCCAATATGGCTGACAGACCAGACATTAACAACCTTCTTCATCACTCCCTGTGCAGCAGGAGAGTCTCGCATAATGAAATGGCAACACTCATACTGACCTTTCTCTCTGCTTCGCCCAGCCTCCCCCACCCAGCCTTTTGTACATTATTGTAGCCGATTGAAGCCCCGGTCAGGGATAATATTAGGTTGTGTCATAAATACCAATATTTAAATAAAGACATCTGACAGTTGCTCTTCCGATACACAAGTGCCTTCCTCTTTTGTCTTTCACCCTTGTGCTGAGTTGCTAATTCATCAGGATGAGCTACAGTGAGGCAGGCCACCGCCGCTGAACCCCATTAATGTCTCGTGTACGTGTTTAACTCTTAATGAAAACTAAATGTTCTGTGTCCAATGAACGACATACATCACTTGCCGACACGTTTCCATTTCCTCCCTTTTTTTCCGCTAGCTCTTTTTGTTATTGCGCGCACAGATAAACATGTCAGCTCTCTACGCAGGACGGACACAGCGGTTTGACATTATTTACTATGTATGCAAGAGCGTTCCCGTCTCCAGCGTGGAGGAAAAGGCCACAGTTCATTGTGAACAGTGACTATAATTGCACTAAAGCGGAGCCAAAACTTTGTTAATAAACAGCGGAGGAGCAGTAGGTCAGGTTGTTTGAGAATGTGTTGGTCCTAATGATGGCGGCTTCTTCTAATAGGCTGGCTTCCAGCTTTGTGACCGCAGCCATTAGCCGTTTGGGCTGAACACCCCGCGCTCTCTGCAGACTATAGACGACAGCTCACTAAAACTGTGGGTGAGACCCAACTCACACCTGCCAGGTTAATCATCTCTTAAGAGACAGATGATGTTCAAGCGGACACGGAAGCCAAAGTCGCAGGAGCAGACTGACACGTTGCGAGAATAGCTTGATGTCGTTAACTCCCCGGTGCTGCTCATCTACGGGGTCACACTCAGGATGAACTCCCAACTTTTGATGATGTTCCCAATTTGTATTTGTGTGTGGGTGCAGAGCTGTATGCTTCATATGAGGCGGGGGTTATACGCTTTCCATTTTAGCGCATGTTCTTTAGGTTAATGAGGTTAAACACGTAATTTCTTTGGAGAAGTAAATTATCATTTTTACGGCGGGGCATTCCAGTCACGCACTACTTCAAGTCAAACCCATAATGAAGGGCTGATGGCTACGAAATTGGCTTAGATTATTGTCATGACACAACATACTTCAAAGTCAATGTGCACGCACACATGCACACAAACACACAGACAGTATAAGCCACTTAGCAGGCTTCTTGTGGGTCAATGCACAAATCAAACGGACTTACAGTAGCACTATAGGCGCTGTCGCACGTTCTTCTGAGTGTGATCAACTTCGGCTGTGATTAATAGTCAAAAGCATCTAAGGTCATGTCCAGACCATTGTTCACAAACAACAAACACTAGAAGCTAAATGTCTCCTTAGTTAGTCGTGCAGCCATTGAAAGTTATTTACTTGGAACATCAAAGCAGGACCACAAGATTATTCAGGAAAAAAAAATCATGATCTCAACTCTCACAAAAATGTGAGCTTATTTCTAATTAATGGCAAAGTCCATGCATGTGTATAACTGCACACTGCCAAAGATAAAAGAACAACAGTGTTTCTCATCAATGGAACTCATGAACCATTGGATGGATTGTAACAAAACCTTCAGAAAGTAATCATTAGGTGTACAGTAGTCCCTCGATACTTCATGGTTCGACTTTCGCGGGCTCACTGTTTCACAGGTTTTCAATGTAGGATTGTATACGACACACCATTGGCTGATTGACGGAAGGCGACCAACCAGAGCATTGTGCTCTGTATCTTGGGGCTGATTGGCTCAGTAACCGTGGCATCAGTCTGTCTGCTCTCTTTCGCCGTGCTCTTTTAGAGCGTTTAGTGTTTAGAACATTGTTAAGAACATTGCAAGAGTGTGGAAAGGGTTTATAAAGCCTTAAAAGATGTATAAAATAAATATAACGTCCCTACTTTGTAGATTTTCACCTATCGCAGGGGGTGTCTGGAACCTAACCCCCGCGATAAGTGAGACTACTGTACAGTACGTCTAAAACTGTTTAACCTGATTCAACATGGCTGCCACAGGTAATCAACCTTAGCAAACATAAAAATTGGTATAACACATTCACATTTACAAATACTGTCAGTGAGTTAGTTAGTAAATGAATAAATTAGGTGCACTTTCTATGCATGAAACCTTTTGATGATGCATCATGCTGTATCAACATCTGTTAGTTTTATCCTTATGCATGCTCAATAATCCAGGTAGAAAAATCCAAAAAAGTTCAATCTGGTCCTCTTGTTTTTTTGAATGTCCAGAGGACCAGATTGAACTTTTTTGGATCTGTTAGTTTTGTTATCCTAACATCCTCACAGCAACACAATAACAATTTTTAAATGCAATAAAAGCTAAGGAAGAATTTGATCTGCCTGATTGTTACGCATTATAGAGTTATGAACTGATAGACATTTGTTTCACAAGATCACCATTTGTATTCACCATATTACTACACTGAAATACTTGTTAGTTTAAATTCATCCTGCTTGCACCGTTATATTCTACCATGTTGTTTACACTCTCTCTTTAGGACGTCGTAAATATTATAATTACTTTTTCACCTTTTTGGTACTTTATTTTTGTACCCTTATTGCATGCTTTACTATTTCTTGTTTGATTATTCTTTGGGGCAGCACGGTGGCGCAACTGGTAGAGCTGCTGCCTCTCAGCGAGCAGGTCCTTGGTTCAAACCCCGGTCCAGGGGCCTTTCTGGGTGGAGTTTGCATGTTCTCTCCGTGCATGCGTGGGTTTTCTCCAGGTACTCCGGTTTCCTCCCACAGTCCAAAAACATGCATGTTAGGCTGATTGGTAACTCTAAATTGTCCCTAGGTGTGAGTGAGAGAGTGAATGGTTGTTTGTCTCGTTTGTCTCTATGTGGCCCTGTGATGGACTTGCGACCCATCCAGGGTGTACCCCGCCCCTCGCACAGTGATTGCTGGACATGGGCACCAGCGACCCCCGTGACCCAAAATGGAATAAGCGGGTAAAGAAAATGGATGGATGGATTATTCTTTGATTTTTTTTTAGCGAGTCAAATCAGTTCTTCTCATCCTAAGCATTTCATTGTACTGTTAACCCTGTGTTAACCTGCAAGTGACAAATAAACACAATTTGAAATTGAACTTCATATTTGAATCCAAGGAACGATGTCCAACAGTGGTGTTCAGGAAACCCGACTGCATCCACGCAACAAATTTCTCCTCAGAAAACACAAGGAAGCTTGTACTCAGACTTGTTTTTACTTGTGTATTTTTTTAACTAGTTAAAAATGATTGAGAATCGCCATCCAGGCCTGTCACGATAACAAGTTTTGCTGTACCTTTTTTGACCACCGTATGGCAGTATAAGACTGTTTGAAGCGAAGGATGGATAGTGAGGGAGCGAGCAGCGTGTCTCTAAGAAAAATGGGAGGGAGGCTCATTGACGTGACATGGGCTGTCTCTCCTTTTTTTTTGGTTTTCAAAATCGTGGACCCCCCCGAGGTCGGCCTGTTGGCTTAGCTTGTAGCTTAGCTTCTCAGCTTAGCTGCTTTTAACAATACAAAAACGCAATTTTGGACAGTTAAAACAAATTTTAAAGAGAAAGAGAACGGGAGGGGTCAGGGAAGAGCACCAGAGCTGAGCCTTTTGTCATCCAGTGTCTTCAGTAGAAAGAGAGAGACACGAAGGAACGATACAGCGATAAATGAAAATGAAGTTGATAAATTTCATTTAACATGCGATTAATTGATTTATAGTTTATCGCGAAAGGTCTATTGCTATCTCAATTTGCACAAAGACAAATCTTGATTCACATCACAAACACTGAGAAGCCTCCTGAACAGCTGCAAACATTTAACGCATATAAAAAAAAAAAAAACTTGAAGAGCTTTCAAAAAGAAAGGCACAAAGTCTGAACTCATATTTCCCTGCAGCTGCCTCTTCAGGATCAATTTAGCCGCACAAACACGCACATACACTCACAAACGTATGCAGAACAATACACAAACAAAACACGTGGAACATGAGTGCCCCAGCTGTCAGTGTGCTGAGCCATGATGTCCAGGGAAGACTTATTGCTGCGCACAGACTCCATGTCTCATCTGTCCACATGACTGTGTCAAAAACATTTCCCCCTCAGATAAAGAACAGGAAAAAACCTTGGATACACCTAAACAAACAACTATTCTTATAACCATTTTAGAAGAGGCTCAAACTTCCTCAGGTTCTCAAAATCGCTACAATTTTAGCGTTTTCCGTTCGTTTCCATCCATTTTCAATAATCATTATCGATTGACACTTTAACAATTTGCTGCACCACTTATTTGTTTACTCATAAATCTGAAGTCACACTTTGAAACTAATTTACAGATTTCTTTCCTCACGAGTCTTTTGCCAGCTTCAGGTTGCCGCTTGCTGTCAACATATCTTATCACCATCTGAGAAATGAGTTTTTTTTTAATTCACTCATATCTGCTTTTAAAACTAAAATCACAAAATGTGACATGGTTACAGTCGAAGAATATTAAGTGGGTAAAAAAACAAAAAACAAGCAGCTAGAGAGAAACTCTTATTTTCTGTTTCTCTTGTGCTGCATCAACACATGATGTACCCTTTGGAGCCAATTACATTTTTTTTTTTTTAACATCATGTCCCTGAAGTATAGCATCACTGAGCAATCACTGGACATAATTTACATCACGATGATGAACAACAGCTATAACAAGTGTTTTACAACACCATCAGTCCTCATGATGTGCTCTGAAATTAATTCAATTAAAGTTACTATCGAAGACGTTAGACAGTTTCAACGCTAGTGACCATTAGAGCCAAGACCTGATTTCTCATCCACTTCATGATGTTTCCAGCCCTGCTGGTCGGTTTTATTTGAGCGGTTTTCACTGAGCGTCCTTACTTAGTAATCACTCTGAAGCCCATGTTTGTACATAATGGTTCTAGGAACAAGAGCACTGTTAATATTTTCTTGGAAATGCATCAATAAAGCTATGAAACATTTACACAAAAATGAAGTAAAAATTTGTTCATGTTTGTGGAAAAAAAGAAGAAGAAACATGAAGGCTGCATCCACTTTCATATATAAACTAAAGAGAGGCTAAGTGATTTATGCTCGTCTCCAGATGACAAATATTTACCCCTCCACATGTCTGGAGCTCAGAGTAAATTTTTCAGTGAGACAACCATGCTTCAGCAAGCACTCCTTCAACCACACATACTGAAAAACACAAATTTATGGAGATGAAACTCACACACAAGAAGAAGAAAAAAAAAACTTGCAAGGATGCAAACAAGGACGGTGGCTGTTTGTTTCAGTCGGTGAACGATGCACAACGGATTTTCAATGAAAAGACACCGAAACTAGTTTAAAACCATCTGAATATTAAAGGCTGGCAAACAAATCATCAGATGTACGTACCTGTGCAGGAAACGTTAAAACAAGTTGTGCGAGAACAAACGAGGTGAGCTTCCTGCCATCATGCTAGCTAAAGAGGCAGGATGCAGAAAGACTTTGAAGGAAGGACAGAAGAAGGTGAAGATGTAAATCAGTTCTACACATGCCACATATGGCATTATTACAATATTGTCCCATTTCAATGACTCTATACTGATTCAGTTCGCACGTTTTAATTCAGGATATTATGCGATGCCTTCAGTGGTCCTGATGGGAATAGTTCCATCATGAGTGAGGATGACTGAAGTCGTAATGGTTCTGCTTAAAGATGCAGCTTTATTTAAATTAGTAAAAGTTGTTTCTGTAAGTTATGTCACTAAAGCGTTTGTGAAAGAAGGAGAAAAAAGCTGTGACGCTCCACAGAAACAATTAATGAGCCTTACACCTTTGAACAGCAGCTTACACAGCTGTTTATTACAGTTTGTTAAACCCTGTTTATTAATTTTTCTTGTCATCTTTTTGAAGATACATCTCAGGAAAGAAAGGGGGGGCAACTTTGTTTCGTTTACCGCTGACACCGAGACGACGCACCGCAACGCCTTCGCTTCAGCTTACTTTCAAGACGGCATCGTGTTGAAAGGTGCATTTTGCCTTGAAAACCCTACGAGACCATTTTAAGTTCCTGTCAGTCTCAAAGAGCTGACATTCTGAGAGCTGAGCGTGAGACGGGCTGCTCGTCTGTGTGCAAGTGTGAGTGACGCTTCAAGATGAACGGCTCAGAGCCTAAAATTGTGCGTGCAACAGCAGGCGCTTGAGACAAATTTATCGTTGCTGTGTTTTTTAGTAGCGGCACGGTCAAACGTGTAACTCTGAAACAAGCTTTTATTCTTCCAGGAGTTATCAACAGTTTGACTAAATTAAAACAAATATTCACGTTCATCATTTGAGTGCCACAGCGGATGCTCTGTCCTCGCTTTGGTTCCAGATGTTTCCACTGACAGTCGAGCTTTGGGGCCCAATCAACGTCAGGGCTTTAAATCACTGCTTCTGATGTTCCTATCAGTTCATTCAGCTGCCCGGTAAATTCAACAACTTGGGGATTTCACTCATTGTGTGAGTCAGCACTCACAGTACTGTTTTCAAGTTCCTTCCACAAATATTTTTGGCAATTATTTCCTAAAACTAGTAATTTTAACCATTTATATATTAAATGATTATCTCAATCAGAAACTGGACAGGTCTCCAGTCCATCACAGGGACACAGAGACAAATGAGACAAACAAACATTCACTCTCTCACTCTCACCTAGAGACAATTTAGAGTTACCAATCAGCCTAACATGCATGTTTTTGGTCTGTGGGAGGAAACCGGAGTACCCGGAGAAAACCCACACATGCACGGAGAAAACATGCAAACTCCACCCAGAAAGGCCCCCGGACCCCAGGATTTGAACCGGGGACCTGCTTGCTGAGAGGCAGCAGCTCTACCAGTTGCACCACCGTGCTGCCCTTCCTTCAAAATCATTATTCTCCAATATTGTCAGTACAGTTGCTTTAGTTTTGTCTTCCTATGTTCATTTGATCTTTGGCAACAGTTTAGCATATGCCAAGATGGCCGCGCTCAGAGCAGTTGCAGCTTCACAGGCTCCCGGTACCATCCCAGTTTTTAGAAGTTTTGATATTGACTCTGTGCCTGACTCCGCGCGATTTATGCGTGTGAACTATAGCCGAACCGAACTGATGAGAATAGGAGCGGATTTGCCACGAAATATAGCAGAAATCAGCAACAAACTCAAAGCTACGCTCGGCAGAATGCAGATCTTAAAGTCATCTACCTGGAAGCTGCAGCAGAGGCGTTCCAGCGGGCAGAAGAGGAAGCGCTGCTCCCGGCTTAAGAGGAGAGGATGCCGGGCGGGGGTTATGGTGAGGCTACGAGCTAACACTAAAGCCGGTAAACTCCCCATGCCGTCTCTCTTTCTGTCGAATGTCCGCTCGTTGGACAACAAGGTGGATTTACTTCGTCTGAGAGCGGGCGCCTCAGAAGAGATGAAGAAGTGTGCAGTGCTTTGCCTCACAGAAACGTGGATTACAAGTGAAACGCCGGACTCAGTCTTCCAGCTGGATGACAGACTTTTTTTTTCGAGCGGACCGCTGCAGCGAGCTAACGGGGAAATCACGGGGGGGCGGAGTGTGCATTTACGTGAGTAAGAGTTGGTCCACGAACTGTACTGTTGTAAATAGCTCATGCTCGAAGGCTTTGGAGCAAATAACAGTGAAATGTCGGCCACATTATCTACCCCGAGAGTTCACAGTGACTTTTATCACAGTTGTTTACATTCCTCCGGACGCTAATGCTAATGAATCACTACAGGAGCTTCATGATATCATCAGCTCGCTGCAGAACAAACACCCCGAGGCTCTTTACGTTGTAGCCGGAGACTTTAACCACGTGAATCTAAAGGACTGTCTCCCAAGCTTTAATCAGCATGTGACGATTCCGACACGTGGAGAC
>NC_056501.1:27310176-27334288 GCF_014905685.2 Nematolebias whitei | reverse complement strand
AGTTGGTCCACGAACTGTACTGTTGTAAATAGCTCATGCTCGAAGGCTTTGGAGCAAATAACAGTGAAATGTCGGCCACATTATCTACCCCGAGAGTTCACAGTGACTTTTATCACAGTTGTTTACATTCCTCCGGACGCTAATGCTAATGAATCACTACAGGAGCTTCATGATATCATCAGCTCGCTGCAGAACAAACACCCCGAGGCTCTTTACGTTGTAGCCGGAGACTTTAACCACGTGAATCTAAAGGACTGTCTCCCAAGCTTTAATCAGCATGTGACGATTCCGACACGTGGAGACAAGACGCTGGACCGTGTTTACACGAACGTAAAAGATGCATACAAAGCCGAACCCCGCCCCCACCTAGGACTGTCAGACCACATCTCAATCTTCCTGGCTCCGGCTTACATGCCCCCGCTGAGACGCTCCAGACCGGTTCAAAAGAAAGTTAAATGCTGGATCCAGGACAGTGGCCCCATACTGAGAGATTGTTTTGATCGAACAGACTGGCAGGTTTTCAGAGAAGCTGCTGAAAATGGAGGTTCGCTTGATCTTGACCAATACACATCCTCAGTACTGGGTTACATTAGTACATGTACTGACACAGTCTCCACTATCAGATATGTTAAAAGCTACCCAAACAGAAAACCTTGGCTGAATGCAGAGGTGCGTACCCTGCTGGAAGCCAGGAACACTGCCTTCAGGTCTGGAAACTCAGAGGAGCTGAGTAGGACAAGAAAAGAGCTGGTTGCTGGTATTAAGAGGGCCAAGGCCACATATGCAAAGAGGATCGAGGGTCAATTCATCTCACAAGACCCTCGGAGCATGTGGAGGGGCATTAAGTGCATAACAGATTATAAAGGAAGGAGTGAACAATGTCCCAAAGACCCAGCTCTGCCTGATGCCCTCAACAAGTTCTATGCACGCTTTGAAGACCCAAACAGACCACCCAGCACCAGACTCACCTCACCACCGGATGAAGAGCATCTCAGCGTGACCTCAGCAGAAGTAAGGAGTACCTTCAGGAGGATTAATCCGCACAAAGCAACTGGCCCAGACAACATCCCCGGAAAAGTGTTGAAGGAATGTGCTGATCAGCTCTGTGAGGTGCTGGCAGACATCTTTAACACCTCACTTACCCTGGAGACAGTTCCCACCTGCCTGAAGACTGCCACCATCATCCCAGTCCCAAAAAGCTCTACAGTGACTGGTCTGAATGACTATCGGCCAGTGGCCCTCACCCCGATAGTCGCTAAATGCTTCGAAAAACTGGTCATGACTCACATCAAAACAACCATCAACATCAACGAGGACCCTCATCAGTACGCATACCGTGAGAACCGATCAACAGAGGATGCAATCTCCTCTGTGGTCCACACTGCACTCAACCACCTGGAGCAGAAAAACTCTTACGTCCGTATGCTCTTTGTGGACTTCACATCCGCCTTCAACACCATGATCCCCCAAACCCTGATGGACAAACTATCCACACTAGGACTAAGCCCCTCCATTTGCAACTGGGTACTAGACTTTTTAACAAACAGACCACAGTTAGTGAGGATCCACAACCTCTCCTCCTCCACCATAACCCTCAGCACTGGCTCTCCTCAGGGATGTGTGTTGAGCCCCCTCCTGTTTACTCTGCTCACATATGATTGTGCAGCTACCCATCCAGGCTGTCACATTGTAAAGTTTGCAGATGATACAGCGGTGGTGGGATGCATCACAAACAATGATGAGTCCAGCTACAGGCAGGAGGTGGAACACCTGGAGAGCTGGTGCAAAGAGAATAACCTTCACATCAATGTGAAGAAGACAAAGGAGATGATTGTGGACTTCAGAAGGAACAAAAACACCTACACCCCCCTGAACATAAGAGGATCTGCGGTGGAAGTGGTCTCCAGCTACAAGTACTTGGGTGTACACATGAATGACAACCTCAGCTGGAGCAACAACACCACCAGCCTGATCAAGAAAGCTCATCAGAGACTCTACTTCCTCAGACGGCTGAGGCGAGCTGGTCTGGGAAGCTCAGTCCTCACCTCCTTCTACAGGTGTGCAGTGGAGAGCATCCTGTGCTCCAGCATCAACGTGTGGCATGGAGGCTGCACAGCTGCAGAAAGAAAAGCTTTGCAGAGAGTGGTGAAGGCTGCACAGAAATCTGTTGGAATCAGTCTCCCCACCATCACAGACATCTACACCTCCAGATGCAGGAAGAGGGCCACCTGCATCATGAAGGACCCCACCCACCCAGCACACACACTTTTTGCCCCACTCCCCTCAGGAAGGAGGTTAAGGAGCATTAAGTGTAGAACCACTAGACTGAGGAACAGCTTCTACCCTGAGGCTGTTAGACTCATGAATCTCTAACTAGAATAATCACTGTGAAAAACCATATCATGTTGCTGCTGATCTGTTTCATGTTGCTGCTGATCTGTTTCAATGTTGATGTGTTCATGCGTGCACATCTGCTCACAGACTCATGTTCATGTTTGTGGTGATGTTCAATGTTTTATGTTATGAGTGCTTAGTGTATATTTAGTTGATGTTTTTCTTAGTTCATATCTTAGATGTTATTACTGTTTTTCTTATACATTTTATTGTTGGATGTAACTGGGACCCCGTGTACATAATTTCGCTCCACCACATGTACCACATGAGGTGCGAATGACAATAAAGAAACTCTGACTCTGACTCTGACTCTGATAACTTTAAGATTTAAATTAAAAACACATTCTTTCATCAGTAGCAACTCAAGACTCAACATTTATACTGCATTCTACAGATAATTCCATTTCTCTAGCTACATATATGTATACAGTATGCACATTTACAAATGTATGGGAGTTTCCAAGAGTGAGAGGGCTCTGAACATCTCGTGCAGGGATTAGAAACTAAATGGCAGGTGTAATGTAATGCAATCCAGAGAAGAACAAAGATTAGGTTACATTTCAAGTTAGACATCAACTCATTTTTGCCCATTGTGTCACATTTTCATTTCTGTAAACAGCATGACGAGTTAAAAAAAGAAAAAAAAAAGCTACCATTCATTAACATAAAAAGCAGATCCATTAATGTTCTGTTTCCTCAGAAATGTAAACACGTGTGTATGTTCTGGCAGCATGGGTGTGCAGGTGGTGAGCTACATCACCTCACTGAAAGAGCTTCATATCTCAGCTGGGGATCTTCAAGTGTTCTCCGCAGGCATGCTTATACCAGAGTCCATATTTCACATTTAATAACAGGGGTGGCGGGTGTGGGGGGGTGGGGGCAGGAAATTCTGAGGGATCGCGCTCTGAACTGTATCTTTTTGAGCGGTGGCTCAGTTGGTAGAGCTGTTGCCTCTCAGTGAGCAGGTCACCGGATCGAACCCTCCCCCACACTAAGGCCAGAAACAGGGGAAACGATAAAAAAAACGACAAAGACAATCTCAAATATTGTCCATAAAAATAAAAGAGCCAGAGTGTTTTTTTTGGAAATTCACAAACAACTGAATAAACCCCAGCACAGCTTCTGCAGACGTGAGGAAACACTTGACAGACGTGGCTCATTTTGTGAAAATCATCCTAAAAGCTTCGCTGCAGAAAAAGTCCCTGTGAAAACCCATCAGCTTCTCCAGAGCATCACCTGTTCTGCACTTTGGAACGTGATGTCTTTCTTCTCCAGGGAAAGAGCCACAGCGATTTAAACACATTTGACTTAATAACTACATTCAAGCCTGAAAGGAGCTGAAGACGTTCAGATGTGTGAGGAGGGGCGGACGCAGGCTCAGACGTTGCTATCCAAAGCACGCGCTCGCTCCTGGATTTGTAGTCCTCTTACGCTCAGCCGGAAACGAGGTTATCCGTACACGAGTTGGTTACAGAGCTCAGAGCAGGCAGAGGAAGAAACAGCCACGGAGGCAAAGCAAAAAAAAAAAAAAAAAAAAAAAATACATTTAAATGGAAGTTAATATTTATTGGAAGGAGAAGAGAATTTAGACTACAAAATTAATCCTTTAATTACTGAATACACCTACAGCTAAAACGAGGTTTCACATACCTCATTTAACAAACGGTGAACAATTCTAACTACACAAAGTGGGCTGGACTGCCAGAATATAATCACCAAGAGCCATAAACCTGAATTACCAGAACGATTGAGTCACTGGTGAGCTACAGATGGCATAAAAATGATGCCACAGCGTCTTACAAGTTTATTTTGGCTTATGAATGTGTCCCATACCATTATTAGTGTTTTTGTGATGGGACTTCAGTTTTATTTTAGGTTTCTCAGGATGAGGAAGCTGGTTCACTTCTGGGTTGGTTCTTACTTCAACTGATTTGGAGAAGGTAACCAGGTATTAACAATGACACACAATATCTCAACCAATCAATCCCCTCAGAAATAAAAAAAGTTAAAAATAAATAAAATAAAATCTGTGTGTAAAAATATTAGTCTATTAATAGTGTGAATGTTTATAAAGCATTCACACTATTGTGATTCATTTTTCTTCCATATGTTTTTCAGTATTGTTCTCATCCTGCAGTTTTCAAATTATTTCATCAAACCATATATATATATATATATATATATATATATATATATATATATATATATATATATATATATATGTGTGTGTGTATAATGTGGCATAGAGGCTGCACAGCTGCAGAAAGAAAAGCTCTGCAGAGAGTGGTGAAGGCTGCACAGAAGTCTGTTGGAGTCAGTCTCCCCACCATCACAGACATCTACACCTCCAGATGTAGGAAGAGAGCCACCTGCATCATGAAGGACCCCACTCACCCAGCACACACACTTTTTGCCCCGTCCCCCTCAGGCAGGAGGTTGAGGAGCATTAAGTGCAGAACCACCAGACTGAGAAACAGCATCTACCCTGAGGCTGTTAAACTCATGAATCTCTAACCAGAATAATCACTAATGCCACTTGGTTGTTGATATGTGCTGCTATCCATGATGCTGATCTCATGCTGCTGATTATTTCATGATGCTGTGTTCATTAGTCATCTGCTCGCACAGACTCATGTTCGTGCTGCTGTTGTTTTGGCGCATTGTTTTTGTACCATTAGTGCTTAGTGTATTCTTAGTTTATTGAATTTAGTATATTCTTAGTTTGTGACTCAGTTCTTACTGTTTTTCTTTACAATTTGTGCTTTTGATTTATGTAACTGGGACCCTATGTACATAGTTTCGTCCCACCTCGTGTACCACATGTGGTTTGTATGACAAATAAATCTCTTTGCATCACTCTGAATCTGAATCTGAATATATCAAAAAGTTCAGCTCTTTCAAGACAATCCTGCAATGACTTTTGGCATTGGTGCAACTTTAGCTTTTTCAGATATTTAGACAATAGTTAGATCAAGCCATGTTTTAATAAGGCAGCAGGAATGCTGGGAAGATTATTAATGTTCTGTGTTTGACGGCTTTTACTTTTCTAAATTGAAGCCATCTCCAACAATGTGTGTTTCTCTGACGCAGATCCACCTGCTTTTCATGAGCGTGCACAAATCCACAACTCTTTATTGTTTGTTGAACCGGGTCTTTTGATTGTTTTATGAAATACTGAGCAAATCAAACCTGCTTCATAGCATAAAGGGGCAGGCCTTAAAATGAGTTGAACACATCCTTAAACATCAGTAATAATTAAAATGAAGCCAAAATTTAGAAAAATGCTAAATACTCTTAATTACTGTCAGTATTCTGGTTTTCCATCATAGAGTGCTCAACCACCAAAGCTCTGTTGAACCCAGACAGCTGCTGTGTTTAAACTCTTCATCTTCAGAGCTCACAGTGAGACCTGCAACAACTCAAGTCGCAACGAACAGAGCAGTAAATGAAAAATAAGATCTTGTGTCCCAAATGACTCGCATTGTTTAGGATCTGAAGCACACGAGAACACATTCATACCTCTGAACGCCTTCTCGCGATGCCTGTTCCCTGTTAATGGACCCACTGACTGAGAATGCTGCACATGAGAGACAGGCAGCAGAGTCAGGTGGATGAGAAGGTAACAATAAAGGATCAGAGCAGAAATCACAATTTTAAACAATGCTTAAACTTTACAGAATTACACTGTAGCAAATGTAATAGGGCTGAACAATTAATTGCATTTGTAATATCACAATATGATTACTGGTTACGTCACTTGCGAGTGAGCGGAGCAAGGCGCAGAAGTAAACACTGCACTTTAACCAGTTGCACAATGGCGTCAGGTTCAGCAGAAGCTGACACATCTGAAAGTTTGGTACCAAAGAGCGGCAGCACGTCCGTTGTTTGGAATTATTTTGGTTATAAAAAAGAAGACGCTGCACAACATGTATTGTGCAGAACCTACCTTGCTGCTGTTGCTAACTCTCAAGGTAACACCACAAATCTTTATCACTTAAACACCACAAAGACATTTACAATAGTTGCACGGCTAGAATGCCAACGACCATTGCTTCAACTTAAAGTAAGCAAAGTTCCAGCTGACAGGGATCAATGACCGAACTGTTCGAAGGTTTTATTCCGTATGAACATAATTCAAAACAGCACGCGGAAAATAACTCAAGCAAGAATGGAGTTCATAGCAAAAGACATGATGTCCATTAATATAGTGATCAAGCCTGGGTTTATGACTGTGGTGAACACAATGGATAAGCGGTACAGAATGCCCTCACACACACATTTTAGCTCAGTTGCTATCCTGGAGCTGTACAAAAATAAAAAAAATTAAAAAATGCAGGAACAGAGTTGCAGCGGAGCTGAAAACAGTGGAGTTTTGTTGCAACTGAAACAGACGATTTATTGCTCGTGTTCGTTGAAAAATACATGAGAAGAAGACATTGAAAAAAAAATCACATATTAAATCACAACCACAATATTGAGGTAAAAAAATAAAAAAATATCACAATTAGAATATTTTCTTAAATCGTTCAGCTCTAAAACGTAAGATTTCAAACAAACGTCTGGAATAGAAACATTTATATTACAAATATTTATGTTGGCTTTATAAGCTTTTGCTATATAAATTCTTGTTTTTACAAAGATAATGCACATTAAGTTATATATATATATATATATATATATATAAATAAATTAAAACCTAAAACAGGCTTCAGGATTTAACCCCCAAAAAGTATAATGCCAAAGCGTAGAACTACAAATATCTGCAGAACCTCCTTAACGAGATGGTGTAGAGGCAGGGCAGCCGGCTTGGGACCCGAGAGTCCCAGGTTCGATCCCCAGTCACTGCACATCACGTGGCGTCTCTGGGCAGCACGTCTAATTCCCAAAAATGTCCCCCGGGCGCTTTCAATAGCTGCCCACTGCACCACCTGGTGGTGGATGGGTTAAATGCAGAGACTAATTTCGCCATTGTATGGAAACATACAGTGCTGACATTGTGATGACATTATTATTATTATTATTAAAGTTATTCTTTTCTCCACACAGACCTGTGACAGTCATCAGCCGCCTCAACCTGCCTGTTCGTTTCCCTTCCTCCTCGTTTTGTCGTTGTGTACCACCTTCCTAGCAGAGATCTGGGTAGAAACAAATGGAGGATGACTGGAGCGATCTAATTAGTGTGACAAAGCTTGGAGGCTCCTCTGCTTCAGGCAAAGAATTAGAACACAACACAAAGATACGACGCGTAACGAGGCCGAGATAAAGCGTCACCTGTTCAACTCTAATAGTCGTGAAGCAACACAACCACCAAGTTAGTCATTTACCAAGCCAGATGTTCTTCTAGTGTTGGCTCTGCACACAAGTTTAACATATTTTTGTTTTTTTATTAGAGAGAAACAAATATCCAAGAGGTTTGTAACTTGAAGCTTGTTCTTAGGTTTTCTGTCTGGAGAATATGTTTTAACACGCAGAACCAACTGGTCTGGCTCCCATCGTAACTCCTTCTCATGCAGGTCAGACACTGTGGTCACATTCTTAAATCAGTAGTTCACATTATTTAAGTTAAGGATGTGTGGAAATGTTTTGAACAAATAAAATCTTATTCTTTGAACAACCTCAGTTTAGAGGACATTTCATTTTGATCGTCTGGTCCGAGTGGGTCAAAGACCAACGTGGGCTGCTGTCATCTTAAATCTCTAACACTAAAACTTTAAAAGCAGCTCCTGCAAACTCTGCCATGAACCTTTGCACCACTGTCGACATCATTACATGGTTACTCCAGCAGACACATTATGATACCCCTGCTTAAAATGTCGCAGGCTGCCAGAGAAGTGCTACAGTTAGCTGCTGCTGCTTCAATTTGCACTTTAACAAAATACAAAGTATACCAAAAGAACCATGTACTGAAAAACTGATGTTGAGATGAAGAGTTATAAATAAAGTTTACACAGAACTTCACATCAGAATATATGAATTATGACTTTAATAAAAATATTTGACAATAAGTTTTGCTTTACTTTGTTACTTTTATGCGTTATCATAAAAGAAAAACAAAGTTTTTTGCACAGTAAAAAAACCAAACAAAAAACAAACAAGCATTAAGCTTGTAAAAAATATGTATTTGAAAAAAATATATATATATTTCTGTTTCCATTTTTATTTCATTTTTCTTTGCTGCTAACATTTATTTTTAATAACTTCTTATAATATTTTCTCTTTCTGATACTGTTGTGTGCGCTTGTGTAAATACTGTGCCTTTAGCAACTGGGAGATTTCAACTTTTCATCGAGTGAATGAAAAAGCACAATAAAAGTTTTAAAATTTTAATTTCAACCCTCATCTCTAAATTCTATATTTCTACACAAGCTGATGATTTGAAAAATAGAAGCATCAATTGATTGACATTGTTCATTTCATGAAGCCGTATAGTTGAAATCTGCAACTATAACATCTAATGTTTCCTTTTCCTTGGGAAATCCTAACTTTATATTCTTGTAGTCATTTTAAATAATCCAGTCATGTATGAAGGGGGTAATAGCAGATTGTTATATGAAATCATTTTACACTTAATATGATCAATCAGAAATATGTGACTATCAAATAAACATTTGCAATTATTGGCAACAACGTAGTTAAAATGATTTATATTTAAAATAATTTCAAGAACATCCCAATTTTTTTAATGTTTTCCCCACAATCACCTGGAAGCTGGACCTGCCTGTAGTTCTACTTTTAGAGAGGAGGCCAATACTTTGTGAAAATTTACTTACTGGGAGAGAAAAGTCCCATCTTTGTTCTTTCTTTAACATCTTCTGAAACGTTTGCTCCCAAGTTTCACAACTAAATAAAAACTTGGCTAAATTTTAGACAATATAATAAAAACATGTTTTTAAAAGTTTTAATTGACTCAATTTCAATTAAACAAGTAGATTTTTTTATTTTATTTGTTACAGGCAGAAATACATTTGCTTGCAGTTATTTTGTCAGTAACTAAACATTAAGCACAAACTTGCTTTTTTTTTTTTTGTTTATCATAAAATAACAAAATATCTCCTAAATTTGTCATCTGAACTTATTATTGGTGGAATAAATATCTGTTCCCAACACTTCAGAAATATCTTGTATCAGGAAAGTATTCACAGCGCTTCACTTTGTCTATATTTTGTTATGTTACAGCCTTATTTCAAATTGTATTAATTAATCTCTTTCCTCAAACGTCTACACACAATACTCCATGATGACAATATGAAAAAAGATTGAGATTTTTGCAAATCATTAAAAATAGAAAAATAAGAAATCATATTTATGTAAGTATTCACAGCCGTTGCTGTGAAGCTCAAATTGAGCTCAGATGCATCTGTTTCTACTGATCATCCTTCAGATGTTTCTACAACTTAAATGGAGTCCTCATGCTCTGGTGAATTCAGTTGACGGGCCTTGATTTGGACTGGCCACAGTTAACGACACATGTCAGAACAAACACCAAGCATGAAGTCAAAGGAACTGTCTGTAGGCGTCCGAGACAGGACTGTGCTGAGGGAAAAATCTGGGGAAGGATACAAACTTTTCTGCTGCTGTGAAGGTCCCAGTGACCTCCATCATTCATAAATGAAGAAGTCTGGGACCACCAGGACTCTTCTAGAGCTGGCTGTCCATCTAAACTGAGTGATGGGGGGAGAAGGGCCTTTGCCAGGGAGGTGACCAAGAACCTGATGGTCACTCTGTCAGAGCTCCTGCCTTCCTCTTTGGAGAGAGGAGAACCTTCCAGAAGGACAACCATCTCTGTGACGATCCACCAGTCATGTCTGTTTGGTAGAGTGACCAAACAAAAGCCACTCCTTAATAAAAAGCACATGGTAGCTCATCTGGAGTTTGCCAGAAGACACCCGAAGGACTCTCAGACCGAGAAACAAAATCCTCTAGTCTGATGAGACAAAGATTGAACTCATTAGTCTGAATGCCAGATGTCATGTTTGGAGGAAACCAGGCTGCGCTCATCATCCCTACAATGAAGCACGGTGGAGGCAGCATCATGCTAAGGGGATGTTTTTAAGCAGCAGGAACTGGTGGACTAGTCAGAATAGAGGGAAAGATGAATGCTGCAATGTACAGAAACACCATGGATGAAAACCTGCTCCAGAGCACTTTGACCTCAGACTGGGGCGACTATTCATTTTTCATCAGGACAACGGCCCATGGCCAAGATCTCAAAGGAGGGGCTTCAGGACCACTCTGTGAAGGTCCTGGAGTGGATTCAGGACCACTCTGTGAAGGTCCTGGAGTGGATTCAGGACCACTCTGTGAAGGTCCTGGAGTGGTCAAGCCAGAGCCCAGACTATAATCTGATTGAACATCTCTGGAGATATCTGAACATGGCTGCACAGACGTCTCCCATCCAACCTGATGGAGTTTGAGAAGTACTGCAAAGCAGAATGGGACAAACTATCTAATGACAGGTGCACTAAGCTTGAAGCATCATATTCAAAAAGACCGGAGGTTGTAACTGCTGCCAAAGGTGGATCAACAAAGTTTTAAGCAAAGACTGTGAATTCATTCAACCTTTATTTCTACAGGTTAGTCTCATTGAGCCACAAGGACTCATTTACAAGAGAGACCTGATTTAGACAAAAGAACGCAGATGAGGTGGGAGTGATGAGGAATACTTACGTAAATGTGATGTCTTAGTTTTCTATTTTTAATAAATTTGCAATAATCTCAAATATTTTTTCACACTGTCTTAATGGGGTATTGTGTGTAGATTTTAAAACAACTTGGCATCAAGCTGTAACATAACAAAATGTGGAAAAAGAGAAGCGCCGCAAACACCTTCCTGACGCACTGCATTTATGTTTTTGATGTGGCTGAATGTGTTTGCACAGGTACACATGTGAAACCAGAGGAAATGTTTCTTGGCAACACTCAGCTCTAATTCATGACTACAACAATAATTTTGAAAGTTCTGACAAAAGCGAAGGCAGAAATGTGGCAAGAGCATCAACAAAAGGCGAGCGTGTTTACTACAGTGCAGCATGTGCACAAGTAGCAAAGACTCCAATCCAGAGGCTGTGGACCTGAAAGAGAAATATAACTGAGAATTATGTAGATAAGTGTGAACCTGTCTAGAAATGAAAGGCAGAACTGGTTATCTGATATGACTTCCCCTTCACAGCAGAACCAAAGCACATCTCAACTCTCTGCGTGTTTAGGGTATCAGTCGAAGGCAGCAGAAGCGTGGAGAGTGGGAAACTCATTTCAACCTGAACAGCTTTCTGATTATTCTCAAGGTTTTTTCTTGCCTCCATGTCGCTCTTTCCAGTCCTCTTAACATAACAACCAAAAACCAAAGACACACTGGTGGCTCTGGCGTAGCAATGCATGAATACAAAATGGTTTTGGAAGAAGCACTGCTTTCATTCCACCAATCACACAGTCCTTTACATCTCTGGACAGAAATGAATGAGTTTTCTCGGCCAATTTAAGGAATTTTATCACATTTGAAACACTAACTTTAGTGAGTTTAATAAAGCTGAGTATGACAGGAGCTACGACACACAAAAAAACAAGTACATCTAACACATTACTAACAGAAGACCCAGCAGCTTCTTGTTTTCTTATGGCTTATTTAGTTTGTATCTTTGCATCGGTAATCACTCTTCTAATTTGTCCATGGCTCTATACGCAGTCATGTAGATTAAAAATGATGACAGCTTAACCTTAGATCACGAGGCGAAGCACTGCACTCGTATTTGAGAACTAATAATGCTGCAGACGGATGTGCAGTCAGAGGAGGTCAGTGAGGAGAATGTTTGAAATTGCACTAAAGTGCCACAAAAAAAAAACAACGTGCTGAATGGAAGACGTAAGAAACAACTCACTAATATATCTTTAAAACCACTTCTTCCTTAAGATGCTTTCTTGTTTTTTTTTCCCTGACAGAGTTGAGTTTCCTACACATTAGCAGGAGAGAAAATGGTATAAAAGAGAGGGTAAAGACCTGAGCACACTGCTTGTTCTGTCTAAACCCTGCAGATCAGACATGATGTAATGAGATTTAAGCTACTTCAGGCCCAGACTGCTGATGCCGATGCAATTTAATAGTCCACACCTGTAATATACAAACAATTTATTTTCATACAAAATATAACGTATAACTTCACTCTAAAAGGCCTTTACACCATTAGGAGTCTAGAAGCATGAGAGTTGTTAAACCCAGATGTTCTGTCATGTCTCAAAGCAACAATTCAAAACTTTTGAAGGGAAGGTTGTAATGATCTTTCTTTGGAGACAGAAATCTACATTGGTCTTGGCCTGGCTCAGACTAGCCATTAGCTCATCAATCGAATCAGAATTAAATACGTTTTCCAAACTTAGGTTGTTCAAAATGTTTTCTACAACAGGCGAGATTCACAGTTCATAACATTTCCACAGAACTGATATTTAAAGGTTCGGAACTATCCCTTTATTGGCTTAGAAGACGCTCTTTAAAAGTACCTACAATGAATCAAAATAAGTATCGGTTGTGTGAAAATGTGTTCAAGCAGCCAAGTCTTGAGGGAAATTAAGGACAGAGTTATTGATCACCAGGAGGAGCAAATGGTTTAAGTTGGGTTCATGTAGGTTGATTTAATACATCTCTTCAGTGTTGAAAGAACATTTTAGGTTTAGGCTCTTTAGGGATGGGCCTAATAATCTTTCTGCCAACAGTATCTTATTGTAACAGATATGTAGTCCATTTTATAAGAGCTTAATTTTATTTTTATTTTTCAGCTGCTTCCTTCTTCAGGGGTTGCCACAGTGAACTAACTTGCACCAAGACTTGGAGATTGATTTTACACCAAATGCCCTTCCTGACACAACCACAGACCACCAAGCTACCATGGCCCTCTGTGTGGAGCAGAGAGCTGCTATCTAGGGTGCCCGAGGGAGGAGATGGTGGGAGTTAAGGGCCCAGAGTGGGGCAAATGAGGGTGAAGATAGGTGTGGGTGCTTTACCTTTCCCACTCACATTTTGATGTGGAATTGAACGGGAAACATCCAATTACAGGCCCACCTTCTCCAACCTCTGATAAAAAGAACTTAATATTTTTATATACAAAAAGTACTTTTTAACCCTAATAGCATATCCTAAACAGAACAATGTCAGTGTATATGAGGTACTACATGTGGCTGAGGCTCAGAACACATTTTATTCATATTTGTGTTTCCAGGTTTTGTTGCATGTACATTTGACACAAAAATAAGTAACTGCACTGCCCTTGATGGCAGTAATGAAGAAACTTACTGTGTATCTGTCTGACACTCATGGGTTTGAAAATGGACCATATTTCAGATCATTTACAGATTTATAGTTTCATTTTGATGTTCCAGTTAAATTTAATCTCCCAGATGTGTTCATGCCAGGTAACATGCATGAAAGAAACATCTTCCACAAGTGGCTCAGAAAAATGGGAGAAACTCCCATATACAGAAAGTGGATTAAAGGTGTGCATTTTTAAACAGATTGTGAACATTCATGTCCTGAATATTGTTTAAAACTTGGTCTGACACTTTCATTGCTTAATTACGCACAGTGTTTATCTTACTGGATATGGAATGTCCGGCTAAAGACAGGCCTATCACGATAACAAATTTTGCTGTCTCAGAAATTATTGCGATAAAAAATAATATTGTTTGTAATTTGACATTAGTAATAATTGTAAAATTTACTAAGAAATGTAGGTTATTTTTCTGTAGTACCTTTTTTGAACACTGGATGGCAGTATAAGACTGTTTGAACCGAAGGATGGATAGTGAGGGAGTGAGAAGCTTTAAGAAACATGGGAGGGAGGCCCCTTGACGTGACATGAGCTGTCTCTTGTTCCTGTTTTTTGGTTCTCAAAATGGCGGACGCTCGGTGTGGTTTGAGCTCTTTAGCATAGCATTTTTCCACACAAAGCTTTTCGTAAAAAAATCAGTTAAGTTCTCAGCTTCTTTTTGCAGAGAAAAACAACTTTTTAGATGAAGGCACGGGTTTCAACTGTGAATTTTGGAGCTTCAACAAGACCGAGGTGTATTTCCGAGGTCAGCCTGTTAGCTTACTTCGGAGTTTAGCTTCTCAGCTTAGCTGCTTTTAACGATTCAAAAATGCGATTTTGGATGGTTAAAATGGATTTTAAAGAGAAAAGAGAAAGGGAGGGGTCAGTGAAGAGCACCAGAGCCTTTTGTCATCCAGTGTCTTCAGTAGAAAGAGAGACACGAAGAAACTATAAAGCTGATAAAAAATTAAGAGGTAGATAATTTTAATTTATCATGCGATTAATTGATTTATTGTTTATCGCAACAGGCCTAGCTAAAGATTTATACTAAATATGCCACTCATCTCAGTTTGTGAAGTTACAAAGTAAGAACTTAAAATTCAACATCCATGATGATAAAATCAATCGACCTTATGAATTTAGTCACAACATTTAAAGAAACATTAAAACCAGTAAGATTGTTGTGCATCTTGATACTAATCAGTCATTTAAGAGCAAAGATGGGCTGATATGAAGTCACAATTAGATAATTGTTAGTTTTTTTAACAGATTATATACATCAACACAAGCTTGCAGATTACATACATCAGTATGCTAATGTTACTGTTACATAATGTGCTTTGAGTCTTCGTAGCTCTACACTGCAGTTAAAGAAATCCTGTGTTCATTTTGTTTCTTGAGTTTATAACGTTTTGTACAGCTCAGGTAGAGCTGTGGAAACATGTCTCTTAGGTTTCCTCTAAAGCATGTTGCTTAGCTGGGCTAGCTTTAATAAAAGGCTGGCTGAACTCTAAAGTCGGCCCAGTATTTGGAGCTTAAATGTTTAATTAAATTGCTTATATTGAATGTATCCAGAAATACTTGAAATGCAGATGTTGCTTGTAGCTACTGAACGGTTCCTATTTTGTATTTAAAATACTTCCATAACAGAGATGTTGGCATGGTACGTCACAATGTTGGGCAGCACAATGGATTAGTGGTAAGCACTGTTGCCTCACAGCAAGAAGTTCTTGGGTTCACTCCCCATTCTTTCTGTGTTGAGTTTACATGTTCGTCTCATGTTTGTGTGGATTTCCTCCCACAGTCTAAAAACATATATGTCAGGCTGCCTTTAGGCCCAGGCCTCCCTTGCAAAAGAGATCAGTGATCTCAAAAGGGATTTGCCAGTTTAAATAAAGGTTAATATTAAATAATAATAACGGCACAGCTGAAGTAAAAGCATAGACAGAAGGTCAACAACTGAGATCAGGAGTGTGGTCAGAAAGATACTGATCAATACAAAAATGCTTAGATCAGGACCTAAATCCAATACTTGAGATTTGCTCAGATATTCTAACTCATAAGTCTTAAATTTTACTACTAGTGGAGTTTTAGTTACAATATATACATGACAATCATGTTTAGGAGGAGACTAACTTAACAAATAAAATGTCTCATTAGTAAAACTTTTTACAAAAAAGCAATTCTTGAGTAAATACTCAGACTTTCTTACCTGCACCTGCACAAAAGATGGTGCATTTCTGGACTGAAAAAGCTGCAAAATCAAGTGACGCTCTCCTGGCAGATCAGAACCTCATCAGCTGCTGTGATGAATAAATAAAGACATGTACCATTTGATAACAAAAAGCTAATCCTCAATAAGTAAAAGTGTTACCTAAAAAACACTAATTTGTGTAATAAAAAGCTTAATTTCTTGTGCTTTAACTCAATTAATCATCAAATGAATTGTTTATTCAAAAGTCTGAAGTAATCTGTGTGTAGCAGCGATGTAAATGCGCAGGACAGATTTGCACTCGACTGTAGCGCTTTATGTCAACATGTTTATCTTCAGCGAGCCAACTGAAGATGATTAGAGCTCAAATGTTTAATTGTGTGCTAAACTAGAATGACATTTGAAAATGTAATATTGCTGAACTCGTGCACTGGCTGTTTACCAACACCTAATTTTTGAAGCCGTTTACTGTGCTGCACTGGCAGGATGTAATGACATTTTCCAAAGTTTAATTTGCAAAGAGAAATAATACCGGAGAGGCGTATAAAACGGTGAAGCAGGAAGGCACAGGTTTAGTTTAGAAAATGTGTCTGTTTCTTTAGTCAGAAATCAGCCAACAAATCAAACCGTGGTATTTCTACCCGTTCCGAACACATAAATACGTTGTATTGTTTTGCTCTTGTGGTCAGAACAATAAAATCTTTTGTTCATCATCGCAACACAAAAACTAGCTCAACCGACGCAGAGGTCAAAGTGAATTTATCATCACAAGAGTCTATTTTTTCCTCCTTTCAGACATATTTACAAAGGCTTTCACACACAAAACACTAAATCTATAAACTGTCCTTGAAGTTCGTCAATTGAGACTTTCAATCTGCCATGCGTGCACTGTGCATGCTAAAGCACACCAAGTCAAAATCCAGCCGCTTTGTGTTACAGGATGTGTTCAGCAAGGCGGAGTTTTCTTCTGAATTTTCACCACAATGGCAACAATGTCAGCTCTTGCTTTTTCTTCCCCTCTGTTCCCCCAAATCCATAAAGAGCCTTGATGACCACGTTCTACATTACACAGACAGAAATTGCCTCCACATCCAACCCAATAATGTGCATGAACAATAGCAAAGCATTAGGTGACTGGCAATAAATTTCTGAAAAGGGGCACTTTGCTCCTGGAAAATATACCAACGGATTTCAAGCTATGAAGATAGTGGACTAATCTTATCAGAGCTGTCGGCCGGCGTTCATAAAACTGAAAAATAGGGGAAAGTGCTGCAATCGCAAGACAGATCATTATCAAAATTAATAAGAAGACTTTTTTTTTATGAAGTGCGTCAGCATGTCAGCGTGTTCTTGCTTCAACGCAGTGCAGAAAATATGGTCCTAGAGACGAACGGCAATTAAGGCTTTTCTCGTTTGACTGTTAAACTACCTGGAAATGGAAATCAAACTATAGGCTCACTCGGAGAACATTTGAGTGTCATTTGGAGAATGGAGACGCATTCAAGTTTTTCTCTTTCTTTTTTTGAGGAACTGCTTTGAAATGCGAGGTAGGTGTCGACCCTGACCTGGCCACGTACGAAGAAACCATCCAGTCAATTTAGTTTTAATGACAACTCAAATTCTGAGAAGAGGAAATGTTAGTCATACTAAATCTAGCATGACGGGCCTGATTTCACTTGAAGATATTCGTTTGAATGATGAGCCATTTCCTCAGAGGAAGCTGGGCATGCTTTGACTTTCAGGTAAATGTGGACTTGATGCTTCCTCTTTCCCTTCAGTTGAAGCGCAGAGATGTGCAGGCATGTTAGATAAAAGAATCAACTCATTCAGGGAGGATGAAAGGATCTGAAACAGTTCATAGAAATATGAGATTGCATGAAAACTAGGGGTGCACCGATTGCAGTTTTCTGGCTGATCACAGATCTCTAAAAAGCCTGACCTAGGCCTGTCATGATAACAAATTTTGCTGGGCGATTAATTGTCTCGGAAATTATTGCGATAAACGATAATATTGTTTGAAATTTAACAATAATGAATTGTCAAATTTTAGAAGAAATTATGATTTGTTTGGAGTGTAGTACATTTTTGACCACCTGATGGCAGTATTAGACTGTTTGAACCAAAGGATGGATCGTTGAGCAGCGTGTCTCCAAGAAAAATGGGAGGGAGGGCTCTTGACATGACATGAACTAACAGTGACATGACGCTCTGTGGTTTGAACTCTTTAGCATATACTTTTTTGCACAAAGCTTTTAATTTAAAAAAAAAAAAATCAGTAAATAAGCTTTCAGCTTCTTTTTGCTGAGAAAAACAACTTTTTACAGGAAGGCACAGGTTTCATCCGTGAATTTTGGAGCTCGACAAAATGGAGGTTTATTCCTGGGGCAGCCTGTTAGCTTAGCTCGTAGCTTAGCTGATTTAATGATCCAAAAGCACAATTTTGGATGGTTAAAACAGATTTTAAAGAGAAAAAAGAAAGGGAGGGGTCATTGAAGAGCACTGGAGTTGAGCCATGTCTTCAGTAGAAAGAGAGGGACACGAAGAAACGATAAAGCTGGTAAATGAAAATGAGGTTGATAATTTTCATTCATCATGTGATTAATTGATTTATTATTTATCACGACAGGCCTAGCCTGATCTGCCGATTCCAATTTAGTCCGATACCGATTCTGTTTTATAAGTGACACTGTCAGGTGTTATAAGGTCACAATACACCTTCAATTTTCCAGTTTGATTTTATTGAAAAACATACTCTTGAACAATATCCTAGAAACAATACAAACTTGTTTTAACTGGCCATGAGGTAGTGCTCTGAAATATGACAATTGTTGTTAAAACTACAAATAAAATTGGTAAAATCTGTTTCTCGTGCAAGCCGATCTCTGATGTCCAAATATTAAGAAAATCAGTGCTGATAAATTGGCCAATTCATCGGTGCACCCCTAAAAACTCTACTCAAAATGATTAACTAGATCAGTCAAACCAGACCCTAACAAATCTATAAAACAATAGTCATATTCTATGTTTGTTTGAGCATTTTATTTACTCAAATTCTTCAAAACCTAGATGTTCCCATCAAGTCTGGTCTGTTGTTAAATGGTGGCCAACACAGGAGCAGGAAACAAAGTTCAAAAGAAAGAGATTTCAGACAGAATTATGTTCAACAGCTAACACTGTCGTGTTATTTTTGCTGTTTCTAAGATCTTCAGTGCCAAAGAAGGGACTGTCAACGCATCACGGTTTATGAAACAGGATTGGATCTTCTTTGCATGTTTACGATCAGGACCTTTATTCATCCCTCCAAATTTTATAAAGAAAAATTCACTAGTGGCGCATCAAGTTCTGTCATTAAAGCCACAATCACAGAAAATAAAGCAAGTCATCTTAACTGTACTATATTAATTTAGTTTCCAGGGTGAAACGTGTCGCTCCATCAGTGGCAAACACACACTACAATAACTGCTGCAGTAGCATTTAATGTAAATAAAGGTTTTCAGCCAATGTGAATAAAGTTTTTATAACATTGACATTCTTGACGTATTAAGCTGACATTTGGTATGATGGTTGCCAAGAAAAATCCCCAAATATAAATTTAAGACTATTGGAGAAAGCACACACACCACGTGGCAGTCCTCTTAAAGATTCTCCAGGAACTTTTCTAGTTATTATGATTCATCAAGTAAAAAAAAAAAAAAAAGAAAAAGTTATGGTTAAAACAGATAATTAGGGCTGCACCATTTAATCTACTGGTGACCAGAATCAACCAAATTCAGTCTGATCTGTGACCAACCAATCTGGCACTCAAAAATTGCTGTGAGCTGTAGTATATCCGTTATGGAAATGTATTTTCTGAATGAAAAAGATTTAAAGGTATCAGTTTATAATAGCTGTAAGGTATTTAGTATAAAGTCAGACAAAGCACAATAAGTGTAAGAGGAAACAAAGGAGTTTGGAACTTGTTGCTATTTTTGCTGCTCAGGCTTGTGTTTCTTTATAAATCCAGCACTTAAATTGGTGACATCTTCCGTTAGGGCACGTTCACGATTTGAAGCAAAACCAAAGGAAACAAACTCGCATTAATTGAAGATATGCATATCCCACGCCAACTTGCATTCCAATATTTTTAAACAAAGACGTTGCACAATCCATTTGCAGTCAAAGTCTCTGTGGGCTCTGCTACTACCATCCCAGAGTTTAGCTCAATATCTGCACAATTCACTGAGTTATAACCACTTCTGCCTTTTCTTGGGTTGATTCCAAAAGTTAATTAGTTCTAGATGTACCGGACATTCAACGATGACTTTTTGAGTTAGATGATTTATGTATATTTTGCCAGCAAACAAACACATGAAAACTGGCAGCTACATTATGGACCACTTTGTATGGCTTTGGACAATAATAATATTAAGAAGATATAATGTGTTTTTTTTTTAAAGAATGTAGCAACTCTACACATATTTTAAGGTTTTTAAAAAGTTTAAAAAAAATATTGGAAGTATATTATCTTGAACACAAAGTAACTTAAATTCAACAAGGAATGAGAAATGTACTGTAAAAATTTAAAAGTAGTTTTTAGAGAGAAAGCTAAAATAGGAACTGCAGGTCAAATTTTAATATATCGGAAATTTATCTAGAAAACAGATTGATACTTTTTTTTATTTATAGCAAAGTATTGGTATTCTTTTTATTTTGTTGCCTTACAACCTAGAATTTAAACAGATTTTTTTTAAATGCACGTAATTTTACATAAAACACAATTACTGAAAGTTAAAAGGTTAAAAAAACTGTTTTAAATAATTCTAAAAGATTAAAATAAAAAGTGATGTGTGTATATGTATTCAGCCCTCAAGACAAAATGCTTAGTAGTCCTTTTGTTGCAGCAGCAGCAGCACTTCCAGCAGGAAGTCTCCTTAGGTCCATCTCCATGATGTTTGTACATCTAACCTGTGGAATTTTATTCCGATCGTCATGACCAAACCACTCCAACTTCTCAAGGTTGGATAGATGCTTCTTGTGTCCAACTAATTTGTAAATCAGACTAAATATTCTCACTTTGATTGAGGTCTGGGCATTGGGCCATTCTAAGACATTTCTCAGTTTCTCCTTAAACCACTTGTGTTGCTTCAGCTCTGTCTTTAAGAGACATTGTCCTGTGAAATGTGACCCTCTGTCCAAGACTCAAATTTCTGAAGACTCCAGTGAGTTTCCCTTCTAGAATTTCTCTGTATTTTGCTCCATCCATTACTAAAACTCTGACCAGTTTCCAGGCCCTGCTGATGAAAGTCATCCCCACAACATTCCTCCTCCATGAATCTTTGTAGGGATTGTGTTTTCAGCATGAGGAGAGGTTTGCCTCAGACACGGTGACTACCTTGATGGCCTAAAAGGTCAGTTTGATCTCATCTGACCACAGCACAATCTTTCACGTTAGGGGAAGAAATCCCAAACAGGCTAGCATTTTTTCCCCCAATACAATAGCTTTTTCTTGGCCACTCTTTCCTAAACCTGTCATCTAACCAGTTCTGTGTTGCTTATATAGTGGTCTTATGCACAGATACTCTTGAGCTGCCGAGCTCCATTAGGGTTACTGTATATTTGGCCTCTGATTAATGCCCTCGTTGTTCAGTCCATAGGTTTTAGTGGATGACCCAGTCTTGGCAAGTTTTCTGTAGTGGCACCATATTTCCATTTTTTAAATAAGGAATTGAATGGAGTTCTGTGGAATATTCAGTCTCTCTCTCTTTCAGGCTGTAGGTCCCGCTCTTTTCGGAGCAGGGTCAGCCACATGGATTCTTCTCCATTTTGCTGTTGTGAGATGAGAGTGTCTCCATATCCCGCTGGATCATATCCATCCACGTCTTCTTCTGCCGTCCCTTGCTTCATTGACCGAAAACTTTTGCGTTTTATAGCCTTTTTACTTTGTTGTCATTTTCTGTGGCATAGTCAGTGTTTTGGGATAAATCTATGTTTGTTTTTTTTTAACCCAGCCTTTATTTGTACTTTATAACTTTGTGTCTGACCTTTGTGGGGAATTCCTTGGTCTTTATGATGTCCCTTGTTTGGTGGTAGCCTCTACTACTTAGAGGTATTGAACTGGTGTTGATTGTAAGAGCTGTCACAAGTGTTATATACATCACTTGACAAGTTTAGATGATTTGACACTTAACTAAAAGTCGTCTGTAAGAGATTTAACAAAAGATGTGGTTTGTGATAGTAATGGTTAAAGCTTCAAAACAAAGGGGTCTGAATGCATATGCACAAACCACTTCTTAATTTTATTTGTGTACTTATTAGTTTAAACTATTTTTTCTCTCCAATTAACATCATTAATACCAATAGAAGTGATCAGAAATGTCATAACCATACACAAACACTGAGGCAGAACAATCACTGTGATGAGGCAAGTGTGCTACGACGCAGGGTTATAAATGTTGGCCATTACATAAAACAGACCTTTTCCTCTTTGTTGTGAAGGATCAGAGCTGTAATGTCCAGTGGCAACGAACACGCTCCTCCTATACAGCCCTCCAGAGTAAGGACAGATTGCATATTTTCCCATCACCTGTGCAGAGGCTGAGGCACAGGACACCTGCTATGTGAGTGCAGTTTAGTGCTCTTCCTGTCACCTAACGTATGGGTCTATTGATGTGCTGTGACTGGGCCAGGCTGATCCTCCACAACACGCATTAGAGCCAGCTGTTGAGCTTCATCTGTCTGCTTGTGAGCTCTGATGGCTACAAACACACAGTGAATGCAGGCTGCTCTAACACCCCTGGCCTTAGAGCGCCATCAACTACTACTCTTCAACTAAATCACTACAGAAGCAGGTAATTGAGTCTAAGAAAGTGGCAAATGGTGGAAAAAGTTGCCTCACAGAAAGTATGGTAATTTGGGTCTTGATTACATCCATTTGAGAGGCTAATTCTACAACTTAAAATTCAGTGAGACTTGATAAAACAGTTAGTACAATTGCATTTCAAGAAGGTAGTGTACCCTTGAGACTTTAACTTGCAAGCTGCTTTGCTTGACACTGATGATTAAGGTAAAAGAACTCAATGATGATTACACTAAATGCGGGAAAATAAAAAGTCATGATAAATGTGTGAAAGCAATCCAAACTCATTAGGTAATCAGTAAAACATAAAAAAATTGCTAATAAAATCATTTCTTGTTTACCCAAATAGGAGCTACCAGATAAGTCAACAAGATGGGAGCCATGCAGAGGACTCTACCTACCCTGTTGAGAAAAATGACGGAGACGCCCTTTTCAAAGTTTGAGCCCATGAACCCCTGAAAGGTCTGTTCGTGCCCCTGCCGGCATGAATAATCACCCCCCCAGCTCCCCTGTAATGTGCTGCAGATGATATATTGGGCTGCGTTTATTACTGCTCTGCTTCCACCTGGCTGGGAGCAGCAAGTCCTCCATTAATAAAAGAAAAAAGAAGAAAAAAATGTCTGCAACAAGATTTCTGCACGACTGCAGGCTTAGATCTACTGTTAAAACTGTGACCTAATTGGTAAAAAAAATTAGAGTCATTGGGTCATTTTGCCCATAACAAAGCATGATTTAGAGCTCTCTTTGTTTCTTAAAACCTCAGAGTTCAGGGCTACTTGTTTTGTTGATTCATGTCCTTGCTGGCCTTTTTGTGACGGAAAAGTCATCTCAGCAGAGACATAGGGATACAGCCCAAGACACATCCAGCTTTAGTTAGTTAACACATTTATATTGCTGGTAATATTTGAAGATTAGTCGTGCAGGATAACACATTCCTATTTAAATGGTAATATGGGATTAAAACAGCTGGCAGTGGGTTTTATGGGATTAAAGCACCATTACATGCCAACCTTTGGCTGCAAATTAAGTGCACAAATCTGCCTGACAAACATGTCATACAAGTCTTAAAAACAATGCCTGGAGTTTCTGATGTCTGGCTGCTGGTGACATAAAAAGACGTTTTAAAGAGAGGAGACGCTGGCACATTTTAAATCATTCTGATTGGTCAATGAAAAAAAAAGGAATTAAATGACAATGAGCAGATTAATATTGAAATAAGCAGCCTGACGTCTAACCAGCGTGGTGCCTTTAGATAATTACTGTTTTGACTCTTCGGTGGAAGGATCAAAATGAGGCCAATTCATGAAATGTAGTGAATTTTAGAAAATGTCTTTGGCAAGTTTATAGCAGAGTTTAAATATTCTTCTTTAAAAAAAA
>NC_056501.1:27299903-27309776 GCF_014905685.2 Nematolebias whitei | reverse complement strand
ATATATATATATATATATATATATATATATATATATATATACACACATGTGTGTGTGTGTGTGTACAATTTCAACATTTCTTATTTCAAGAGAATTTTAGTTTAAAACTAGCATGAAATTGAGTGAGTAACATGCATTTCTTCAATAAATATGTGGCCTTTAATAATAGGAATCTATAGTATATATGTATGCAAGATTAGCATTTAGTACTGTATAAGACTACACAATATTGTTATGGCAATATGAATTTACAGCAAAAAAAAACAAAAAAACAACCTGCAATAAGTCGATGACACCAACAACTGACATGGACCTTTAACTGCGCACAGCTAATTTAGATGAGAGTAGCCAAACGGCTAAAGCACATGGAGTGTTTTGAACATTATAATGAAAAGAGGAGTGGCTAAAATGTGAGTTTATTACACTTTTTATTGCAATATTCAAGAATATTGAAACTGTCTTTATCTAATATGATGCGGCTCATAATATAGCACCATACGCGGTTGTTGAAACTCAAAACAAAAAATTTATGTACAGAGTCAGTGAGTAAATGTGTGAATTTCCAGATGTACATCTGTGTGCATGCATACATGTGAGACAGGTCTCAACACGAATCTATTTAAATCCATCCTCCACAGAGAAATTACTTATTTGTCCAATTTATTACAGACTGTTTCACTCTATAGTGAGAGGCTCGAGAATTCACATGCCTCCTGATTGAAATCATTGCCACCGGGAGAACGTAGCCAACACCCTCAGAGGAGCTGCTTTTCTGAAAGTGAGTGAATCATTGATTTCCAGCAGGAAACCATCAAGGCGAATCTATGGTAAATGAGAGAGTTGAGATGGCAAATGGTTGAGTTCAGCAGGATACTCAGTTATCACTGTATTCTGTACAAGACAGTCCACTGTGTCCAGCCGTTTTCAAGCTGGTGGTTCAGTGAGGACTGGCCACTCACCGAGGCTGTTTGTTCTCGCGCTTTGGAGACGTGCAAATGGAAAGCACCCTCAAGTGAACAAAATTTACTCAGAAGGAGCTTGAAAGGACTTGCTAAAAATAAAATGCATATAAAAAATCCAAAACAGACAGGAAAGCAATAACATCTTGAACCAACTCGCAAATCCTATTGTGGGTTTTACACCAGAGGGCTGCTCTATGAAAATAAGCTGCTTTGATGTTTGATTAGAAAATATTTTCCTTTTTAAAATCCCTGTAAGAAATGTTCGTAAATTACTAATGTGTGAACTAGAGGATGTAATAAGGGGTCAGCAGCTTCTATTTTCATAAAAACTGACATACACGGCTTTTCCTCGTTTCTTTTGGAAATGTTGTGGAAGGACCTGCAGCGAACGGTTAATGTGAGGAAACCCACCAACATCCCAGAGTTGAAGCTGTTCTGTACGGAGGAATAATTACTCAGGTGGCTGAGACGAGCTGGACTGGGAAGCTCAGTCCTCACCTCCTTCTACAGGTGTGCAGTGGAGAGCATCCTGTGCTCCAGCATCAACGTGCGGCATGGAGGCTGCACAGAAGACTGTTGGATTCAGCCTCCTCATAGACATCTGCACCTCCAGATGCAGGAAGAGAGCCACCTGCATCATGAAGGACCCCACTCATCCAGCACACACACTTTTTGTCCCGCTCCCCTCAGGAAGGAGGTCGCAGAACATTAAGTGTAGAACCACTAGACTGAGGAACAGCTTCTACACTGACGCTGTTAAGACTCATGAATATCTAACAAGGAAAATCACTGTTTAAAAAAAAAATTCACTGTTATGCCACTTTAACTGGTAATATGTGACTTATCTGTGCTGCTGATTATCCATACTGCTGATCTCTTGTCTTTTAGCTGCTGTATTCATACACATCTGCTCATTACAGACTCATGTTCAGGTTGCTGTTTAATATACCATATTATTTTACATAATGTTATTAGTGTTTAACATATACAGTAGTCCCTCGCTACTTCGCGGTTCGTTTATTGTGGATTTGCTCTATCACGGTTTTTCAAAATAAGATTGGACATGACACACAATTGGCTGATTGATGGATGAGTTGCACAATTGGTATGGAATTTTTATTTAAAATAAATTATATTAACTTATTTAGCACCTGCTGCACATTTGTGCAGCCCAGAGTAACAGAAAAACGCTTCCTCTTGCGCCTTTGTGCAGCCCTTAGTGCAGGATCAACTTCCTGCTGCAGCTGATCAGCTGATCACTGTGCAGAGCAGAGAAGTGGGCGTGGCCAGGAGCGCTTGCAAGTGGCAAAGAGCAGAGGAGGCAGGGAGCTGAAATCATGACCTTCTGTGATCTTTTAGAGAATTTAGAGTTTAGAAATATTGTTTAAAATATTGCAAGAGTGTGGGAAGGGTTCAAAACACCTTAATATATTTCAATATAAATAATAAAATAAACTACTACGTATTACATGAACTATACTGCTACTTCACAGTTTTTCATTTATCACGGGGCTTCAGGGTACGGCTCCCCCGGGATAAACAAGGGACTACTGTATCTTAGATCCTTATATACTGTTTCTTTTTATATTTTTTGCCATTTTTGGTTATAACTATGATCTTGAGTACACAATTTTGTTCCACCTCATGTATCACATGTGATGCGAATGACAAAATCACCTTGAACCTGTAATGGGCTAAAATTCCTCCAAGCTGGTGTGCAGGACTGATCAACAATTACCGGAAATGTTTTGTTGCAGTTATTGCTGCACGGGGGGGGGGTCACACCAGATACTGAAAGCAAAGGTTCACATACTTTTGCCACTCGCAAACATGTAATACTGAATTATTTTCTTCAAATAAAATGACCACGTATAATGTTTTTTCTTATTTGTTTAACTGGGTTCTCTTTATCTACTTTTAGGACTTGTGTGAAAATCTGATGATGTTTTAGGTCAAATTTATGCAGAAATATAAAAAATTATAAAGACTTCACAAACTTTCAAGCACCACTGTCTGCATGTGTGTGTGTGTATATGTATAAACATACACACATACATATATAAGAGCAGCACGGTGGCTCAGTTGGTAGAGCTGCAGTCTCTCAGTGAGGTCGCCAGTTCAAATCCCAACCAGGAGCATTTCTGGGTGGAGTTTGCATGTTCTCTTTGTGCATGTGAGGTTTTTCTCCAGGTACTCCAGTTTCCTCCCACAGTCCAAAAACATGCATGTTAGACTGATTAGTGACTCTAAATCATCCCTAGGTGTGAGTGAGAGAGTGAATGGTTGTTTGTCTCGTTTGTCTCTATGTGGCCCTGTGATGGACTTGCGACCTGTCCAGGGTGTACCCCATCCCTCGCACAGTGACGGCTGGACATGGGCACCAGTGACCCTCGTGACCCGAATAGGAAGAAGCAGGTAAAGAGGGTGGATGGATGGATGGATGGAATGTAAAATTGTTTGTGATAGTGTGTTACAGTATTTTTTAATCTAATTTTTAGAAAAGAGAAGATGAATGGGATTAAGGATGATGCACCTGTTTGCTCTTCTCAAAATAAAGATTGATTGTGTTTACAGGGAATGCAGTTTTAATCAGAAATTCATTAAGTGTTCTGTCTGAAGAGCCTTTCTGTTGATACCACGTTGTTGTGGTAAGCCAATTTGTTTTGTTTTTTCTTCCTAATTTGCTTTTCTGTTTTTGATATAGTTCCCAACTTTCTGACCTTCTGTAATCTTTCTCAGATTTATCTCTTTTTTAGTTTATTTCTTCCTTTATTATGCACAATAAGGAAGAAGTATGTTGTGTAACAGTAATAAGTGCCCCTGTGAAACAACAACCACTGAGCAGTCAAGTAGATTAAATTGTTTTAAATCTGTGATTCGACATCAACATTTTTTGTCATCAAATCATTTCAGTTACTGTGTGAATCGGTTCAGCTCTACTGTGTTGTTTGACATTTCCAACAAGTTAGAACTTATTATTGGCAACAATCTATGACCATGTATCTGTCGGTCTGCTAGCACAATATCTAATTAACCATTTAACAGGTTTTAATACAGTAAAGTCTCAAAGTAATCAATGGATGAATATCTACAAATAATTGGCTTCTGGAGTTAACCTCACTGAGGATGGCCAGGACACGTTAAGGCCCTGTCACACCACATTGTTTTAGAGGACTTATGTCTGCTTCTGTAAATTTTGTCCAACACGCAGGCATACGTTGAAGATGGCATAAAAAAATGGAAGCCTTTTATGGATGTATACGCACCACATTACTAACAAGTTGAACTAATGTATAACCTATGAACAACTTACCCATGACCTGTTCCTATCTTGTACAGGTTATACAAGCTAATATCTGTTTTTTTGGCTTATAATCAAGATGAGTGTAATTTGTGACGAACTTATGCACAGCCTGTTGGAGAGAACTATGACAAGGGCGGCAGTCACACAGTGACATATGGCATCAGCGTATGAAATAAATGAAATACAGGCTGATGTAAGTAAGTGTTATATGTCGTCATCATTGTATACAATGATGAAACTGGTTCTCTGCATTGAACCCATCACGCCTGGGATACACCCAGGTGAAGCAGTGGACAGCTATGTAAGCGCCAGGGGATTAGGGATTAGGTGTCTTGCTCAGAGACACCTTGACGTGGGAATGGCTAGGAGTTGAACCGTGAATTTTTGGTCTCAAGTCGGTTGCCTTACCTCTATCCCATAGACTAGTCATATTGGTTTGGTGTAAGTTTTGAATAAGCTACCAGCATGCTGATATACAATGACATAAAATATTTATGCCGATGCCAGCCAATAGTTGTGTACATGCACAGAATTTTCTGCAAATGCAGACGTGTTGCTCATGAGTGCGGCACAAGTCCAGGTACGCAACAGGTAAGTTCAGTATAAGTTCATGCATGTTACATGTAAAATACTGTTAAGTTCATATACATCAGAAACCAGCTGATCAATCGTGAAGCGTAATTATTTATAACATATGAGCAACTTACTTCTAACTAAGGATGTGCGATATGGCATAAAATTCATATCACGATATCTATTGTGATGGGTGGCAGTAATGATATATATCATGATATGTTTTTGGTATAAAACCTGCAATAGGAATGAAAAAAGCATAGGGTGTCATTTTGCCATCATTTATTTTGAAAACCGTTATACCACAAAATAATCTCAATCAAGAAAATTCCACTACTAGGTCCAGAGAGTTTTTAAATAATTAACAAATCAAGTATTAGGCTTCTTTCTTGTAGTGCAAAACAGCAAAATATATCAAATGTAGTTTTAGCCATATGTTTTAAACAAAATATGTTATTAACTCAACAGTTTCCAGTCTTATCACTTAAGAAATGAACAGCAACAGAGCAGCATGTTACATATAAAAAAGTGCACATTGAAAACACTTAAAATTCAAATTCAAAATCTCGCTGTCATGTGTTAGAGTCTAACGATTGTTGGCCAACAACACCAGTTTGTCCACAGTCTCTGGCTTTAACAGACCGGTGGCATGAAACAATGTTGTCACCAATGCTAAATACCCTTTCTGAAGGAGCACTCATGGTTGGAATGCAAAGGTATTTCTTGGCCAGTCTTGCTGTTCTTGGAAAATTAGCCTGGTGCAGTTTCCACCAGTCCAGTGGGTCAGTTTCTGACAAATGAAGGTTTAGCTTCCAAAGCAAAGGAGGGGTTCCTTCAGTGGGCACTTCCTTCTGCTTTAAGGAGAGCTGACACAAAATGGTGACCAGTTTCCTCTGTGGCTTTGACCAGAGAAGGTCCCTCAGTAAAATCACACAACACAGAGTTCTTTTCACAGATCAGAGAGACTTTTTGTTTAGCACAAATGCACTCTCTAAAGCTGACCAATGCTTACTTAAACTTTTCGACGGAACACAATGTTTTGCGCATGCGTCCGAATACAGTAACAGTATGGCAAGCCGGCCGTAGTTAAAATGCTTCACTACTTAGCTCTTGAAGAAAACAGACTTTAACACCATTTACCAAGTTTTCAACTAAAAAAAGTAACAAATAAATCTGACAACTCTAATTTTACAGTTAGCCGGTAAAATACAGATCTCCGTCATATGCTAAATGTCTATCCTTTCTACCGTGTAGCGTATATATCGCGCATTCCTACTTCTAACACATCTTCAACTTGTTTCAGACTTCTGCAACTTATATGGACATATTAAACGTATACCTGATGACCCTAGAACTTACTGAAAGTTGTATTTTACAGCCCGCGTTTGTCAGCATTTTGAGGTTTACCTTTAATATAGTAGGGAAAATGGCAATAACTCAGCCAATTTTCCAAATACTGAGCTACAATTAAATGTTGGCGTTTGGTCCAACGTTCAAATTAAATGATTTTATTGTGAAAAGCAGCATCAATTGCACCAAAAAAATAATGCACTGCTTTGTGTATTTTCCCCTTGGTTGTTAAAAACAATAAACTACTGCTGTGATGCGTTGTGAGGTGTATGACTAAATCTTTTGTGCAGTTTAAATGAAAGTGATGAGCAGAAGAAACTGGGTTGTGCAGCTCACAAGTTGCTCCCAATGCAGACTGTGAATTCATCGCTTTAACTGTCAGGAAGGAAGAGGACAAAGAAAGTGTGTTTAAAGGATTTTCACAGTCCTTAATGCTATTTATTACATCTCACCAGCTGCTGCAAAGAGTGCCCACATGTAATTGCGGCCATGGATCTTTTGGTTTGAAGACAACCAGTCACAATAAATTCCTTCTTCTGTTGCTGGGATTGACCATGAGTGAAGCCCAGTGACTTGGAAGGGAGGGGGGAGTAGAAGGAGGGCATTATTTAACAAGGACCCTAAATGACATTAGGGAGCATTAGGTTTGGGGATTGTTAAAGCACTTGTCACATTCCAGAGGCATCCATCTGCACAACGCTAGCTTCAATCAATAGATAAGTAATCGGCTGCAATGGGAGGCAGCGAGCAGTATTACTCAAAGGCTCTGTCCTGAAAGAGCCTCACCGCCCAGCGCGTGGAGCCGCACAGAGCATGCAGCCCCACCGTCGGGGAACTTATCTTTCAGCTGAGCACAGCCGTATCGACAGGCCAGAACTAAGAGCACCTTTGTATTGGTACGATCACTCAGAGGGATTGTGCTTTCAAGCCACAATCTTTGCTTGCTAAAAAGTCAATGCCCCTGATAAAATGAGAAGCAACATGCCTTCCCTACGCTTCAGATAAACCTCTCCTTTGATACAACTCGTGATGCTGTCATTAAAATCTATACTGGTTTAATAAAAAGCAAAACAAGGGACCAGAGTGTTAAAAAAAAAAGCACTACTATGGCTTTTTAAAATGCATTGACGTCGTCTTTCTGACATTTAAGGGTTTTGTGTTAGGAGCTGGGAAGGGGTACAGATAGAATGATGGGGTCCTGACAGGAGGACATAAAGCGGATACGTTGAAAGCACGTCAGAAAGAAAATGGAAAGGAATCAATAACTTTGCAAAGGTTGTGGGAAATTGCACCAAAGTGATGGTCAGTGTTTGAGGATAACTGACATGCACCTGTGAAGCTCAGCTGCCAGGTCAGCTCATCAAGCAGGACAATTATAGACATGCTCAGAGAAGGCGTTATTCTTCAAGGGAAACTAAAAGTAGGACAAATGTAATTCCTTTCCACAATTGGCTAACCTATAAAAAAAGGTCATTATGTGGATGTGTGATGAAATTCCAACAAATTGCATTATTTTACAAGTGTTTTATATCACATATTATTTCATGCTCATTAACGATCCATAAAAAAACTACAAATGACTCGTCTATGTTTACTGTAGCCACAAAGTAGGAGCCAACATGCTTCTTGGCACACTACAGCTTATTAAGAACAATGACTGTGGTGTCAGACAAAAAAGATAATTAGTTCTTCAAAAGACTTTATTCCCTGCTCTACTTTCACTGTATAATGATGTCATGTACGTAAAAACAGAATAAAGAAAAGACGCAGAACTGTGACTTTCATTTTATAGAAATATTAAAAATTCATTTAAAAGACTGGGATTCACTAATCAATCGACTGGTCACCACAATACGACAATTTTCAACTTGACTAATCAATTTGAATAGTGGACTGTGTTTTTTAAATTACCTAAATGGCAATTGCTTACTTTACATTACAAACATAGATTTATATATTTGCACGCTTAATAAACAGTGTATAACATCTTAAAATAAATCTTCCTGATCACAAGCTGCTGGCCAACAATAAGCATAGATGATAACTTAACGTTAAAAACGCCATCAAAGAGTTGATGCAATTAGAATTGTGTTTATCGCTGGATATTTTTACATGAATTAAATGTTTCAAATCCATTAAGACAATCATGATTACACAATCTATTATATTAGTTCCAGACATACATCACGGTTAATAATAATAATAAAAAATAAATAGAATAAAAGTGAAAACAATTCATTGCAACAGTGTCAGCATCAATTGAGATGAACAAAATCGACTTGACATTTGAAAATCGATTCAGAACCCTCCATGTCTGTGAACCATCTAAAAACAGATTTGACCTCTCACACCTATTCATAAAAAATATTTTCTATTGAGTGTCATTTGTCAAGTTCAAGTTTCTTTATTGTCATTCGCATCATGTGGTCCATGACGTGGAATGAAATTATGTACTCAAGGTCCCAGTTACACCTAAAAATAGTAAAAGTATAAAAGAAACAGTAAATAAGGATCAAAGATATATGCTAAACACTAATAATGTAAAATAATAAGGTATATTAAGCAGCAGCATGAATTTTAAATCATCTCGGAAGATATCTGTATATCTCTAATTACAGAGTGAATTACAAGATCTTTAGACTTTTTTGTAAGGATTTTGTTTACAAACAATTTTATTAAATTTCAACCCAAAATAAGGAAAACCAACAAAAAAAAAATTGGCTGCTGGTAAATACAGTCATTAAAAATAAATAGATGTTGTTCAAAGTCAGAATATAAAACTGATTCAATGTCATTCTAAGATTACAGATTTTGTAATATTATTACAGATATTACATATTTTGGCAATAATATTACAGATATTATGGATATACAACAGATTCTTAAAATAATATTACAGATATATTACATTATTTTTTATAATATTACAGATATTACGGATATATTACAGATTTTTTAAATAATATTACAGATGTATTACAGATTTTTTACAATATTACAGATTACATTTTTAAATAATATTACAGATATATTACATATTTTTTTATAATATTACAGAAATTACGGATATATTACAGATTTTTTAAATAATATTACAGATGTATTACAGATTTTGTTTACAATTTAACAGATATTATGGATATATTACAGATTTTTTAAATAATATTACAGATGTATTACAGATTTTGTTTACAATTTAACAGATATTATGGATATATTACAGATTTTTAAAATAATATTACAGATGTATTACAGATTTTTTACAATATTACAGATTACATTTTTAAATAATATTACAGATATATTACATATTTTTTATAATATTACAGAAATTACGGATATATTACAGATTTTTTAAGTAATATTACAGGTGTATTACAGATTTTGTTTACAATTTAACAGATATTATGGATATATTACAGATTTGTTTAATAATATTACAGATATATTACATTTTTTCATAATATTACAGATTTTTTATTAGATTTTTTAAACAATATTACAGATATATAACTTTTTAAAATAATATTACAGATATGATGGCTATATTACAGATTTTATAATAATATAACAGATATTATGGATATATTACAGATTTTGTAATAATATTACAGATATTATAATAATATAACAGATATTATGGATATATTACAGATTTTGTAATAATATTACAGATATTATGGA
>NC_056501.1:27276701-27299893 GCF_014905685.2 Nematolebias whitei | reverse complement strand
ATTTTGTAATAATATTGCAGATATATTGCAGATATATTACAGATTTTATAATAATATAACAGATATTATGGATATATTACAGATTTTGTAATAATATTACAGATATTATGGATATATTACAGATTTTGTAATAATATTGCAGATATATTACAGATTTTGTAATAATATTACAGATATGATGGCTATATTACAGATTTTATAATAATATAATAGATATTATGGATATATTACAGATTTTGTAATAATATTACAGATATTATGGATATATTACAGATTTTGTAATAATATTACAGATATTATGGATATATTACAGATTTTGTAATAATATTGCAGATATATTGCAGATTTTGTTTGTTTGCGTTTAAAGGTAAAAGGACATTGTCTTATACAAAAAATATTATTAACTTAAACATTTTTATAGTAGCCCTGAGATGGACTTGCGACCTGTCCAGGGTGTACACCGCCCCTCGCACAGTGATTGCTGGACATGGGCACCAGCGACCCCCGTGACCCAAAATGGAAGAAGCGGGTAAAGAAAATGTATGGATGGATGTCTAAGAATACAAAACTAGAGTAAAACATGCAACAGAAGCTCCAAAGTCAAAATAAATCTGAAATAGATTGAGAAAATGGTGCACGTGCCCACAAGTGTCCGATGTAGGAGGGAGCAGCGGTGCCTCGGGGCTTCACTGCTTTGTGTGAAGCACAAACCTCTGGAAAAACAGAATCGTACTGAGCATAAATAGTCTGAGCTTCAGAAGAAAAAAAAGCACCGACATGAATTTAACAACAAAACACGAGTATCAAAGGTTTCAGAGGGGAAGGCAAAGGTTGACTAATGTGCTTCACTGCATAAGAATATGATAAGTCTTCACATGTTCTGCATACTAACCTTCCCCACAGACATAATTACTGCAGCCTGGAGTGGCTGTACCTCTCTGCAGCGTTAGGAAGTAAGAACGGCCTTCTGATTCAATCTTATGATGCTAAAGTGTGCGTGTAAAACATTTCTATAGATTCAAAATCATGTAATCATCTCCAGTCATTTTAACATACAAAACATCAACACTTGCTCCAAGTGATGCACTATGCACAAGATCGTTGACAAACAGTTAAAATCAAGACTATCATTTAGCAAAATATCTTATGAACCACTCAACAGAATTTAGTGAAACTCTCAGAAAATAATCACTGAATTATTAGATATAACCCATTAACATTTGGACTAACCCTAAATTAAGATGATGAACACAGCTAATTACCCATAGCAAACACAAAAATGGCTGTAACCAGTGTTTAATTTGAGCCGGATCCGGGAACTCTTATTTTGACAGGGTGTGTTCCGGTAACTGTCTCTCAAGCTTACTAATAATAAAGTTATGAATAAATATGACTGCCTTGAATGAATAAAACTTATGTAAACTGAAAACAATGACATAAACACTCATTTTAAACACAACAGCCACTAATGAGCATATGATCTGCCTCTTCAAGTAGCATTTCCGCATGTACACCTAAAAAAATCTCCGCCCCTAAAAAAGTGGTGGGAGTGCCGAGCTAACCAGGCTGTCGTACGTGGGCAGGAGCCCACAGACAGCCGCCATGAACAGACAGAGGAGATCACGTGGAGTCAGACAACGAGCAGAAACAGAGTCGGGCTCTGAACTATCGGGGGGTGGGGGGGATCGGGGGGGTGTCGGAGGGGAGTATACTTGACAGAAGTGGAGTGTTTACAAATGTAGGTAAATGTAAATGTTGAACAACCTGTTAAAATACACCAAAATGCAGGAAATCGCATCTACTTTATTCAAATTTGTCTGGGGGAGGACCCCCTGCCCGCTATTTACGTTCCGCCGTAGACTTGTTTACAAATTAAGCCCTGGCTGCAACTCTCTCAATTTAGCAAATGTTGAGCTTCATTTGGAGAGTTAACGGTCCAGAGTCATCATCGACACGTTCTTTGACCATTAAAAGATCATGCAAGATCTCACAACATCGCCTGAGATCGCCTGTAACATAAAAGGTGTGACGCAAACGGCTACAACTCTGTCTTTTATCAGCACGAGATGATCTTATTCTTCAAGGAGTGCCGGACCTTTAGTTTAGTTGTCATTTATTTTCTGCCCAAGTAGTTTCAAAATAAGGTTAAAATACTTCTTTCAGGCAAAACAATACAGATATGCTTGTATATCAGTTTGAAATGGAAATTAACAAAAGGCTCAGGCTGAAATTCTTTTCCAAAATTATTAGTTTTACTTGGTTGTTTTTTATACCGTTTATTTTTATACCACAATAAATAACACATTTAGTGTTAAAAAAAACAACTAACTTTCATAGCTTTAAATAAAATCCCACATAACACAATATCTTCTGCTGTGAGATGTAAAGTCCTGTACACCAGCACTTCGATTAGCCCTCTTAACAGAACAACTTGCTTCGACTTGTAATCTTTCCTCGCTCCGTTCGCCATATTTAGTAAAGACGTGTCATTCTTCTGGTGATAGTGAGTATTGATTTCTGGGCCGCTCTGCTCTAAATATCGCACTTGTACAATGGAGTGGGCACAAAGGCTATTCTCTGGATGAGATTGCTGCGTAGGAACGGGCGCACCGCTCCAGAAATTTAAAGGAATTTTTGATGCGACTCTAAAAGCTATTCAGCAGGCCTATTGTGGCTTGACCAGTTGTCCGCACCTATAATGGAAGGGCTCCTCTTGTCGAGGGCGCTGTGTAAAAGGGAATTAGGATGTGCTAATGTGAGGTCATGATTACCACAGAAAGAAGCTTCGAGGGTTATAAACTAGTCATCTCTGCACCTCCTTTGTCTAAACGTCCCAGCATCGCTCATTTTTTCCATATGCTGCAGAAATTTGATTACTTGTCATTTTCCACGTCATTAATGAACACTTATGCAGCATTTGCAATGATTGTGTCCTAGATGAAACGTGGAGAAGTTTCTGGCCTCACTGAGCCTTTTTAGATGATTGCCTTCACCTCTGTGGTTTGTTTATCTGTTGTGGCAGCGAGCAGCCACTGCAGATGCCTGGAAAACTACAGGACAGTTCTTTCAGGAGAAACAAATTATGAAAACATTCGTTTGAAATATTACAATAAAATCTCTACGATGGAGCTTTAGGGTCACGGTAAGAAAAAAAAATAAAAGCCATAAAATTACAAGAATAAAGTTGTATGAGACTTTTTTTTTCCCACGAGTTGGATCCACAATGCGACCTGTCAATCAACCCAGTAGGCGTGTCAGCAAATGGCCAATCCGAAGCTAAATGCTCCTTACCTGCAGAGAGCTGCTGCAGCCCATCAGAGCGTACCATCTTACTGTCAGCAGGTTCAAAGTCCTGATACTGATAATAATCTGATGCTGATGTGCTAACAGATTAACTTATTTGTAAAACCAACACCAAAGTATAACTTAAGATGCTCAACATTCTTCATTTTAACACAGTTAAAATGCGGTGGACCCTGATTTATCGTGTCAAAGTTCGGATAATATTACGACTCATGTAGATGTGGATGGATTGATTGACAGGTCGCATAATAGAGGCGAGTCGTAAAAAAAATAAAAAAAACACAAGAGCTGCAGAGACTCATACAACTTTATTCTCGTAATATTAAGACTTGATTTGACTTTATTAATGTAATTTTATGGCTTTTAAATTTTTTTTTTTTTCTTAGCGTGGCCCTAAAGCTCTGTCGTAAATCTCAGACGCTTCTAGAAATATTTTTGCCAAATGAGAGGTACTCGGAAACCATTTCATTTTTTTTCTGCTTGATAAACAAGGCATTACAAAACTCATAAAAAATTCACTGTATCAACTTATTTTTGAAAAGGGTCACACTTTATAATGATACCATCTTTCCTGCTTTTGGCATGTCATAAACCCAACAAATGGACGGCTGGGAACAACCGAGTCCTTGTTAAAATGAGCTGGTATTCTTCTCAGGCTGCAATAAGAAGCCTAAACAGCTGAGAAGCTAAACATTCAGCTACGCCTTTCAGTCAAAATCTAGCTGCATTCAGACTCTGCAGATGGGACGGTTGATGCACATCAGCAGTATTCACTGGAAGCAGGATATCAACGCTGACACCCATTTGCATCCATACTCCCTGTGCCAATCACTCTCAGTTTATTGTCACCAGCATTTACAGTAATTATAGCTTATACCACTTGTGACTTGCAACCTCGGTAATCTCAGTCGTTTCTTTCTGTTTTCCCCTCAGTTGAGCCAAAATCTTTTATTCATCTTTGTTGCTCTGGGATAGACGGAGAGTTTGGCAGGTTTTCAGCCTGTGCATGCTCTATATGCTGATGAGCAGACACAGCAAGGAGCTGATTAGCTTTGTTCAACATAAAAAGACTGAGACATGGGAGAAACAGCCTGGCTCCATCTTAAGTTTAAGACTAGCACTTCTACAGAAACTAATTAACACACTATATATATATATATATATATATATATATATATATATATATATAGTTTTGATATGTTAAGATAAACCATTGAAAAAACGAGACTTCTCAGGTGTAGGAGGTTTATTTTTTAACGTTCATTAAAAAAATGCATTGATTTCTGGAAACAAATGAGCACTCCCCTCCTTTTAAAACGTAACTGCATAACATTTTTCAATGTAAAGCAAATTTCCCAAGGTCTGGTTCAAACTTTAAACAAAAACAAGACCGCATAATACCACCAACATGAAGCATTGGGGGGAGTGATTGTCTGACAGCCTGCTTGTCTGTCCTAGGAGCACTCATTTGCAACTTTAATTCCACAAATGGACTCCAAAACTGTTTAAAGGGAGTGAGACAGCCTCAGCTGTGACAGCTCAAAAGCAGTTTCCTCATAATAAATAGACTAATGCTGCATAATCAAGTCACATGTACATTACTGTCTACTTGAAAGCTGCTCAGAAGCCCAAAGATGTATTAAAAATGCACCTCAAGTCTTTCTTCCATAGCTCCATATGCTGGGACTGTAATTTAGATGGAAACTCACAGGTACAAACAGGAAATCAAAGCCTTGCTAATGATAATAAGCTGTAATAGGAAATGGATCAAGACCTAACATTAATGGATTGGTGGCAGATGTAATATTGTTGTTCGACCACAGTAAACCATTTAGTTTACAAGTTTTACCCTGAAACATCTCACACGCTACAATTACAAAAACACAAATACAGTATGTATAAGTTCTCTTTTCAAACTTTTAGAATAGTTCAGATTTTTTTCAAGTGTTTTTTTAAAGGTTATAAGGAATTAATAGCTTGTCATTTTGTAGATAGCTCTTCAAACAACTTCAGTTTGGAGAAATAAAGTTTAATCCTGACAGGATTGAGGAGTTAACCAACTCAAGCAGGGCAAAGATCACCGTGGATTTCTGCCATTTTAAAACAACTCCAATCTTATATGATTTATAGCAGTTCATGTCGATGCTATTTTACCATAATTCACACCTGTCAGTTTTACATTACATGGTTCTTAGTGCAGAATTCTGTGATTTTGCAAGTGCACATGGTGGCAGCAGCTGGGTGTAGAACTTCCAGTGTGGCCTGAGGCAATTCAGGCAATAAAATCTGGCATTATGTGGTTGTTGGAACAAATATAATGATCTGCAGTTTTTTTAAATGGTAGAAATACTTCTCAGATTAGCCGTTAGCTCATCAGTCTGATCAGAATTAAACAGTTTCTCCAAACTGAGCTCATTCAAACAGCTATCAGCAGCAAGGCCTTAAATTCTAACTTTTCCACTAAAACTTACTACAAAAATTCTCAACTATCCTTTTGAGCTTTTACAAACATTCACACTCTCCACATTTGCCACCTTTGTTTTACTAAAAGCCTTGGGATTGTGGGGTTGAGTCCGTGTGAAGAAACGAGTCTTACATTAGGCCTGTCGTGATAAACAATAAATCAATTAATCGCATGAGAAATGATCAAGCTCATTTTCATTTATCGGCTTTATCGTCTCCATGTCTCTCTCTTTCTACTGAAGACACTGGATGACAAAAGGCTCAACTCTGGTGTTCTTCACTGACCACCTCCCTTTTTCTTTTCTCTTTAAAATCAATTAGAACCATCTAATTTTTTTGATCATTAAAAGCAGCTAAGCTGAGAAGCTAAGCTACGAGCTAAGCTAACAGGCCGACCTTGAGAAATAACCTTTGTGTTGTCGAAGCTCCAAAATTCACTGTAGAAACCCGTGCCTTTGTGTAAAAAGTTGTTTTTCTCTGCAAAAAGAAGCTGAAAACTTGTTTACTGATTTTTTTATTAAAAGCTTTGAGTGAAAAATGCTATGCTAAAAAACTCAAACCAAAAAAAAAGGAAAGAGAGACAGCCCATGTCACGTCAAAGGGCCACCCTCCCATTTTTCTTAAAGAGACACGATGCTCACTCCCTCACTATCCATCCTTCGGTTCAAACAGTCTTATACTGCCATTTGGTGGTCAAAAAAGGTACTACACTCAAAACAAATTAACCAAAATTTCTTCTTAAATTTGACAATAATTACTAATTACTGTCAAATTTTAAACAATATTATCGTTTATTGCAATAATTTCTGATACAATTAATAGTCCAGCAAAATTTGCTATAGTGACAGGCCTACCTTACATACATAAAAAGTTGGGATGACTGGTGATGCCTCTCAAAAGATGTTGGTCTCCAAAGTGGAAAGTTTGGAGTAAATTTGCAATCAAGGTTCAAGATTCTTTATTGTCATTCATATCACATTGTACTTGAGGTGGAACAAAATTGTGTACACAAGGTCCCAGTTACACCCAAAAACAGCAAAAATATAAAGTATAAAAATAAACTGTTTACAAGGATCTAAACACTAATAGTGTAGAAAAAAATGTTATATTAAACAACAGCCTAAACATGAGTCTGTTGTGAGAAGAGGGGTAAGGATACAGCAGCTTAAAGGCAATAGATCAGCAGCATGGATAATCAGCAGCACAGATGAAGTCACATATCACCAATTAAAGTGTCATTACAGTGGTTATTATAGTTAGGGATTTTACGTGTCTAAGCCTCAGGGTAGAAGCTGTTCCTCAGTCTAGTGGTTTTACACTTAATGCTTCTCAACCTCCTTCCTGAGGGGAGTGGGGCAAAAAGTGTGTGTGCTGGGTGAGTGGGGTCCTTCACGATGCAGGTGGCCCTCTTCCTAACTGGGGGTGCAGATGTCTGTGATGGTGGGGAGGCTGACTCCAAAGCCCTTTATCCACGGGGCCTTTTGGGGCTCCTATGTAACTAGTTCGGGCCGATTGCGTGGTTTATCCACAGTGCCTTCAGCGGTGGAACCCACCCCATTTTTGGGACCTACTTCTCTGAGGTCCCAGGTCTGGTTCTTGTTGGGTCTAGATGTGACATCAGCGCACTGTAGGTCACCGATTGGTCATGGGGCGTATTCATTGGTTGAGGGCGGAGATCAAGGAGGTCATCCATTTTGTGTTGTGTTGTTTTCCGGCTCTTCTTCTTCTAATACATGTTAGTGGTGCTTAGAAAAGAGCTTAATGTAGTACCAGCGCCACCAGCTGGTAAGGTGCGTTGATTTTAATAATCCGCCCACTAGAGGTGAACAATCCGCCCACTAAACGGGAACTATGGGCACTGCAGAGACAGAAAAAAAGAGGTCCCACCAGAACCGGACACAACAGGGTCCAACAAGAACCGGCCCTGTGGATAAGGGGCTTTACAGACTGACTCCAATCCCAGTTGAACCAACAGCAAAATAATGCAAGGATAAAGGAAAGGGAATAGAAAACTCCATGATGGTGAAGAAAATAACTTCTTAAAGAAGAGGAGTGAAAGATGGAAGCTGCAAAGCATGTGGGGATAAGTTGTAGGGGTGGGCCCCTATGGGAGAAACTCAGAGAGGGATCCAAAGCCAGGTCACCTTCTCCAGAGAGCTGCTGTGAACACTGAGAGGAGGGTCACAGTCGAAAGCTCTGAATCTTCTACAACAAAGCCCATATTCTCTCATGCTGTCTTCACCCTGTGCAGGTCTGCAATAACAAAGCCAATTAGGAAACCCAGGAGAGAAGCTAGCGCAGTCTCGCAGTCGCCTCTCGCTGACTTGGCAACCAGAATTATGGCTCAAGAGAGTACCTTTCAACATCAAATATAGAGAATACCAGCAATTACCATTCAATACCTTCACTCTTTAGCGCTTTCCAACTGATGAGGTAACTCATAATGCTATTTTAAATTCATCCCTGATGCACACAAACTAGTCCTCCTCATATAATTGATGCCGCAGCCTAATAGTCCTAGTGTTTGAAGTATTTATGTTGCTAATCTCAAAGGAGTCTTTTGTAATTGTAGGGCCACCGCTGAGGCGTTCGCTGCATGTTGTGTTTTAGGTGACATTTGTTTCTCCTGGATGTCACGCTGCATGACATTAATTCTGACTCGACTGCAATAATCGATAGTATCTTTTGGGAGACATGTTGTGAAGTGACACGCTCCATCTTCCTGGAGCACATAAAACAATCCTACTGTATTTATCAGACGCGGGCAGATGAGGTTGACAGGTCTGTCTGATATAGCTAAAATAATGCAGCTAGTTGTTTACAGTAGCTGCCAAACTTTGGCTGCTTTATCCCAAATTTTAATAACGTTTAGGAAAATGTGAATGTGACCGTATTTCTTTTTCATGTGTGGTACGATTTAAGCTAACGTTCTTCTCTGTTACCGTCATCTGACAGATTTGAAATCCTCTCCCAATCGATTGTACTAAAAGCTCTAATCTGATTGTTAAAAGAGCTTGATATAGAAATTATTATTTTAATGCTTTTATGCCAATCTAGACCTATATTATACTTATTTAAACACACTTATACAACGTGTTATTCACATATTAGGGATTGTACTTTGTTTAACATGTCACAGAGACAAAGGGGGGAATGATTTATGTTGCCTTTGTTAATATTTGGGACATTCTTTGATGGTTTGCAGAGGGATGGAGGAGTGCGTATTTCCTCTTTAGGAAGTTTAAGGAGTATCTCTAACTTCAGGGTCTTGGCCCGCCTTGAGGTCACCGTACTCCTTCTTTGTAATAAATCACCAGCTCCTCATCCGTTGTTCTGGTAACCATCAAAACTTGCTTTGATCTGCTCTCACGCGATCCGGTCAGGGAAGAAGGTATATAAGAAATGTATCAAACAACTTAATCTTTGGAAGTCCGGTGTGGATCAGCACGCGCTGAATGCCACATGTGCCATTTTGATGTGATTCTCCTTTACCTGGGTCGAAAACGACTTCCCGGCCAGTGTCACGGTGAGAAGTTATTTCATATCAATCTGTGTTAAGAGTGTACGAGTGTACATGTTTGTTTTTTGCTCGGTTGTTTTCTGTGGCAGGATAATAAAGGACACTAATTTATCCTAGCAGTAACAGCTTCTGTCTTTTATTTTTTCCTATTTGTCTGAATATCTGTGCCGACCGTTCACGAGCCCTTTTGATAAAGAATTTCACAATACAGAGCTGATTTGACAAAGCTGTTATCAAACTGATTTAAGTACCAATCAATAGTGCATTATGTGTGGGTGTCTCTTTTTTCATTGATGATTTGGGGAACGTATCCGCAGACTGCTTTATGATCACAAAGCAAGATAGAAATAATATACAGCCGCTCAATTGTGAAAATGAAACAATAAATCATATTTTACCTGGTGTCTAATAAATTTAGCTTCAAACTCGTGACCGTTTTATTAAAGGAAGTAAAATGATCCATGCAAAGGAGTGTTATTCCTTTGAAAAGGACATTTTAATAAAAAAAGGAATCAGGAATGTACATAGACAGCCATCCCAACCATCTTTTCTTTTTACATCCTTTCATGTCTTTTCATTCAACACACGTATTCAACGTTTGAGGGCAAATAAATTGATTGCCAGCAGCTGAAGACACTTATCTCCCAGCAAGTCAGCTTTGCATTGGAGACCTCAATACAGAACCAGGAAGCACTTCATTACGTTGATGCTTAACAGTAAGCAAAAAAAAAAAGAAAAAGGACCCAACACTGGAACAGAACCAGCAAACTGCGGTTGCAAAACACAGGAAAGACTGAGATGGAGTGCGACGGCATGATCAAGACCTCCGGCCTAAACAGTGTTCATTAGTGGCAGCGGCACAGAATGAATGGAGCTGCTTACTTATTCTGCAAGCATCTTGGTAAAAGAGGAACAGGACTAGCTGTAGACTCATGCTTGCCTGGGTAGTGATGGCCAATTAAGCTCCTCGCTGATGAGCCATGCATGGGCCCTGTAAGCAATTAGGAGGCCAGGAGTCTCTGCTCATTACCACTGCAGAGTAGCAAGCTTTGTCCTGTGCAGCACATATCTGCAGCCATACGACTCCACAGATGCCTATTAAATTGTATTTTATTAGGGATGAAAGAGACATTATCAACCAATGTGCACCTGTATGATGGTGTTACTGCAGTAACATCGCCACTTGATGAGGAAACTTCTTTGTGAGAAGAAAAGCTTGGGTTTGACATCCCCCATTGTCTTTTCAGATGTGATTTGTCAATATGGCTCTGATAACCAATGAAGGAGCTGACACAAACTAATGCATCACAAGCGATATTGTCTTTTGACTGACAGCTTGCTGCCTCCTGTATTGATTTAGCTCACAGTTCGGGACGCACTGCCAGCTTGGGAAGGAGGTGTGTGTGTGTGTGTGTGTGTGTCTAATACAGTCAGAAAATCAAGAGACAAACCATTAACCAAATCTAATAATAAACATCATGTACAGGATAGAAGAAAAATGCCATCAATAACAAATAAGAGGAACATCATTTAAAGATGGAAAATGGTGCTTGTAGTTTTATGATAAAAACGTACAGTAAAAGCAAACTTTTTTAAAGATCTGATGACTGATGGTGTTTGACTTTTTGTTCAACCTAAAAATAACGCTAACATACCAGCTGCAAGCGAAGATTTAATTCGCCTGGTTAGTTTAGTGGATGATCTTTTTAAACCAGATGGCACTGGGCGAAAAACTGTATCCACAGAAGCTCAAGTACAAATAAGTATGATTCACTTTTAAAAGCTCTGTATTTATACAGTACTCGAAGGGAATTATAATTGTTTGCTTTTCACGGAGCCAGGGACACGCATTGAATTAACAAGAGCTAAAGGTACACTAAATATTTCCAGAGAAGCAGAGTTACACAGAGAATAACAACCTTGCTGCATTTGGTGCAGGTCTAATTCTACAAATGAATACCTTCTGTTCTAACCAAAGCCCTCATGTGGTGAAACATCTGTCCTTAGAATCAGAAGAAGTCCATTACATCTGTTTGGAGACATGATTTTTCTATTCTTGCCATGAAGGAACCAACCAAGGCTCAGATGGCCCAAAGTTTATACCCATATGGCCAAGGACAAGAACAACAGTCAGTGTTAAAAGCTACAAAAAGATGGAGATTAAAGAGGGAATAAATCACACTGGGAAAGATGCTGCGGTGGATTGTTTTTATTTTTTAAAAAGCCAGTTTACTTCTGAGCGGAGTGTAGGCGGAATCAGCTTAATGTTAAAGAAAAGAAAAAAATTTTTGTACGATTTGTAATCAAGCTCAGGGAGCAACACGGTGAGGCTGTTTGAATGTGCAAACCTAAGATGATTGAACCACTGGGAGTGATATGCAGAGAGAAGCCATATGCAAGATGAAGAATGTGGTTCTTTCCTCGAGTAATGGAAACCTTCCTCTGGAGGACAATTGACTAACACACAACCTGTGGAAGGCTGTACAACGATCACACAAGCACAAGAGTTGGGAGTTTACTCATCCAGGGCTTATGATAATGGAGTAAGTTTAATCACAATTTACTACAGATGCACTGCAGCTTTCTAGGTTGATTTTTGTACAGCTCTGACTTTCCAATTCCAATTTTGGCTGATTTCAATCTCTCTTTAGGAACTAGAACTGACAGCATAAAAAGGTGCTCCCCTATTTCTAGTTGAACAAAAAAAATTACTGTTTCATAAAAAATAAATAAATAAAATACTTATTCTCCAAAACACCAGGTTACATATTTTCTCTTTGTCAGCTTGAAACCTACCTGCATACCTTCAGGGCACTGAACACAATATACAGTATATATATCCTCTGTATTTCAGATTATACACCAACCATTTATATTTTTAAATAAAGCAAAACATAGAAGTGTACTAGATACAGGATGAACACGACCTTAATTTAAAATAAATTGCAGCAGTGTTGAACATATTTTATGACACAAAATGACACTGTTAAAACTGCCAAGTTGTTAAATCACAACTTCATGTAAACTATATTGCAAATAATGGAAACTACTACAAAGTTAAATATTTATGTTTGTCCTCTGTTTACACCATATAGTCAATTAAATTTTTAAACATCTTGCAAATACTGTAGATGGCTCATTATGAGGGTTCATTTAGTAAAAATGTCCAGAACAGATGATGTAAAAAATTCCAAGCATGATATTATTAGCACAATTTAGCCACATAGCTATGGTGCATTCCAGGTTTTCACATCTCTGGCCTGTGGTCAATACAGTACATATCAATATATTTCCAATAATTTGATTAATTAAAGATACGTGTAGCAAATACTACCACAACAATCCAATTCAACAATTCATCAACATTCAGCGTGATTTAATAACAGTTTTGATACAACACAAAATAATTAAATGCATGGCAAAGCAAAAGAATGATGCAATGTCAAAGATCAAGTTTATTGCCAAGTACTAAAAAAATAGATTGCTAGAAAACAGGTATTATTGTAAAACTACAAACTTGTTTCACAATTACCAAACAATATGCAATACTGAGACCTTGTGCAAAATGTTCAAAGCCTTTCACAATCATCTTCACACTTTTAGTAACTAAGCAGTGAGAAGCAATATGTTAAGTCTATATAACAAATAAAATGTAAGTTGACTATATTTGTTTGTTGTTCTCCTGGAATGTTAGTTGATTCGCATGATCAGGGTGAAGCACACTTTTAGATGGATTATTGCCATTAATACCGGCACTGCTGCAGTTTTTCTCTTAAACAGTAGGTGGCGCTAATTAGAAAACAAGACCGCTAAACAACTGAAACTGCATCAGAAGAAGAGCTATAAACAGAACAGTACAGAAAATACAGTGCATACAAAGACAATCTATAATCTATTTTTTCAGTCATTTTTTAAAGTGGATTATCTTTAAAAGATCTGCTTGCTGATTTTTTTTTATTTATTAATGAAAAACATCTGAATTTATTGGTGCAAGGTAAACCAATGCATCTACCGGTGGTAGATTAAACCCAAAAAACCAGTGTTGGTACACAGCTGCTCTGCCAGTTCATTTGTCTCAGTTAAATGTCACGTCTTTACTGTATTCACAGAATAGAGAAAAATCAATCAGATTTTTGAGTGGTGGTCAACAGTTCTGATAGTCAAGTTGATAATCAGCTGATTTCAGTCACCTGCTGAATAATCAGTACAAATCTACAAAATACACACATTTTTAAAAAAAAGAATAACTGCATTTATGTACTTTAAGGCTGTTTGGTTCATTTCAGCCAGTGATTAATTTTGCATTGCAGCTGACCAGGAACAAAAAAAAAAAAAAACTATTTTATCAAATAACTTGAAATGTGAAATACTTAAACGTACCAAATCATAATGGCTCTAAAATCAGCCAAAGAGACATCCGTTCACACACGTCTTGGCTGCTGTTCTTTTTGCAAACGAGCAGCATCAAAAGTGACATCAAAGTGTGAACTACCAGACTGTCAGCATTTTTCATTTCATAAAAATACAGTCTAATAACATGACATGAACATTTCAAATGTGAATTTATGGAGGGTGAAAAAATAATCAGGATGGCTGAGAAAATTGTAGGACATGGCATTCATGCTTTGAATATTCACTTTTTTATTTTACTGCACAGTAAATAAACTTCCACAGTGTTTGCACAGAATCTAATTTTCTTCCCAGTGTTCAGAGTGTACTTTACATAGGCTACTACACTCATGTAATTACCTTTGCTTAAAATAGTACCTCGAGTAGAAATGAAGGTTGATGAGTTTTGTACAGTGAACCATTAAAATTGGAAAAGATGCAGAATGTAAAAAACAAAAAAAAATACCTACCACCAGTAGCTGCAGAATCACACTTAAATAAGTTGATTAAAGATACATACTCTAACTCCGTGACTAAACGTGTGTAAATACCTTAAAGGACAGAAAAGTGTATCCTGCAGCGTGCTCTTTCAGTCTCAGTAGAACCTGTTAGGTTTTGATTGATATTGAATGACGTATGACTGAGTCGCTGCTGGGTATCCAGAGGATCCACAGCCCAGCACAGTCATGAACATATGGACATTAGCATAGGCTGTCGGCAGCCTTCTGTCCCTCAGACAGTGCACTGGGACCGGTCTACCTGACGCTGTGCCTGGTTCTGGTTGGACAATAAACTCACTGTGCTGGCAAGGTTCCAGCTTTGACTGGACAGCTAAGTAGCTGGATGACGGCCAAGGTCATTTGTACAAACTTAAGTTAACTGACAAGAAGTCGTAAAACACTTACTTTTTCTTTATGAAAGAATTATACCCAGTCTGAAATAACATAGATGTGTATTTACTCTAAAGAAATAAAGAAATTTACATAAATGTAATCAACTTTCATCAACAAATCAAGTATGATGCATGATAGTCATAATTACAACATTTTAGTACAGGACAAACATGGGAAATAAGAGATAATGTGTATGTTGTTATTTTTAGACCAACAATTGTGACTTCATATTGGCGTTTTTATTATATTGGGCCTGCAAGACAAGGACTGGAAGTTTACATTTGACTAAAAAAGGCAACTATGACAGAGATCAAAACAACAAATAGTTAAAAACAGGGCTTAATTTGAGCAGGATCCTGCCAGAACAGGATATTTTGACAGGGTGCACTCCAGTAACTGTTTGCTTGGATCCAGTAACTCTCATGCTTAATAATAATAGAAGTTATTATGACTGTCTTGAATGAATAAAACTTATATTGGCTATGCAAACTAAAAATAATTACATAAAACCTCATTTTAAGCAGCCACTTGGGACTTCTTCATATCGCATACAATCTGCCTCTTCAAGTAAGCATTTCCACCTCTACCCATAAAAAAGCTCCGCCCCTAAAAGAGTGGTGGGGGTGAGTGCTGAACGAGCTAACCAGGCAGTCGTACGCAGGCAGGAGCCCGCAGGCAGAAGAAGTGAACAGTCTGGCTTGCACAGACTCGGGCAGTCCTCAGTCCGTGCGGAAACTGTGCGCAATGTCTGCAGAGGGTTGAGACTTCATGCTCGAGCGTCCACCCAGAGCGGCTGCAGAGCAGCTCCACAGGCAAGGGGCGTTTACCTTCTTGACAAATTGAGGTCTCCGATTGGTAATTTGCTGACACGCCTACTGGATTGATTGACAGGTCGTAAAAAAGAAAAAAGCTGGCAGCAAGTGGCAGCAGTGTAATGTGTTTATATGCTGTTAATTAAAAATAAATAAATAAATAAAACGGGGAGCGCTGGCCCTGCAGCCCACACATCAGACCAGCCCACCAGGAAATCTCCAGACCCTCCCACAACCACGCTGGACCTGATTTTAATTCTCTCGTGACAAATTCCTTAATTTCTCACAATTTCAGTCATGGCATCAATGGAGGAGGAGGAAGAGATCAATTGCCTCTTGGAAAAAAACAAAAGAAAGGGCCATTAAACCAGACCACGGATGAAGAAGGGGAATTTAATACATTGGTGTTGCATACAAAACAGTCCATCGCCGAGCAGTTTATTGTGCGTGGCAGATTACGCGTACGTGGTCGTAAAAATTTATCTTTGCACGGACATGCTCTGCGGGCGTCCGCTTCCGAGTCTAATCCGGTACACATGGACCTCCGCGGACCAGTGGGAGCCCTGAGGAGGTGCCTGGAGGTTTCACATATGGAGTCAGACAGTGAATTCAGCAGCAAAGAGTTGAATCGGAACCGTCAAGTAAAAAGGGGGTGGGGGGTATAGGATGCTTGACAGAAGCGGAGTGTTTACAAATGTAGGCAAACATAGATGTTTAACCAAAATGCATGATATCGCATCTACTTAATTCAACATTTTCTGGGGGAGGACCCCCCAGAACCCCAGTCCCCACCCCAGCCGGCCTGCCCGCTATTTGTGTTCCGGCATCAATTGATTTATAAATTAAGCCCTCTTTAAACTACTCTCAAAAGTAGCCAATATAATAAACAGCTTTCAACTTAAGCCTTTAAAATGAATGAACCCATAGAGATGCCCTGGGTATATACGGCTGATTTTACAACAAAAGTGCCACTTTGGCATTATCAGCTTGGCTGACCATTCCATTGCTCAGCATTGTAGCTGCACTTTTAAAAAGTTACAATAGTGGCCTGTGAAAATCTTTACTCCAAACTGAGCAGGATCTGATGTGATCAGACAGTTAATACTCACCTTCTATAACAGGAAAATATGCGACAATCAATTTATTGCAAATGACAGCATTTATTTATTACATAAGAATTATAGCTATAATCTATGCATAAGCTTTGGATGAAATGTTACATGAAAAAGAGAACATCTCACAAATCTTGTATTTTCTGAACAACCGGTGCTGCATATTTTTAGATTACCCCAAGAAATGATTGTGTCCACGGGCTTGTTGAAGCCCTGTCAGATATGCAGAAAGACAGAAATTACATATTCAAACCAAGTTCAAATGGTTGGTTTTGTAGAATAAGCATACCAAACAGCTTTTGAATCATTTAAATTTAGCCTGCATACATAGACATGCAGCTAGCTGAAGAATTCATCCTGACAGCTGACAGTAATTTGAAAATATCCATCTCGTTGGCTCAATTTCATTTAAAGATTTGATTTCACTTACAGAGGCATGCCGTAACAGCAATTTAAACACTTCTATTACATTAAAGCCTTACACTCAGTCCTGAAGTACAATTATTTTATTTTCATTTTAAGATGTTCCATAAAACATGACTGCATCAACATATCAGTACCTAGAAGAAACGCAGCAGGAAAAAACATGTCATTATATAACCACGTCTCTCCATCGCTTCATAACGCCTGATAGTTAGAACTAAGAGACTTCTCTCATACCAAATGTTCCTCTTTGAGAAACAGAACTCGTGTCAGTGTGGTTGTAGAGATGCACAACAACTCCCAACATATTTTTGACAGAAATGTGACTATGAAAACATTCTGTGCCACCTACGTCTTAGAAATGCAGGATTCTTGTCTAGAATGTAATATTTATCATGTAAACGTCTTGTGGGCTCAGCCTCCCTCTCTCACTCTGCTCAACGTCTGTGCATAGCTACGCGGCTAACGCACGGCATCCACTCTGCATAAGGTGTTCTGTGCCGCAGATACACCTCTTTACATGTAGGCATTTCAAAAGAGACATTTTAGCATTGGAGAGGCAGCCGTGCTGTCTTGCACTCCTTCCATTTAAGCTGTGCTATCAGCACTGCGGGATAAACAGATACAAGCCCGCGGTGCTGAAGTGGGCTGAGATATTCAGTAAAGGCTAAAGTCAGCAAAGGCCTCCTTAGGGCAGATGTGCCGGATTCATATAAAGTTTGCTTACTTCTACATATGGATCACTTGCTAGAAGGAAGCTAATGACATCTCCCCTTCAAGAACAATACGAGTTTCAAATATTTTTAATGCACTGGATAGTGAATAAATAACCCTGACAGTGATCTCACCTCCTTCTAGTTTTCTTCACATTTTCTTTTCTGCATTCATATGATCCCTCGCTTCCACTTTCTTACTACTTGAGGGGCATCAGACGTGCACTTTCACTGAGGCACTATGCAAGCTAAATGCAGGATACAACCGTTGGGTCAAGGCGCTTCACAGACTTACATTCAAGTTGATGAACTCAGTAAATCCAGCTGGGCAAACCTCTGTTTAAACTACCTGGGGTTGGGGGTAGAGGGACTGGGTTTGTTGCTTGAAAGTAAATGTGGAGTTGAACAAATATGATTTAGATCCGGGATTCATGTGCAACTAGGCCTGTCACGATAACAAATTTTGCTGGGCGATTAATTGTCTCAGAAATTATTGCGATAAATTATAATATTGTTTGAAATTTGACAATAATTAGTAATTAATGTCAAATTTAGGAAGAAATGTTGGTTCATTTGTTTTGAATGTAGTATCTTTTATGACCACCAGATGGCAGTATAAGACTGTTTGAACCAAAGGATGGATAGTGAGGGAGCGAGCAGTGGGTCTGTTTAAGAAAAAAGGGAGGGAGGCCCCTTGACATGACATGGGCTGTCTCTCCTTCCTTTTTTCAGTTCTCAAAATGGCGGACACTCAGTGTGGTTTGAGCTCTTTAGCATAGGATTTGTCACACAAAGCTTTTAATTAGAAAAAAATAAATAAATCAGTAAACAAGTTCTCAGCTTCTTTTTGCAAAGAAAAACAACTTTTTAAACGAAGGCACGAGTTTCAACCGTGAATTTTGAAGCTTCGACAAGACAGATTTTTCCCCGAGGCTGGCCTGTTAGCTTAACTCGTAGCTTACTTTCTCAGCTTTGCTGATTTTAACAATCCAAAGATGTGATTTTGGACGGTTAAAACAGATTTTAAAGCGAAAAGAGAAAGGGAGGGGTCAGTGAAGAGCATCAGAGCTGAGCCTTTTGTCATCCAGTGCCTTCAGCAGAAAAAAAGAGACATGAAGAAACGATAAAGCCAATAAATGAAAATGAGGTTGATCATTTTCATTTATCATGCGCTTAATTTATTTAAATTGTTTATCGTGACAGGCCTATGTGCAAACCTAATTTAATACTGTAGGTAACATTTATTGTTAAAGCTAAAGGTAACAATAAAAACGGTTAAATCATGCATTTAGGCTACCTACAGCTGTAGACTGAGGAAGTCCTCTGGATGGGGGACAAACGTTTCTCACTTAAAGAAACCAGTCCAGATGACACGATTTAACCTTTTTTTGCTGTTATTTATTGTTACCCTTTTCTTCCATTATGGATCAATGTCTTTAATCTTGCAGTGACAGAACAGGAATATTTAGGCTGAGAGGAATGCATTTTATTAATAGCAGCTCAGTTTGCATATCTGCAGTTTATTTTAGTATGAGATAGTTGACGTTTTTTATACTAAATTCTTCATTTTGGAAGGATGTTTTAAAGCAGAAGTACAATAAATCTATTCTTGCATCAGGTCAATAAAACTGAATCATAGGTGAATCAGCTAATGCTAAAGTTAGTCACGACATCTTCCAGCAATTTATCTTTATTTTTTTCAGATTTTTTGTAGTTTTCCCACTACATTGCAACCTTGCAGCTAGAACTATTTTTAGGTAAACGATTTCTCATTATTATGTTTTTGAATGTTCTTATTATCTTAGTTTGTTGGCAAAATATGCTTTACGTTAATTTTACATACCAAAATTAAAAATAGTAAAGTCTTGGAAAACTAATAAATCCTTGCTTCACCTCTAAAACAAACAAAAAATATATTGTTATTGAACTAGGTTTTTACATGTTTTAACTTTTCAGCAAGACAAAATAGATGCTTAGTCTGTAGGATGAAAGAGCAACTTTTACAAAATCAGCATGTCAGATTGCAATCAGCTAATCTAAATGGAAACATAAAGACTCTCTGGATTAATTCTATGAGACGACAGGAACTTTGACAAAATCTCTGATGAACTAAGCCCCATAAATTTGACTACACTAAATGATGATTCAATAAAAGCAAGAAAGTTGTCAAACACTTTGGTCTTCATTAGGGATGAGGCGAGCTGCTCTGTGAAGCTCAGTCCTCACCTCCTTCTACAGGTGTGCAGTGGAGAGCATCCTGTGCTCCAGCATCAACATGTGGCATGGAGGCTGCACAGCTGCAGAAAGAAAAGCTTTGCAGAGAGTGGTGAAGGCTGCACAGAAGATGTTGGAGTCAGCCTCCCCACCATCACAGACATCTACACCTCCAGATGCAGGAAGAGGGCCACCTGCATCATGAAGGACCCCACTCACCCAGCACACACACTTTTTGCCTCGCTCCCCTCAGGAAGGAGGCTAAGGTGTAGAACCACTAGACTGAGGAACAGCTTCTACCCTGAGGCTGTTCCTCATAAGTCTCTAATCAGGATAATCACTGTGAAAACACATGTTGCTGCTGATCTGATTCATGTTGCTGCTGATCTGTTTCATGTTGCTGCTGATCTGCTTCATGTTGCTGCTGATCTGCTTCATGTTGCTGCTGATCTGCTTCATGTTGCTGCTGATCTGCTTCATGTTGCTGCTGATCTGTTTCATGTTGGTGTGTTCATTCGTGCTCATCTGCTCACACAGACTCATGTTCATGCTGCTGTTCGGTGCATTGTTTTTATGCCATTAGTGCTTAGCGTATTTTTAGTTGATGTTTTTCTTAGTCCATATCTCAGATGTTATTACAGTTTTTCATTTACATTTTATTGTTGGATGTAACTGGGACACTGTGTACATAATTTTGTCCACCACGTGTACTGTATGTGGTGCAAACGACAATAAAGAAACTGATTCCGACTTTGACGATATTGGATTTTTGGCCAATACACGATATGCCGATATGTTAAAACTTATTTGACCGATAACCGATACAAATACCAATATTTTTCCTACACCTACTTACAGACACTACATAGCTTTCTCTGCTGTGGAATTAAAATTCTATATTATTCTGCATGGTCTTTGTCACTCTGGCCTGCTACCAAATGCAGATGCCAAAAAGGGCTGAAAATGATGTCACACTTCAGCTTGGGATTATGTTTCTTGTCAAATTTATTCATAACATTTACTCACTAACAGAATGACAACACTCGAACAGTGCAAGTTCGTAAATTTTCACAAATCTAAACTCAAAGGTGATCACGTGATGTCATAACATGCATGCGCTGCAGGCATTCTTGTCACTGGGTTGTCATGCAAAAACAGCGCACAACATTTATATAAATAAACAGCGCCTTTTACAACCTTTTATATCAGTGAGTTATTTTGAATGGCCAATGTACGATATTTAACTTTATCGCTATCAGCCGATACCGATACCATGCAGATGATATTGTGCATCCCTAGTCTTCATGAGTCCTAAATACCCTTGTGCTGATATTTTCTGACCTTTCACTGATCACAAGAATAAATCAAGAGTGTAGACATCAAAGTAATCAAATAAAACAATTAAATGATGGATGAGATTCCATTTACTTGAGCATTGTACTGAACGGTGACAGCTATTTTGCATTCCTTCATATTAGGCCAGTCAATCTGGCATGTTTTATCATAAAAGTAATAATCAACTGGTATTAGGAGTTATGAATACCGAAATAAAGACCGTTATGTTTTGTAGGTTAGAAACTTCAGGCATAAAAGCAGCCATGAGAACATACAATGCATGGCCTGAATAAGTGATATGTTACAGTAGTTTTGATTTATGGCGTTTTCTCAACATGGTGGACCTGCTTTATGAGCATTAAGAGGCATTAGGAAGCAAAGTGTCTGTACAAGCAGCACTTTCGCCTGATTTGATTGGTCCTTTACATATCTAACAAATGTAAATGAATCATGTCTGCATTTCTCAGCTGCTTGATGCTCAGAGCGAACAGCTTCATAATAATACGATTACAGGATGGTTTTAAAACTGCAAAGTGATTTATTAATTTTTTGGAACCGTTTTAAATTTGATTATTTGCTCTTGACATATCTGTCTGAAGTGATTGTCTTCATGGAGAGAATAATTAACTTAGTTTTGTTTTACAGTGTCTGTTTTCTCTGACTGACTCAGTGCTATTTCTTTAATTAAATCAATTAAAACATGAGATAATGGTGGTATTGTATCATATGAATAAAAATGAAACATATTACAACTATTTGTTGAACCAATTCAGGGGTTTATATCCTTGAACGATGATGCAGAATAAGTAATTCTTACCAAATCAGTTAAAACTTTATTTATAAAAAATAACACTCAACAGATGTATGACAACGAGTGGTCGTTTGAAGACTACGAAGTAAATTCAAGGATCGTGCTTTGTTCCAATAACAGCTTTCAGACAAATCTCTTGAACACGTTCCAGCAGCTTGAAGCAACCCCACTGAGGGTCGTGATCCCCGGTTTGTCTCTGTGGAACAGTAGCATCATGGTACCCAGGACCCGGGCAAACGTTTATACACAGAGGCTGACTTGGGTCATATTCATAACCGTGGAGAGTTCTCTGATTTACGATGTTGGATTTACTCCCTGTTGAGCTCAGTTACATCCAGCGCAGGCAGCATGTAAACAAGACCTCAGACAGCAGCATTTGGTACTCCAGATAATATGAGCCAATAAAGGTAAGCAGAATGAAAAATCTGTGACCACTAAGGAGTAAAGGGGCTTTCTAAACACACAGACGTCAGAGCAAATAAATAAATGGTGAGCAGACCTTTGTATAGATCTGTATCATTTTAAAAATTACTCTCATTCCGATTTGCTCTTTCAGAAACTTGCATAACCACAAGAGATCTGACTTGGTGCAGATGACTCAAGACATCGATGCATTTCTATATAGGAAGTGTTGTTCCATTGAAGTAGTTGCCATATAGTGTGTGAGAAGTCTGGAGACAATAATAGATACCTCCAAAAAGGAACAAACAGTTGGAGTGGGGCTGGAAAAAAAATCAGTTACATAAATTATTGTTTTTGTTATTTTGGCTGCTCCCTTCTTCAGGGGGCAACACAGTGAACTAACTCGCACAAAGACTTGGCAATTGTTTTTACACCGGATGTCCTTCCTGACGCAACCACAGACCACGAGCCACCACAGCCCTCTGTGTGGAGCAGAGAGCTGCCATCTAGGGCACCCAGGGGAGCAGATGGTGGGGGTTGAGGGCCTTGCTCGAGGGCCCAGAGTGGGGAAAATGAGGGACAGGCAGGTGTGGGTGCTTCATCTTTCCCACCCATATTTTGATGTTGTTGGTCAGGGGTTTGAACTGGTGTAGTGAACCTGATCTCATGTCAAATCTGACCAGATGGACAGAGACTGTTATTTCATTGATCTGCATCCAGAAATACAGTTTGAGCCATCTGGAGACTTTCTTTCTTGAATTAATCAAGTAGAAAAGACAATTCTCTATGATCATTACTATTT
>NC_056501.1:27255352-27256701 GCF_014905685.2 Nematolebias whitei | reverse complement strand
TTACATTATGGAAAATAATGACCTTTATCACAATATGCTAATTTTTTGAGAAGGACCTGTACATCAGGTGCTAAATAATTTAAAATAATTCATTTTAAATAAAAATTCCATGCAGATCGTGCGGCTCATCCATTTATCAGCCAATTGTGAGTCATGTCCAATCTTAGTTTGAAAAACTGCGATAGAGCGAGTCCGTGATAAATGAACCGCGAAGTAGCGAGGGACTACTGTGTAGGTCAGGGGTCTGCAATCTGTGGCTCTTTAGTCCCTCTGTAGCGACTCTTTCAAGCTTCAACCAAAATGAACACAAAACTGAATTTTATTAATTGTTATACAAACAATACTTTTAGCTGTTTTCCTGTCATTTCTTTTGCAAATACTCTAACTTTTTCTTTTTTTCTATACTTAATTATTTTTTTCCACAATAAAAAAAAAATTACATAGGTCTGCATAGCTCATAGTCATTTTTTTAATTAAAAAAAAAACTATTTTCCCCCTCTTTACAATAATTTGGTCTTTTCATTTGTCTTAAATTGTAAAAATGTCAAAAAATGTTAAAAATCATTAGATATTTTTAGCTTTAAAATGTCACCCCTACTGGCCACAAAAGTCTTTTCCAACAAACAAAGTGGCTTATGGGCCACCAGTTGATAATTACAGTTGTAGCAGGTTGTTGCGGCTCTGGACACATTTAATTTAGTGAATGAAGACTAGCTCTTTTGATTGTAAAGGTTGCAGACCCCTGGTATAGGTCATATAGATCAATTTTACAAGCTGACAGGCAGAAAGAGTTGTTGATTTATTATCACCCAACTTAAATGTGTTTCAAGTCAAAAAATTGTGCATTTATCTGCATTTGAAGCATTTAAACAGTTATTGAAATATTTATTATGAGTGTGACTGAGTTAATGAAATAAAAACTAACAGAGGTAAAAAGAATTAGTTCATTAATGCAGTTATCACTTTTCTAGCCATACAACTATCGTAATAATATTGTGGCTTTGTGGTGTTTTTTAAGTGTTGATAAAGATTTGTGGTGTTACCTTGAGAGGTAGCAACAGCAGCAAGGCAGGTTCTACACAGTACATGTTGTTGTGCAGCATCTTCTTTTTTATTGCCAAAATAATTCCAAACAACGGACGTACTGCCGCTCTTTGGTACCAAACTTTCAGATGTGTCGGCTTCTGTCGAGCCTGACGCCATTGGGCAACAGATTAAAGTGTGAAGTTGACTTTTCCTGCTCCCTGCTCTGCTTTGCTCTGCTCACTTGCAAGTAACCAGATCAAGTGACCAGATCAAGTGACCAGATCAAGTGACCAGATCAAGTAACCAGATCAAGTGACCAGATC
>NC_056501.1:27214832-27255342 GCF_014905685.2 Nematolebias whitei | reverse complement strand
ACCAGATCAAGTGACCAGATCAAGTAACCAGATCAAGTGACCAGATCAAGTGACCAGATCGTGACCAGATCAAGTGACCAGATCAAGTGACCCGACCAAGTGACCAGATCAAGTAACCAGACCAAGTGACCAGATCAAGTAACCAGATCAAGTAACCAGATCAAGTGACCAGTCAAACTGCAGCCTTTGCAATTAGAAAATCTTGTTAAATCATATTGCAATATTATTGCAAATACAATTAATTATTCAGCCCTACCTTTCACACCAGGAGTGCAAGTTTAACATGCTCCTAGCCTTGTTTCCTGTTTTGGGGTATATTTTCATGGCAGCGTTACAGCGCCATGAAAATACTAGGGATGCACCGATCCACTTTTTCCACCTCTGACACAGATACCGATATCTGGGGTTTTGGTATCGACTGATACCGATCCGATACAGAAAAACAGCGCTGAATTCTGTTCAACAAACTCAGCGTGCTCTTTAGGGTGAGATCTCTGGAGATGCTTGATTAAGTTGGTAGTGTTATAACTGGAAGTTTCAGTGACACCCCCTGGGCCCGTCGCTGTGCACGTATTGCACGTAGCTGTCTAATGTGTTGGCTGAGGTAGTGTGAAATAATTCCAGATGGCTGATCCTTACGCTCGCTCCATTTTGAAAACTGTGCGATGAGTTGGGTAGCGCGTGACGTCACTCAGAGCACAAAGCATAGAATCAGAGTGAATAGCTCTGCCCAGTCATGGATCGGTCACATTGTCACAATACCCGATCCAGAAGATTTTTCCCCGGTGTCGGGACCGATACTGATATTGGTATCGGATAGATGCATCGCTAGAAAATTCTACCTCAGCATTTTGGCTCATTTTCTGTGTTTCTGTATGGATGAAGGCACTTCATTAAACAGTGCCATGTTTACAAGAAAATTTTAGAAAAGGCTAAAAATAATGTACTAATTTAGAAAAATTGCCTTTTTTTGTGTGGTTATGGCCTAGGCCTTGTCCCCCACCACCCAGAGTGTAGTTGTAGCAACATTTATTACAGGATCAGTCTTTTTTATGGCCAATTTATATACTTTCAAAAATCGGTTCACCTACTTCAGATGATACTGATCATGGTATTGACCTGTAACTTACTGACCTGTAACCTGTAACCTGTTATTGATGGTATTGAATCAAGAGATCTTACATTCATAAACAGCCAATGAACCTCACTAATTAAGTTTTTGTTTGTTTGTTTTTCTGGCTTAAAGCTGACAGATTATAGTCTTGTAAAGATTTTAAACATATTCACAGTAGTGTTTACTTCTTCAATGGCATTTGACATTATTTTTAAAATCAGACTAAAGAAGACTGCTAAACAGTGCACTTTGTAATTTTTACCCAGTTGCTTTAATGTATCTACTTTCTTCTAAAAATATAAAAAAGGAAGATATGCACGCCTATAATTTATCCCGAGGGTGATGGTTTGACCCTAGGTTGTGTCAGGAGGTGTAGACAGCATAAAACAATGGCCAGTTTTCTTGATGTGGCGTCCCCTGCTGAGAGCAGCAGCCGAAAGAAAAACAATATACAAAGTGTAATTTGTTTCCTCAATAATACCAAAACTGTAACTTCACAAGTAAAATATAGAACTCTTTTAATAGTTATTTCAAATTATTCAGACTCCACAGAAAATGACTTTTTACTTTCCTCCCATCCTTAAAAATTAATCCGTGCAGCTCTCAGCACATCAGAGTCTGTCACACCAGGGTATAGTGCAAGATCACTTCTGTCTTTCAGATGATGATGACACGATATTGTGTTTTGGGGACTTTTATAGTGTTTCGGAATTATTACTTTGAAACGCTGTCCTCACTTCCAACTACTCTTGACTCACCAATGCCATGACTATACTGGACTTAAGCTGAACAGTCCGTCACATATGTTCACCTAAATGTGCTTTTAATTATTAGAAATGAACACCAATGTCCCTTAAATTAAAAAAAGAAGACTCTAGAGAGAAGAGGCCAACTCAGATGAATAAATAGCAGTGAAAATTAAAATCCGAGCATTCCTTGAAGGAATGCATATTGCCTGCAATCTTTCATGCCAAAATGTTAAGACTACCAACTTATGTTGAAGACATTTCAGTCAGACCTTGAAAACAACATTATACATAATTCCACATGATTTTTCAAGATGTGAGGTACGAGTTGTGAATTACTTTCGGCTTCCACCTGATACCGTTTGAGCTCATCTGTAAAACTGACCGATTTATAGGCGTTTATAGTGTTGGCTAATGTTGATTAGCTGTAGTGGCCATCTTAAATTGGGTTGGCTCTAAAAGATTTAAAAAATCCATCCAATGGTTCATAAGATATTTTGCTAACAAAAACAGAGTTGACCCTACTGCAGTAGTTAATAGTTAATTGGGGATCACTCAGATATAATTAGATTAAATTAATGGTCAACATTAACTGAATTGCCTTTTTTCATGTCAATCAGCTGTGGCAGCCATCTTGAATCGAGTCGACTCCAAAATTAAACAGTTAAATCAGATGCATTTCCAATAATTGCTTTCTGCAGTGTTTTTTTTTTTTACAAAGTTCATGTGCATGATATATTTTGGCAACAAAGACAGACAGATATTATCCTTTGTATTGCCCACTTTTGCCTCTCGACGGTGGGCGATAATGAATCCAAACATTTGTAGGCTTTTGGAAAATTGTACCTGCTTAGTAAGTAATGAACCTAAACGCATCAACTGTGGTAACCTGACTCCTTGCCAAACCCTGAGTTATATTTTCAGGATCACAAGTAAGCCGCTTAACTCAACCTCCCAAAGTGGATCTAGTCAGGGATAATTCAATAAAGTGCACCTCTCAGAAAGATGGTGCTTTCTCGTCTTTCCCCGCTGCAAACCCAGGATGCTGCCTGAAACCAGCAATGATAAAACAGACAGCTGTTGACTGAACGCTGCACTGAGGAGAATCAGGTCCCAGTGCACAAACTCATCCCGACGCTCTCGCATCATCGCAGTGACAGGCCTCGCAAGCTGACGACTGAGAGGGAGGGAGAGAAAGCTCCAACGTTAATGTTTCATTCATCAGAGCTCCACGTCCGGCCCCTCCTGCAGTATGAAAACATAACTGTAATGAAAATCCTATCGATTGTAGTCGCTTCCTTTCAGACAAATTGCACTGTTTTCTCAGCCTTTCAGTGTTGGGGAGGCGAATGTAAAGAGCAAAGATGAAAGCCCTCGGGACATCATCGTCAATGCTCCACGATGACAGGCAGACCTTGGATCCATTTTAGCTACAGATAAAGTCTGCTGTCGTATAAAACAAGATGTTGGGTGGGGGGGTTCAGAAAAGGAATGATTGTATTCTGTGAGTGAATTGGTGAGCCAAATTTATAGAGCCAATATCTGACTGAAGTGTTTAATTATTGTCAGCCGCAGAGGGCAAAGGCAGAGCAATGTTTTAACCTGTGTGTACGTGTTTGTGTGTCTGTTAGCAAAATATCTCAATCACTGGATGAATTTCTATGGAACTTTAAAAGAATTCATCGGATGTACAAATGAATAAATTATGGAGTCAAACTGATTTAAGCAGGCCAGCACAGCTCAGTAAACCTTAATGTCTCTACCGCAGTGAATTTACAGGTATTTAGTTAAATCTGGTGTGGTGAGCCGAGTCATCCAAAGCGAGATCTTGCAATATTGCACAAGAGCACACACTTATTTACAAAGTTGAACAAAAATAGCTATAAATTTTTCTGAAGATAAAACTATCTCAACTTAAAACTATGGCATGAAAGATGGCAGCTGATATACATTCCTTCAAGGAATGCTAGGCCTTTAATTACTTTGTTTTTTTCAGCATATTTTTTTTTCTGGAGGGAGGAGAAGCATTCTGCTTACAACGACCATTCTTGCTTATTCAACAACACCCCTGCATAGATGTCCTTGAAACGCAAATATATGGAAGTCGCTCCAGGCTGTCCACATGTGCTCACCCCCCTTTTATTTGCAATGGAAACATACATCTCTTGAGGAAAAAGCAAAAAATAAGCAAACTCCAAAGATGTACTGCTCATGTCAGTAAACTGGTTGGTTAGCCCACTACTGTCTCGTCTCCAAGGTCTCAGAAGCATCAAGACGGACATTTTTAGAAACTTCTGACTCCATCACCCCTACCAGCAGTCACAAGGGACAGGAAAGACAAAGAAAACCATTTCCAAGTACTATCACAGAGCCTGTTATGCGGTCCCCAAGGAGGCTTTTGCAGAGCTAACATGCATGAAGAAACAAAACAGACAGCGAGTGTGGATAACCATCTTACCCATGTGCACTCCTCCTGGATTTCTAAATTAAAGATAGGGAGATAGCATGGCTGTAATCTCTGCGTGGGATCTCCATTCACCGGCGAAGTAAAGGGACTTAAGGGAAACGGATCATCCCTGCATCTTTGGGGTCAAGGGTTTATTTAATGAAGTCGTATCAGTGATTCCTGCAGCTTCTCCTATCATCAGGGAGTATTTATATCCAGAAGGTGGTGTTGAAGTTCAATAACAGCAGCGCAGCAACAAAGGCTCCTTTATTATTTTTGTTTTTACAATTACAACTGAACAATTTATTATCAAGACTCCTCCAGCACTAAAGAGCTATCATAAAACTGATTGTAACAAAATGGGAAATCAACAACCACCTAAAAACAACGATAACAATTGATGTTTATCAAAAATACAGTATGAAAACACAGCAGCTCTTTCACTCAGAACGATTATTGAGTTTTGAAAAATGGGTGTTTAGTCTAAATCTGATGCAACAATAAAACTCCAGTAACATAAATAATCTTGTAATGTAAACTAGACGGTAGTATAAAGCTTTATAAACAAATGATTTGCATAAAACTCTATAAAATTTTGGAAGAGTCGTTAAGAGTGAGATCAGCTTTATTCGTTCTTGGCTTTGCTCCAGCTAATCATTTAAACATCAGTCTAGTCAGAAAGAAACTATTTTCCATTCTGCTGCATAAGAAGCTACCTACAACAGGTAACAAAATAACTGCTCATAGCCTTTTTACAGAGACCCACTTCAAAAAATGTCAACATTGCTTTACAATATTCTGTAAATCCTGAGTAATTCAATATTAAACGTTCTGACCTTTAGACCTGCAGCATCACAACTGTGCAACATCACAACGCCTAACAGATGGGGCATGTGAAGAGGAAAACTTGAAAGTGGCTTATGAAGTGGCCTATGCTCCAGCATCAACGTGTGGCATGGAGGCTGCACAGCTGCAGAAAGAAAAGCTTTGCAGAGAGTGGTGAAGGCTGCACAGAAGACTGTTGGAGTCAGCCTCCCCACCATCACAGACATCTACACCTCCAGATGAAGGAAGACAACTGCATCATGAAGGACCCCACTCACCCGGCACACTTTTTGTCCTCCTCCCCTCAGGAAGGAGGTTGAGGAGCATTAAGTGTAGAACCACTTGACTGAGGAACAGCTTCTACCCTGCTGTGTTCATGCGTGCTCATCTGCTCACACAGACTCATGTTCGTGCTGCTGTTCGGCGTATTGTTTTTATGCCATTAGTGCTTAGTGTATTTTTAGTTAATGTTTTTCTTAGTTCATATCTTAGATCTTATTACTGTTTTTCTTTTACATTTTAATACTTGTGTTGGATGGAACTGGGACCCTGTGTACACAATTTCATTCCACCACATGTACCACATTTGGTGTGTATGACAAAGAACCTTGAAACTTCAAAGACTTCAAAAGCCAACAAATTGAATGTTTGTTTGTTTTTAGAAAATTTTACAGAAGAATAGCTTTTTACATTTCAACAAGGCGATATTAATTCACATATTACTGCAGAACGACTCCTAGCATATGAAAAACTTGTTAAAAAAAGTCCCAGTTACAGATGAGTCGAGTGTTTGGGTCAGAAAAACATCCATAACTTTGCAGCTGGTGCTCAGGATTTTGCATAAATTAAAACTTAATTCAGAAACTGTATTCAACAAGAAATGATTTATTGAACATCAGGGTTTATTTTATTTTATTTTAAGAAGTCCCCTGTAACTAGGGAGAGAGGGAATTTTGTAACTCAGGAATGTCATCTTCTATCAGTGTGCCTCAAACTGTGCTGAAGAAGAAAACGTGTGGGTGGGGACTCGATTCAGTTTCTATAAACACATCAAAAACACTCAATTATACTAATTATTACAAACATCTGCAATCTCAGAAGGAATTTTAAATAGTTATGGATGCATGTCATAAATAGAACAATGGATATGAGAGAAAAGCTTTATAACAAAAAAAATCTACAAAAAAAAAAAAATGTCTTGAGCATTTGTGCGTGAGAGAACGCTGAAAAACACAGATTTTCATGCGGGTGACTCATTCCTTGTTAATACAGAAGAATAAAGCCGTCAGGAAAATTGAAAGACTTGGCCAGAATCGGTGTATAAACTGACAAAGGAGCTTTGATGACAAAAAACCGACATGCAGAGGAATTAAACAGGGTATTATTTTGAAACCTGATGGACTTTATAGTTTCTGTAAAGTAAGTTAGAAATAGGAGACTGCAAACTTGTGGTGACCTCATAAATAAGAAGGGTGAGTGGGATCACGCTGCGTAGTCTATTAAAAAATTAATAAACTGTAGATGGTAAAATAATGTATTTTAATCATTTTTATTCAGTCAGAAATATAAACTAGAAAAAGCACTGGCTCCTATCATTCCTGTGGCTTGTGTTTTGACTCCAAGTGTCACAAAGACAAAGATTGAAAGTGACGATGATGTGTAGTCCTCTCTCAATGCACTGCAGAAACATCATCCTCACTTCGCACACAATAGTCTTCAGGATTTAAATTAACAATAAAGGAACAGGTTTTCTGAAAAGAAAAATCTAAACCAGAGAGCATGCATTTATTTGTGCATGCTATGAAACAGCTTTTCATGGAAGTCCTGATTCTGTACCTGAGGTGGTGGAAAGTTAAATTTGAGTATTTTCCTACAGATTGACGGCTTCGGTTATGCCTGTCACGATAACAAATTTTGCTGGACGATTAATTGTCTCAGAAATTATAGCGATAAACGATAAAATTGTTTGAAATTTGACAATAAATAGTAATTGTCAAATTTAAGAAGAAATGTTGGTTAATTTGTTTTGAGTGTAGTACCGTTTTTTGACCACCGGATGGGAGTATAAGACTGAACAGAAGGATGGATAGTGAAGGAGCGAGCAGCGTTTCTCTTTAAGAAAAATGGGAGGGAGGCCTCTTGACGTGACAAGGGCCGTCTCCCTTTCCTTTTTTTCGGTTCTCAAAATGGTGGACGGTCAGTGTGGTTTGAGCTCTTTAGCATAGCATTTTTCACGCAAAGCTTTTAATTAAAAACAAAAATCAATAAACAAGTTCTCAGCTTCTTTTTGCAGAGAAAAACATTTTTTTACATGAAGGCACGGGTTTCAACAGTGAATTTTGGAGCTTCGACAAGACGGAGGTTTTTTCCCCAAGGTCGGCCTGTTAGCTTAGCTCATAGCTTAGCTTCTCAGCTTAACTGCTTTTAACAATCCAAAACCTGTGATTTTGGATGTTTAAAAATTGATTTTTTTTTTTAAAAGAGAAAGGGAGGGGTCAGTGACGAGCACCGGAGTTGAGCTTTTTGTCATTCAGTGTCTTCAGTAGAAAGAGAGAGACAAGAAGAAACGATAAAGCTGATAAATGAAAATGAGGTTGATAATTTTCATTTATCATGCGATTAATTGATTTATTGTTTATTGCGACAGGCCTATTCATACTGACAATTTTCCAGCGGGGACTGAGGGTGTTCAGCATGAGAGCATGAGGCAGGGCACTTGATTCAGTTAACAGGGCAGGGCGCCCTGCTTGTATAATGGTAGGGGAAACACTGCACTCAGCCACTACCACACTAAATCAGTGTTTCCCTACATTGCTTGTCTATCCTCCATGATTTTTGTCAATGGGGGTGGAGACCGAGACACGTCTGTTATGCACCGTTTGTACCGAAATTTTTCAAGCGGGGTGGTGGTGGTGGAGACGGCTCAGCAAATTGGAGCACTACCTCTAGCTTGCTTTTTAGCTAGCACATTTGTATTGTGCACCACTAGCTTAGTGCTACATGAGGGGGTTGGGGTCCGTTGACAGGGCGGGACGCCCTGCTTGTAAAATGGTAGGGGAAACACTTTAAATCTTAGCTCAATATCTTTAAAACTGGTTTAGTTGTAGCTATTTTGTGCCGTCTACAGTTGAGTAGCTGTGTCAGCAGTCTTGAATCAGGTTGACTCCAAAAGTTGGTTGTAGATCTGCATCATAAAATTATTTTCTAAAAGTTTAATTAAAATATGTCCAGCTGTTCATGACATAGTTTGCTAATGCTAAAGATGAACACACAAGTAAATACATCACTGCCTTTCACCTTCGGCTGCAGGTGATACAAATCTTGGCCTTACTCAAGTTTAAAAACTTGCTCTTTATTGCAATAAGCAACAAAGAAAAAGTATAGTTTTTAGTTAAACACTTCACCACCTCAGGACTCAAGTAATAACAAATATTTTATTTATTTTATTATTTGGAGTAATTCCAAAAAGTGTCATTTTGGATTACAAACAATTATAATAATGTTAATTTGCATCCAATGGAATTAAATTCTGGAGAAAAAAAAATAATAGGAAGCATTTAGTTTAGACAATTTATTTTTCCATCACCACAGGAAAATTACAAATTATTCTTCATAATAATTCATTTTACTGTTAATTTGCATATGGGTTTGTTTTAATAACATATTCACTTTTTGATTTTAGCCTCATGAATTAAAGATACAATTCCTCGTTCATTATTATTTGATGGCGTTAGAAACCTCATATCTTAAAAAACTTCTTACATGTGTTTACTGTGTCAGACTCAGCTGCGTTTGTATTTAAGCATGCGTTTTCTGTGTTCTCTACTCGTCACGTCTTCTTTTTGCTGAATGAACCGACGCCTCGTCCTCAAGAACTTCACCCTGTAATTGTTCTTCGGTTCACATCTGTCATGACATTTTTATGTCTGTGGCCGCTGTGACAAACCGCACTCTGCAGCCCTAATGGGGCTATTCTTTTTCTTTCTTCAGTATCTCCTACAACCAGCCTTTGTTCTTCACAGCGCAATCTGGAGATGCCATTAGTGCGGAGAAAGACGGTGATGTTTAGTGACAGTCAACGACTCCTCCGGTCAAAAGAGTGCCCTAGAGTCACACTAGTGTCACACACACTCCTCCAACCTGACAGAGTAACCTCAGCTCCCCAAGTTCACCTTTGTCCCAGCCATCAGGGAAGGACGGAGCTAATTGTATGACAGGGTCAGAGTGGCCAGCACCCACAACAGCCTGAGTCGTGCCACTGTGCCACTGCGCCACACTGCCAGGCAATCTTGTCAAAATCACTGTAGGAGAATCCAACAAAAAAATAAAATAAAATTAGGCATGTGGGGGAAGGCTCTCATTTTGCTGCAAGTGGCAGCAGTTTTTGTCTTTGTGTTCGGTTCATGACTATTGTCATCACATTTAGGGGCTGAGCTCAAAAACATGCTGAATTTCTGCAGGACGGGGGGATGCTGGGTGGGATGATAAGAGAAGAAGCTACATGGTCTGTTCAGAGCTGATAACTCAGACTCAGCATAAATCAAACACCTTCTGGCGGTTAAAATAATTTGTACAGTGGGGCATCATGTGTTGAGACGGGACAGAGGAATCCACAGAAAGAAAGTATCATGCTTCACTGCCCCAAAACCAAATGCTGCCAACATGTCAAATTATATCTAGCAAGTGAAATGCTTATGCTGTACGTTACCAGCATTACAGCCTCTTTTACATCACTTCTTTTTCCCTGGAAATTGAATTAATGCAGAATTCCTAAACAGAAATGTGGAGTGATTTGTACCAATTTTTCCACATGTGTAAGAAATGGAGGGACACAGCAGGAACTTAAAGGCAGGAGGGTCTGGGCCACATTAAAAAAAAAGTTCATTAGTTTCACAAAGTGGCTCCTTTTAATTAATAATATATATCATCCATCAATCCATCATCTTTACCCACTTTTCGGGTTGCAGGGGTCACTAGTGCCCATATCCAGCAATCACTGTGTGAGAGGCGGTGGACACCCTGGACAGGTCTCCAGTCCATCACAGGAACACATAGAGACAAACAAGACAACCATTCACTCTCTCACTCACACCTAGGGACAATTTAGAGTTACCAATCAGCCTAACATGCATGTTTTTGGTCTGTGGGAGGAAACTGGAGTAACCGGAGAAAACCCACGCATGCACAGAGAGAACATGCAAACTCCACCCAGAAAGGCCCCCAGCTGGGATTTGATCCGGCGACCATCTCTGTAGGAGGCGACAGCTTTACCAACTGCGCCACCATGCCACCCTGTATATCGTGCAATAAATGTTGAATAGTGTTTCTCAGCCATTTGGTTGATTGAAAAATAATTTAAAGTTGGTTTTTTTTTGGGTGATTCAAACTCGTTTTTTTTATTTTATTAGCAGTTATGCAGCAGCACAGGTCTCCACACCCTTACTTCAGTACAGTAACCATATCTCCTTGTGGGCAGTGATGGGTACTGCTGCAGCTCTAATAGTCTCATTGGGGTGCTACTAATTCTGCCCTGTGGGCACACACTGTTTCGGCCACTATCAACACTACACCTCATGTTCTTATATAATGAAGGAGTAGCTGCAGCAAAACCTGCTGTGTCCAGCTGTGGAGACTTTCTGATTAAAAACCCATTTGTGAGACTAAAGTTTAGAAGACGAATGATCAGTCAGCAGCTTGGGGCTGACGGACTGGACATGCATAGAGCACTGAAAACTAAAGACAGAGGACAGACCCACGACGAGACATTCTCTCCAACTAATTTCTGAGCCTATCTACATTCAGATCGCCCACAGGTGGATCTTATTTAACTAATGTTGTGACTTCTGAACATCATGGTGGGGAGGTTTAAAGCAAAGGGGTGAATATACATGTATTTGCACCAATTACTTTTTGTTTGTTTGTTTTTTGTTAATGATTGTTGGAATTACTTCACGGCTGTCTTTCCCCCTGATTTAACTTTGTTAATCTGGAGTATTACTGCAGAATTATAACTTCAAAAATAAAATTAAAAATCTGATCCTGAATGCTGTGTACCCGTCTGTCTTTTTTATTTTTACGTAACAGTTAAAATTAAAAATACTCCACTTCAGCTTAGAGGTGGGGGCAGATGAGGGGGTGGGAGGTGTCCGTTGCTCTGATTATTAGACCAGACTGTTTTCACAAGAGTTAACCTCGACCCGTGGGAGGGAGAACTAATATTTATGCTTGGGAGCCACTACTGGCATTTACATAGAGTTTTAGTTTTAAAGAAAGCACTAAAAGCATACAAAGCAAGTGGTTGTTTTGGGGCGTTTTTTTCTGGAATATCATATTTCTGCTAGATTAACTGCACAATGCAAAACTGACCGGTTGTAAAGGTTTTCATCATCCAATAATCCACTGGACACATTTTAATAAATCTTGCTGAAAGTAATCACTTGATGTACATCTACAACTGCCTAACATCAAAGTCCATGCTCAGTAATCCTGCTGCTTGTGGACTGAGTTTCTTGTGGCTCCTCAGACTGATGAAGTCCTTTGGATGAAGGACGAAACATCTCGACAACAACAACAACAAAAAAAAAAGTCCAGATGACCTGACTGAACTTTGTTACAACTGATTAACTTTTAGAGTCGCTTTGATTCAAGCTGGCTTCCACAGCCAATTGCCATTAAAAACACAAAAATAACATTAACAGTCAATTCTACAAATCTAGAGCTAAAAATTAGTGTGGTAGTAGCCGAGAGTCATTCACTACAGAACCTGACCTCTCACATTATTTCATAAAATAGCCTCTGTATTCATTTATACCCATCTGCTCACTACAGACTCATGTTCGGGCTGCTGTTTTATATACCATATTATTTTACATTATTGGTGTATATCTTAGATCTTTTAGAGTATTGTTTAGCATTCATTTAGTGTATCTTGGATCTAGATCTGTCATTTCTAACCCGGGCCTGCGGCCCAGCCTGGCCCGACCCGAAATTCGAGCCGGTCGGGCCAAAATAATGTGCTTGATGGGTGGGCCGGGTCGGTGTCTGGCTTTTGACACCGACCGCACGCTAACCGGCTGGTTGACCGCACGCTAACCGGCCGGTTGACCGTGCGCTAACCGGCTGGTTGACCGTGTGCTAACCGGCCAGATGGATCACTGCCAGCGACCCACCTGAAGCTTAACTAGACTCAGCGGCTGTTTCAGCAGACGAGCGTGGCTGACGACCCAATTTGGATCATCAGCCACGCGCGTCCACCGACCGTTAATAACTATAATATTACAATAACTAATAATCCGCTGACTCTTGTTAATAAACAAGAAATCTTATATCTTCCTTTCTTTGAAATAAGTTTTTAAAATATGTCAAACTGATTTGCTTACAAAAGCAGTAAAAGATTAATATTTTTAAAATATCGGGGTTTTGGAGGGGTCTGTAATCACAGTTAATTGGTCGATTTCGAGTTGGGCTCGGAAAAAAAGATACAGATTCGGGCCGGGTCAGAATTTTTAGGCCCAAATGCAACTCTACTTAGATCATTTTATACAGTTTTGTTTTATACTTGATATTTTTACTATTTTTGGGTGTAACTGGGACTTTGAGTACACAATTTCGTTCCACCTCATGTACCAGATGTGAAGCGAATGACAATAAAGAACCTTGAAAATGTGCAAAGTTATTTTTAGGGTTTGATCAAACGGCTACAGGTCCGTTATTTTTCAACACTAAAGGATCTTGGTCTACAACTCTGCTAAGCTCTTAGTTCATCAATGTGGTAACAATAATCAAACTATTCCTTCAAGTGGTGATTGTTCAAAGATCTCAAAGATGTCTGTTTATGTTGCTTTGCTGCCGTAGATTTTTATTTTTTGTATGACTCAAACCGTGCCCTGTCAAGGACACGGTTTGAGAGATCTTTATTTATACTTCTCTCTTTACGTTTTCTTCCCTTCTTATCTAAACAACAGGGGCAGCGCATCTTAGACGCTGCAGCCCCCGTACGCTCCGGTCCACCTTTAGGGCGGCTGTACAGAAAGCAATTTTGTTGTACTTCACTGTGCAAGGATAATAAAAGCATTCTGATCTTCAGCAGGTAAGAAATTAATTGTTCATAACCTTTCCACAAAACCCCTTTTCAAAACTTCTGACTCATCTCTTTAAGTGATTTGAACCAATTTTCTTGCATCTGAAAAGCTACCAACACTGTTTATTATCTGGCATGTGTAAAAAAAACAGTAAAGCAGCTCCTGGTGCATTTTGAACCACGGCATGTGGTTAGAACAGAAGAAACCACTCTATATGCAGTTAATGGGTTGACTTGGCTGCTTCTTACTTGTGGGACCTCAAGCCCTACTGTTTGCTTTAGGCGCTGGCAATTTCCAGCAGGCTGTGGGAGGCTCTCTGCATCACTATTGGCTTAACACAAAATGGCAGTCTGTTACAAACGAGGGGTATAAATAATACTTTAGTGTTCTACTTGGCTCTACGTTGCAAATGTGCTTTACTGACAATTTGCAGACCCATGTATAATTTTGCAAGGATAAAACTGACATGAAAAATTAGAAACAAAACCTTGTTAATGATCTAATGTCTAGAGCCTCTCTGTTTTAATGAACGAATAGAGCTGAGGTATGTCACTGATTAATGAAAAAATAAACGAACCTGAAAGTTAAAAGGAGTATGATAAAACTGAGCTGAACGCCGCTGAGACAAAAAGCACCTTTGTGAAATCTTAGAAATGATATTAAAAGAAAAAAGGTACCTTTTTAAACATGAAAAACTTTGTTCCACATTTCATCTTGATCTTTTGAAAAGAGTGAGGTGAATCTTTTCTTTTTCTAAAGAAAAACGTGCAACGATAAAGACTTTTGGAGAAATCATCTTCTCAAAAGTATTAACTTCTTCTTGCAAGTGCAAAAAGCACAAGTTTTCATTTTTACTGTGTGGGAAAAAAAAGATCTGTGAGGAAAGAGTATAGAAATGACATTTCGACAACAACTTGAAGGAGCCAGCAGAGTAATTTAATCTGGTGAGAGTATGCAATATGCACTTTTAGAGTTTTGACCAATAAATTAGAAAAAAAGAATTGCATTTGGCTTTTTAATGGTTTAATTTTAAATTAATTTGTCTTGGTTTTCAGCCATGAAATTAAAACACCAGAAAATATTTTGAATCCCCAAAAGCCAAACTCACCACCTTTATAGTGGTTTTACAAACTGTGTGGGGTATGGAGGAACAGTCTGGCGGTGGTTTTAAGAAGTAACGAAGGACAGTCAGCATAGGACATCATGAAAGCAGTTATTTCAGCTGAGGAGCAGCAGCCATGATCGGAAAGGTCCAACTCTCACACACGCCAGCATCTTTCTCCCCCAGAAACAAAAAGTGACGAGAGAGAAAGACGGAGACGCACGGCATTCTCTATAAAACTGCTGCTGCGGTCTCACTGGAATACAAATATTAATACGGATTATAAATACACCCGGAGCGTAAAATCTGAAAACATTACAATATGTAAATATGAGAATGTAAATGGGGGTGGGGGCAAATTTTTACAACCGCTAAGGTGAAAAATTGTGATCTGATTATTACGGTTGTCTGTTTTTTTTTTTTTTATCCCTTTTTGTTTTAAAATGTGTAAATATTTGGGAGGGAGGTAATATCAGCTTATAATAGTAACTTTAACAAACCTAGTCAGGAGGAAATGTAAGGCTGATAAATAACTTTTATTTCCCTTTTTGTTCTTTATAGTTTACACTGTAATTCATTACTTCCCCCCCGTTTCCTTCCTGGACACTAATAAGGACACAGGGGGGCAATAAGCCCCTCAGATGGGTGCTGCCCAGTGTACACCATGAAACTCTGCAGAGAGAGGCAGCTCTTTGTGGATTAATGTGTCTTTATGAGCCTGTCGTGTCTGGTGGAGATTAAAGGGACCTGCCCAACAACAGTTTAACCCAGTGGAGCCCTTAGAAGACCTGGACTTGAGGAATACGGCACACTGAAGTCTCTCTAACAGTTCGACACATTTAATAGACCAAGACAATATTGCAGACAACAGTTATAAATATACAGATTAGAATTCAAGATATTTTAATGCTAGGAAAAAATATATTTCTGGAAATCTAACAAAGGGTGTGTGAGCAGGGGCACATATCAAAGTCAGGAGTCGCGGGCCAAATCCGGTCCCCCAAGGTGACAATGTAAGCGTAAAATATTGTATCTCTTCTAGTTTTTTTTCTTGAAAAAACAAACAAACAAACTGATAAATAAAATACATCATTAAGTATAGGGGTGCAAATCACCAGCTTTACCACGGTACGATATTATACTGATTTGTTTGTATGACGATACGATTTTTCTTGACATCACAAAGTCTGTCACGATACGATTTCGATTCTATTCGATTCACAAGTCTGCGATCGATATATTGCAATATCAAATGCCCATCTCATTTACATATAAATAAATTTACAAAAACAATTCAAATATGATTTAACCATTTTATTTCTGTTATTACAAGCACCAGGCATTTAAATAATAATAATAAAAAAAATTCTAAGTTAAAGAAAAAATAAAAATAAATGACCTGTTCAGTATAGTCTCACATTTTTTTTAAACCAGTTAATTTAAAAGTGCCCTTATTACCTTTCAGTTATAAAGGAACAAAAATAGATATTGAGCTTACATAACATGGCTATCAATTCCAAGTTTCTTCTTCAGGTGAACGACAAAATTTGTTGTTCCCCGAGTATTTTAAGTCACACTGGCACCTGTTGCATACGACATGAGTTCTGTCTGTTGAGCCGTCCTTCTGTTGGAATCTAAAATAAAGTGTTGATTTAAATCCAGCAGGAGAGTGAATTTCATTATCTGTGTTTTCTGCCTCGTCTGCCATGTTGCTGAGGCGGCCGCAGAGCGCAGCCGCGCACGGAAATGGTGACACAGACGTGCCTTGAGAATTTCAAAATAAGCGTATTTCAAAGACGACGATATGAATCAATGTTTTAGTTCTGCCACAATATAATTGAATCATTAATCATTTAATTGATATATCGATTTAAATCCATGTATTATTACAACCCTAATTTAGTATAGACTTCTCTTGCCAGCTGTCCAACTTTGAAGGCAGAAAGAAGGTTGGGTCATTCTGTCATTACCGATTCTGATGCGGAAAGAGAAACAGAACATGAAGTGAGACAGATCACACTCTTGTTGATGAACCTGCAACCAAGAAAAGATATCGGGTATCTGACTCGAGTTAATGTATCAGCTGAAAGTGGCCCATTGGTCGGACAAAGTTTTTAAATTTTGGCTCCTTTTGGTAACCGAGTTCGACACCCCATTTCCCCTTTTAGTGGGAATAAAGGTGTGCTGCCTTTAGACCGTTTAAATAAAGGTTGATATTTTCTGGTGTTGCAAATGCACAACATGAGTTTAGACCTGATTCTGAGAAAATGAAAAACTATAAAAGTTTTGCTGATTTCTGACGCGTCTCTTTGACTTGGGCCAGGGTTGGTTTTACACTTGCACCTTATGGAGTAACTATCTTGCAGTAGCATCAGTTTGAACACTGCCATAAATATTCAGCTGCAAAGTGGAACAGATCCCACTTTGTCCACTACCTGCACAATAAGCACACATTCTATTCAACATTTTTATTAAACTCACACAACTGATGCGTCCCCAACTTGAACCCAGTAAGATTAATATGCTCACAGATTTTTTTCTTTCTAAGAAAAAACATCTTACGTTGATTCTGTAATGTTATTTACTGGTAGTTAAAGGTGACGGAAAGAATTGCTCCACTAATCTAAAAAGATCAAGGTTGAGCACGCTAGAAAGCTTTTAATTGGTCTAATTTACATGAAGCAAGAACACAACGAGCCACGCTAAGCAGATGGTGGAATCATCATATATTCATCTATTTATCCATTTTCTTTCCAGCTTCTCCAGCAGTCACCGTGCGAGAGGCGGGGGCACCCTGGACAGGGCGCAAGTCCATCACCAGGACCCATAGACGGTCATTCATTCTCTCATTCACACCTAGGGACAATTTAGAGTTACCAGTTAACCTACGGTGCAGGTGTCTGGTCTGTGGGATGAAACCTGAGTACCAGGAAAAATCCCATGCTTACACAGGGAGAACATGCAAACTCCACACAACATTATCCATCTTACCAGCTTTAACCACTGCTCCACCATGCCATCCTAATTTAAGAAAGCCCAACAGTATAAAAATGGATCCAGTCCAACTTTACTGTAAACAAAAAATTTTGAAAAAAGCTGCACCTCACTATTAACCAATATTCCACTGATATTTTTTTAAATATTTTACAGATGCACACATTGAGTGATTTGAAATGAAGCATAGTTTACTTTATTAAAACATCGCCATCAAGTCATGTAAAGATACAGTAACATTTCAAGACTTTGTCTCACTTTTGCTCTCTTACATGAGCATGTCCAGGCTGTCTGCAACATCAAAATGGACATTTTTCAAACACCAAACCCACCCGCCCCAATTCAGCACTTTTTGTATCCATTTGTGTCAGACCCAGTATGCTCCATCTGACTTTTCGGCTTTAATTATATTGTCAACTGTGGAATAATTGAGATGAATAAGTCTCCTCGGTGTCTTGTGCTCAAGAGTGATGAGATGTTCTGAACTGGGTGTACCAATTTGCTGCTGTGATTCCAAAATAAAAGCCAGAGGAAGTTATTAGAGGAGCCGTTAACAAATCGTATGAACCGAGCTTGGTCAGAGGCCAGGATGCTTTCAATCACAGCTTGAAACTGGACACTAGCTCACATCCATTAAAAGACAGCTAGATAGAATAAATAACTCCTTGTGCGCTTGTTCGTCGTTCCCCTGATGTCTCCCTGCTCAAACTGCACGTTGAACAAATTAATTAAATGAACAAATTGAACTGAGCTTTATTATTCTTGCTGAAAGTGTAGAACAGAATAAAACCCCGAAAGAAGCAAAGGCAAAATTAAAATCAATATTCTGTAAAATCACTCTAAAGTCTATAAAAAGCAGACCAGAAAAATACACATTATTCAGTGTCCAATTAAGGCAAAGCAGCATCTGTTAGGCTGGGGAGAAGAGAAAGTGTTTTTTGACAGGGAAGGTTTGAGCACCAGCTGCAATGCATCTCCACCCACACAAAAAAAATTCAGCCTGCCATCAACAAATCTTCCAAGTTGACTTCACTTGGTTATTTTAACCCATGACCCACACACTTGAAGACAAGCATATCAGCTTACTGTACACAAGCCTGAAGCAGTCAATTAAATATAAATGAGACGTGTAAACTCTTTTTGCCCAAACTCTACATCTGTCGATACGATGCGCTTAAAAGCCCAGAGAAAAATATAAACTAAAACTAGAAGTGGACACTGATTAAAGACTTGCCTATAAAAAAGTTTTAGACACGGATGTGTCTAAAACAGTAAGTGGAACAATAATCACTTTACAGGCAATATATTGTGTTTGAGAGTGAACTGCATCGTATTTGTCATCATGTTTGTTACAATTTTCTTATTTTATTGACTTTTTAAACGATGATTCTGCTACTGAATTGGTTAGTAAACTCATGGTAAATTATCACAGTATTGTTTAGTAGATTTAAAGTATTATCTATATAGCATAGTTGCCGTTGTACATGTTGCACCACCGTATAAGTCGCATCAGTCCAATTATGTCTAATAAAGTGGAAAAAACAAATGTGTCGCTTCGCCGTGTAAGTCGTATTTATTATACGTCACCGCTGACCATCTGAAAACGTGGGCCAGTGTTGTGCCAAAAATCGATTGGCTGCCAAATGTTGGCCACGGGAGCGTGCACGGGAGGACTTTAACAAGAATTTAACAAGATTAACACTTAAAAACGATTATTTGTTTGCTTGAAACTATTTCAAAAGGTGTGTCTCAGTTGAACTTTTCAGAGTCAGAGTCAGAGTCAGAGTTTCTTTATTGTCATTCGCACCTCATGTGGTACATGTGGTGGAGCGAAATTATGTACACAAGGTCCCAGTTACATCCAACAATAAAATGTATAAGAAAAACAGTAATAACATCTAAGATATGAACTAAGAAAAACATCAACTAAATATACACTAAGCACTCATAACATAAAACATTGAACATCAGCACAAACATGAACATGAGTCTGTGAGCAGATGTGCACGCATGAACACATCAACATTGAAACAGATCAGCAGCAACATGAAACAGATCAGCAGCAACATGAAACAGATCAGCAGCAACATGATATGGTTTTTCACAGTGATTATTCTAGTTAGAGATTCATGAGTCTAACAGCCTCAGGGTAGAAGCTGTTCCTCAGTCTAGTGGTTCTACACTTAATGCTCCTTAACCTCCTTCCTGAGGGGAGTGGGGCAAAAAGTGTGTGTGCTGGGTGAGTGGGGTCCTTCATGATGCAGGTGGCCCTCTTCCTGCATCTGGAGGTGTAGATGTCTGTGATGGTGGGGAGACTGATTCCAACAGATTTCTGTGCAGCCTTCACCACTCTCTGCAAAGCTTTTCTTTCTGCAGCTGTGCAGCCTCCATGCCACACATTGATGCTCGAGCACAGGATGCTCTCCACTGCACACCTGTAGAAGGAGGTGAGGACTGAGCTTCCCAGACCAGCTCGCCTCAGCCGTCTGAGGAAGTAGAGTCTCTGATGAGCTTTCTTGATCAGGCTGGTGGTGTTGTTGCTCCAGCTGAGGTTGTCATTCATGTGTACACCCAAGTACTTGTAGCTGGAGACCACTTCCACCGCAGATCCTCTTATGTTCAGGGGGGTGTAGGTGTTTTTGTTCCTTCTGAAGTCCACAATCATCTCCTTTGTCTTCTTCACATTGATGTGAAGGTTATTCTCTCTGCACCAGCTCTCCAGGTGTTCCACCTCCTGCCTGTAGCTGGACTCATCATTGTTTGTGATGCATCCCACCACCGCTGTATCATCTGCAAACTTTACAATGTGACAGCCTGGATGGGTAGCTGCACAATCATATGTGAGCAGAGTAAACAGAAGGGGGCTCAACACACATCCCTGAGGAGAGCCAGTGCTGAGGGTTATGGTGGAGGAGGAGAGGTTGTGGATCCTCACTAACTGTGGTCTGTTTGTTAAAAAGTCTAGTACCCAGTTGCAGATGGAGGGGCTTAGTCCTAGTGTGGATAGTTTGTCCATCAGGGTTTGGGGGATCATGGTGTTGAAGGCGGATGTGAAGTCCACAAAGAGCATACGGACGTAAGAGTTTTTCTGCTCCAGGTGGTTGAGTGCAGTGTGGACCACAGAGGAGATTGCATCCTCTGTTGATCGGTTCTCACGGTATGCGTACTGATGAGGGTCCTCGTTGATGTTGATGGTTGTTTTGATGTGAGTCATGACCAGTTTTTCGAAGCATTTAGCGACTAACGGGGTGAGGGCCACTGGCCGATAGTCATTCAGACCAGTCACTGTAGAGCTTTTTGGGACTGGGATGATGGTGGCAGTCTTCAGGCAGGTGGGAACCGTCTCCAGGGTAAGTGAGGTGTTAAAGATGTCTGCCAGCACCTCACAGAGCTGATCAGCACATTCCTTCAACACTTTTCCGGGGATGTTGTCTGGGCCAGTTGCTTTGTGCGGATTAATCCTCCTGAAGGTACTCCTTACTTCTGCTGAGGTCACGCTGAGATGCTCTTCATCGGGTGGTGAGGTGAGTCTGGTGCTGGGTGGTCTGTTCGGGTCTTCAAAGCGTGCATAGAACTTGTTGAGGGCATCAGGCAGAGATGGGTCTTTGGGGCATTGTTCACTCCTTCCTTTATAATCTGTTATGCACTTAATGCCCCTCCACATGCTCCGAGGGTCTTGTGAGATGAATTGACCCTCGATCCTCTTTGCATATGTGGCCTTGGCCCTCTTAATACCAGCAACCAGCTCTTTTCTTGTCCTACTCAGCTCCTCTGAGTTTCCAGACCTGAAGGCAGTGTTCCTGGCTTCCAGCAGGGTACGCACCTCTGCATTCAGCCAAGGTTTTCTGTTTGGGTAGCTTTTAACATTTCTGATAGTGGAGACTGTGTCAGTACATGTACTAATGTAACCCAGTACTGAGGATGTGTATTGGTCAAGATCAAGCGAACCTCCATTTTCAGCAGCTTCTCTGAAAACCTGCCAGTCTGTTCGATCAAAACAATCTCTCCTTTTCCTTAATAAATGTACTTTATTGGTCAAATCAGCTGCATTTCGAAAGCTGATTCGTGGCTGCGGGAGCGTGCACGGGAGGACACTGTGCATTTCTTCGAAATTTAACAAGATAACCACCTAAACACAATTATTTGTTTGCTCGACATTATAGACACTTTGCTTGCCATATTATTCGAGGGCCCTCTAGTGGCTGAAAATGGTAGTGTTTAATATTTTCCATGTCAGAATGAATGAAACAGTCAGATCTCAGCCAAAAACTGGTTTATAAATAAGGTGGGGGAAAACATAAATACGTCCCTTCAATGTATACATCGCAGGCATGCTAATTTATGCAAAAAACTGTGACTTTTACAGCGAAAAATATGGTACAGGTAATTGATGGAAAACTAATGATCACAGTATTAAACAGAGCAGTACTTCATTATTTTTTCTACAGTTTAACATTTTATTCTGTGGGCTTTATTAAACATCACATATTCATAAAAGTTGTTGAAGACAAGAAATAAAAATGCCAAAAATGAAAATCTGCCTGCTAACTTGATCACTGAGTAAATCCAATGTAGGTATTTTACAGAGATGAGCAGCAATTTTCTAATATTCATAGTCTAGATAAAGATTTCACATGACCACCACAGATGGGTTTTGTTATTGTTTTTGTTTATTGCTACCATCAGCTGGTAGACTCCAAATGTTTCCTAAATGGGCTTGTCTAGTCGTGGTGCTTTTTTTGACAGAACACATATGGCCCAGCCCCTCTTACAAAAAGAAGAAGAGAAATACAAGTTGGAGTATCTCAACATCTGTTTCTGCCATTGCAGTACATTCTGAAAGAATTACGAAGTGGAAACTATGGTTGCGAGGGAGCTCAACTTTACTATACTTGCACCCCTTGTCACATTGACCCACTGGACCAGTGAAAATGGAGGAATATAAAGATCCCAGCTGACAGGATTAACGTTGGGACACGTCTCAGTATGAATCCTCTGTTTCAGTAGATAAATTTTCAACTACAGGGTTTGAGGTGAGTAAAGTAAACTTTAATTCAGCTGTGTGTACACCATCATATTTCTGTACAAACATGAAACAGGCAACAGACCTAAATCAAGAAGTGGCAGCTGAGCTCAGTTAGTGGTGCTTTATTAATCAGCGCTGCATGAGCAAAGGATGAAAGAAGCACACGTTGGGAGAAGCATTAATTCCTGCAAGTTCATCTTATGTTTGCATGTGGATGTTGGGGGGAGGGGGGGGGAGTAGACAGGACCGACGGAGACAAACCAGATTGGGGTGTGGTCATATTTAAATGATTGGCGCTTACAGATGTTTACTATTACTGTACATTAATTTAATCATCATTTAATTTAACGTTCAATACCTGTCACACAACCTGTATGTTAGTTATTATTATACGTTAGTGCATTTAAGCTTATATTACTGCCATGTTGTTGTTTACTATATTTTCGGACCTTGTAAATACTATTTTTCATCATCACTTTTTTGGTACTTTATTTTGTACAATTATTGCATGCTTTAGTATTTCTTGTTTGTTTATTTTTTTAGTTGTTGTTGTTTTTAAGAGAGTCAAATTGGTTCTTATCCAGAGCATTTCATTGCATTGTTCCTTGTGTTAACCTGCATATGAAAAATAACATCATTTGTGTACCTGCACTGATGATGCACAGTACTAGGAATGCTTGCAAAAAAATTAAACAAGACAAAATGTTTGTTATTAATCCATTTAAGCAACAAACTTTATTGAATAACTTATGCAAACCACAACTCTAAACCCCTACAACCTTGAACCAGTGTCAGTCCCTTATATATTACTTTACAAAGTCTATACTATTTATCTAATATCACGTTCAACTTTAACTCTGCATGAAACATAAAACCACAGCAGTGTTAACAAAATAAAAAAAATATATAAATAAATAAAAACAGTTCTCAGTGAAGCCGCTCTGGCTTTCTCATCCCTTTGAAATTCACGCTTTGGTGACAAGAAAATGCAGGTATAAAAAATAAAAAAAGCGCACACACTTTGATTCAACATGAATGCATTGTCAGTGGGCATTTAAATCCATAGACGCTGTAATCAAGTGCAAGGCAAGCTGTAAAAAAAGCTGCACCCAGCCTCAGTAGAAGCTGCGTTGTCATGATTAATTCTATGGGAGTAAGAGACTTCATTTTTTTTCTTCTGTGAGCCGCGTGTTTCTGATGGCCTTGCCAAGAAATTCTGCTGCCTAGCTTTAAGCTTTGAATCTGTTATGTTCAGACCCCATTTCACATGGGAAATGGTTTGTTTGGGGAAAACAATAACCGAACCTACACAGATCAGAGAGTCTGTTCGCTCGCTGCTATACATTCGTGCTGGATAATAAATCATCTTGCACGTCTTAACATCAGAATGATGATTTTAAAGGAAAAAAATATAAAGGTAGCAAAAGATCCTGACCTGACCGCTTTGTTTTTATGCAAATAGGCAAATCAAATGATTATTCCTAAGATATTAAAAATGTTTTATCAATATTTACTCTTCAGAAAGCCTAAACCCTAAATAGTATAACCTTATACTGTAGAATATTCTGCTTAAGCTTGAATGTGCTCCAAAACTGAGCTCTGTTGACTCAGTTGAATTGCTCGCCCGAGGCACTGGTGCCTGGACACATACACATAATTAGGAAAGGTCACTGTGCCTCCTGTCTTGTCAACAAAATCACTTCAAGATGACAAATTCTAGCTCAGGCAGGCAGAGTCGAACCTCCCTCAGAAACCCTTGCCAATCACACACCAGCAGGGGTGTCTAGCCTTAGGTAATTTATAATTATCCCTTTACATGCAGTACTAATAGGGCAAAGCATAACAATGAGCCATACATTGGAGCATAAAAACCTGAAAACAAGCCAAAATGGAGTAATCTTGTCTTTTTTAGGGAGAATGAACCAAGGATGGGAGCTCATTTTTAAATAAAAATGCAGCAATGTCTTAAAATTTAATATTTTCTTACTAATGTAAGATACAAGAAAACAGAGATGCATTTTATTTTTTATAACATAAATTATATTAAAGAAAAAAAAAACATTTTCATCATATGTTGCTCTTGTATGTTTTCAAATAAGTCAATAATTTGTCACAATAATAATAAAAAGTCTTTAATTATTGTGGACAACCACACAAACAATTTGGGTGAGTTTCTGTAAAATGTACGAGTTGTAGTCACTGTGTTTGTCAAGGTCAGTTGGCAGATATTTTGTTAACAGACAGACTGAACACAAGCTAAAACATCATCGTCTACCTTTTGCTTTTTGTGGGTGATAACTAAGATTTTGGAGGTAAAGCTAAGTCCGATCAGAGAAGATGTCCATTCTGATATGGGTTGGAAATGTCTCATATATAATCAAATCCCTTCCATTAATCCATCCATCATTCCATTGTTACATAAATACAGAGTCTAATCAAACTGTGTTGAACTGAGCGTCTGTGATGGACTTGTGAGCTGTCCAGGGTGTGGCCCGCCTCTCGCACAGTGACTGCTGGATATGGGCACCAGTGACCCTCATGGCCCGAAAAGGAAGACGCAGGTAAAGTGGATGGATGGATGGATGGATGGATGGATGGATGGATGGATGGATGGATGGATGGATGGATGGATGGATGGATGGATGGATGGATGGATGGATGGATGGATGGATGGATGGATGGATGGATGGATGGATGGATGGATGGATGGATGGATGGATGGATGGATGGATGGATGGATGGATGGATGGATGGATGGATGGATGGATGGATGGATGGATGGATGGATGGATGGATGGATGGATGGAAGATAGCTTTGTCTCTGAGTTCATGAACATCTCAGACTGCTGAGATGAGTGCTTATTTTTTTGTTAGTTTTGTTTTTAAAGACTTCCATTCAGCAGACATGTTGGCACAGTCTTGCCACAATGCTTTAGTGGATTATTGTGAAGTTGACATCAAACAACAAAAAACAGAAATTGACCACTCAGAAACACAAAAGTCTTGATTTGGACCGAGTACGAGGCTTGAGATCAGAGTGAGGCACTTCTGTTGTAGAGTACTTCCCACTGTTTGGAGCTCTGAACGGTGGTCTAAATCTTCTAAACGTCAATTTGTGAAGAACAGGCATTGTTTACATGCTGATCATTGTTTACATGCTGATCATTGTTTACATGCTGATCGTTCTAACTGTACAACACTGAATTTGATTAAAAATTAGATTAAATTTGGATGTATCAAATTTAACTCCACTACAATAATTTTATTACAGTTTGATTTAATTAGGCTGAATTGATTTGAATGTAATTTGACTTTAATTGTCTTATTTGTTTATAAAATGACCTACAATGTAATTAGTTGTGAACTGGTGCAATGTAATACAGTTATTAATACTACTTTCCTTTTTGTCTTAGCAAATATGCTATTTTACAAGATTTTTTTGTTTTTCCAAATCCTGCTGTCTTGACTTTAAGTAATATGAGCCCACTTCAATTGGAGGCTTCAGTTGGCTTTAGGCTCTCATCTTGGACAAGCCTGTGGCCTCACAAGTGTTACAACGTTGGTTAACAGAGAATTGATCAAACTCTGGAAATGTCAAAGTGGCATTTTGTGATGGGATTTCTTAAGGGTTCCAATGAGTCAATTAAGGCCTAAAGTGAAAAACTTTTTCAGACTTTACACGTATAAGGATCTCAAGATTTTCACACAAACAATTAAATCAGTTGGTTTTGATCCATGTTTATTAAATGAATCAAAGGTGCATCTACATTTCAAGAAAAAAAAACTCCTTTTTTATATCTTAGCAGTAAAAGTTAACAGATGTTTGAACGCAAACGTATCTGCCACAAGCACCACAAAAGCTAAACTTAAAATGCTATTTAAAATTTAAAATATTAAAAATTTACCGTTTCATTTTATACTTTTTACTTTGCTATTTTGGGTTTTGTTCCACCTCATGTACCACATGGGATGGAAATGACAATAAAGTTGATTTGAACTTGAACTAAAAATCTGAAACTGATCAAATCTTACAAACTCCAATTCCCATCAAATCACCTTCACTTGATTCCTAAGGTCCTTTCTCATTGCATGCCCCTCACACCTTCCATCCAGTCCAGTGTATGATGAAGTGGAAATGGCTTTCACATTGCTCCCTGGTGGCCTTACTAAGGAACTATTAATCTATGGCTCTCCATATTGCATTCAGATCCGCCTTCCCCAGCCACCACCTGGCCTGAAGTAAAGGCCAAGAGAGGACCCAGAGGACAGGACAGGCTTTTATTATGAGCTGCTCCAAGACACCTCTAGGCTTCTAAGCACTTCCTCTGACAGTGACTGATGGCCAATTAACCGTTTGGAGAAGAGTATTGATCACTTTTGGAGAACAGGAAGAACCTGAAAATATTTCCTTACCCACAATTATTCTCACAGTAAAACGAGATGTCATGACAGGGCACCAATACCAAAAAAGCACAAGAAAAGTCACCTCTCCTCCAAGTCTTTTAACTATTTCTGATCCAGGTTACTTGATATTGTATTTCTAAGTTAAGTAATGTAAAGTGCTATGTGTTGTAATCATTGTATGTTCCCATACAATGGAAAAATTAGTTCTCTGCATTTAACCCATCACACGTGAGATACACCCAGGTGGAGCAGTGGACAGCTACGCAAGACTGGGAGATTACAGTAGACCAGTGGTGTAGTTTACGTGATACGCGGGTATAGAGAGTATACGCACTAGAAAAGCATAAGATTTTCAGTATACCCACTGAAAAGTGTCCAATGATACATGACATATCATTAGGCATGTGTCATTGATATGTTAAACTGCAGTTAAACACTTCCGTAACAATCTATCGGTATGTAGAGCTTGTTTATTACATTTGCTTATCCAGCAAATTATTGTATAATTCTGTACTTACTACTTAATACTTGAACATGTTTTGCTTTTATAAATTCTGTAAGGTTTTTAATACAAAGCCAACTGTTGTACAAAGTTTGTTGTTCATTTATTCAAATATTAGCGTCAGAGATATTTGGAATGTTCAATATGCTTAACACTCAAAATAAATTGACGATTACATTGTACTAACCAGTGTACTTTTAAAGCACAATATACGGACCGACCGCAGTAAAGGTAGGTTTACGTTGGACATTAGCGCTCCATGGCTTCAGCTGTGTCCAACGTAAAACTAACTTTACCGCTGTGTACCCACTACAAAAATGAAGACCACACCACTGCAGTGCAGTAGACGTCTTGCTCAGGGACACCACAACATTGTGGGAAGGGCGGGGAGTTGAACAGTGACTTTCTGGTGCCAAGTCGGCTGCCCTACCTCTACCCCATCTCGGCCCGTACATTCTCCCTCCACTGCGAGGGAAGTTGCAATCTCATGAATTGATCAGTGATTTGTGACGTATAACATGACTGAACAAGGCACAGGCATCACCATAACTTATTACAATCTCATGCGGCTACATAAAACGGTCTTTTCTTTTGCAGTTTCTCAGCCTGATAAACACTCGACAGGTTTTTTCTTCACTGCCGACAGCTGGTTCTGATGACACATGAATGAAAGTTAAGAGTGGTTATCGACTGCAGCGTTTAGGCAACACTTACAGTACGTGTCACTCATGATGCCCTCATATGAATTTCCAGTAAGCAGAGTCCAAACTAAACCATAGCCGACCAGTTTATTGGTTAATAACACTCAGCCAACTCAAGGCCAACAGAAAAATGACAGCAGTGCCTTTTGGCAGCATCAGTACTTTATTCTGTGACTGACCTCCTGGATTCAACGCCAACCTTCACACGACCCATGTTTTTTGCTGAGGTGATTTTTCCCCTCCTACAAGAGAGCACAGTGACACCCAAGGTTGAATGTCAGCTCTGCGTTTTATTTTTGCCCATTGACAGTAAAAGTAAAGAGGAGACCCAGAGAAGTGAACATTCAATTAAAGCCTCCAGCAACCCTAACCTCAACCCCAGCCCCAACTTCTCTCTGGTGGCTTATGGATCGCCGTGAATGGTCGCTTGGACAAGATGGTTGGCAGCAACGATGGCACACAACAGCTGAGATGGAGACTACAGGTCAGCTTTCTGTGCTACCTAGATGGAAAAGCACAAATTGCAACTGCGGTGAGCTGCATTTGAAGAGAGAAAGAGTCTAAGCGATCTCACATGGAGCTGAATCACAGAAATGGGGGTAATTGAAACAAAAGGGCAGAGTTTGACAAAGATGTAGTGCCTTCTGAGAGCCTCTGCACAGACTGCAGAAAATAACACCCAACTCCTCCCCTCTTCAAGGTTCATCCTCCCCGTGTCCTCCGTAAAGGCTGCGTCCTTCCTTTGCTTTTCAAGACGGCCATTTGCAAATGATAAGTGCAGGGACACGGCTTGGTGAAAGATAAGGCACCTGATCGTCAAGGCACCATTTGTCACCTGATCGAGCGCGCTCCAGTACTGTTTAAAGCTGACCTGCATTGACATGCACCGTTTACCTTTTATTTGTTTATTCTGAACTATTATCTTTGCCTTCATTAATCACCACGACTCAAACTGAGGGGAAATTACTTTGCAGAGTTTGGACAGAGGGGAAAAAAAAAAAAATTCTTCAATTATCTGTGTTCTTTCCTGCGAGCAAATAAAAATGCAATATTTGGTAATTGAGTCCAGCAAAAAAGCAACTCGACACTGTCGCTGTGATACTGTCCATTTCAAACGTTGTAAGCGGCGTGAAATAATGAGCAATCGTACGCCCGAGGGGAGAAATCATTTGAAATTTTCTTTGTGTAATTGCTTTCTTGAACTATACGTTCTGCATTTTTATGCCATGCTAATTTTCTGTTTGAATATCAGCAGTTTGGAAACTAAATAGTCTGAAGTGAAACTTGCTTTCTTCTTAGTGTTCAAGCCTTCCTGTTTCTTGTGTTATTTGAATTTATCTCCAGTAACTCGAGGGAAGAAAAAAAAAAAAAAAAGCCTCTTTCTGGATACAAATCATCATTTCCCTGTAAAAAGACCATATCCCTGAAAATACATGATGATCATTTGCCATGCATTAGCTATGGGACAAAAACGAAGTGATTTTAAATTCCTTTGACCAGAAGGCAATTTCTCCCCCCAATAAATTGTGTTAATTTCAGCTTTTGCTCTTCTTATCACATTCTTTAGTCAGTCAATGAGGAGAGAGAGACAACTCTGGAATGATTCGCACAGTCATTCACAGTAGCATGATAAGACGTCTGGCAAAAGCATCTTTCTCTGATCGTAATAAGACGAGAACTCACAAATTGCGGTATTACGCAATAGATTTCGGCTTGTTGTCATTTAATGACCAACCCCTTGCATCATCACAAGATTTACACCCCGTGGAAATTGCTCTGAGGTGACGGCTCACACAAGTAGGAAGGTGCCTGATATTAAATCCCATGTTCCCTCGCTGAACCAGACAACAATTGCTTGGCAACGCTCTCACTGGGCAGAAGGGAAAAGCAAACACACGAAAAAAGGCAGATTTTTATTTTCTCTGCATCGACAGTTAAGGCTTGATGATATTTCAGAAGGAAGAAATAAAATATGAAGCAGCAGCAAACCAAAGTCTGAACAAATGGTTAACAACAGGAGCAACAGGAGTATACAGCACACACACAGCAGAAACACATGAATGCAAATCTTTGTGGAAACACCCTCCCACACACGCACAGATACACTTTGCATACTAAAAGCATCAAGAGGTGTGCACACCAAGGCAAAACAGAACAGTTTTTTTTTTTTTGGTTTTGTTTAGGCTCGAAGCTGAAGGTGCATCTCTCAGTCCGGTCAATCACAGCGCAGTGAAAGACAAAGTGCTCAGCCAGCTCAAACCTAGACTGACAGCCCCACCTTTATTACTGACTGAGTTATGTTTCCCTGAAAAGAGAAGACAAGCCAGCTTTGATACAGACGAGCGCCGAGTCAGCAGCTCGCCTCCATACGAGGGGGGTGGGGGGGCTATGGTTTGACTGATCTCAGCCGAGACCATCCCAGTTCCTGATGCAGAATGAATTGGCTTCCAAATTACCTCACCATCCATTTCTGGAACACGTTCAATAAAAACAAAAAAAAAAAGGGTAGCTGGAGTCTGAGTTGTGATGAGAGCTTTTTGGAAAAAGCCTGTACTGTCCAACAAGAAAAAAAGAAAAGGAGAAAAAGTCCAGGAGGATTTTTCAAAACAGAGAAGACACTAATAGAATTTCAACACCTCACACCTTCCCCACCATTACTACACCTGATGTTTTCTGTTTGAGGTCACGAGAAGGTTGTGATCTTACACCAGCAAGCAGCGAGCGAGCAAACAAAGAAACAGCAACGCACCGGGGGGAATTCACAGCCTTAAAAATTGACCTACATCTCCAGATCTATGGAGTTCAAGAGGTAGCCCAGGCATGCACAGAGCACCTAGAACACACAACCTCCACAAATAAATACATCAATGCTCAAAATAATACATCTCTTAACTTCTGAGCACTTAAATCAGACACATAAGCCAAACCAATTGTCAACATCGGGTGCTATAAAAAACAATTTGTAAACACTGCCATATACTATTAATCCACAAGGTCCCTGGAGCGTGACTATTTATTTAATCCTACTATATATTCATAATTATACGATTAATGCAAGCAGAATACCCTCTTAAATCATCATTTTGGTGTCATGTTGGAGACACGGTTACAAACCGTCTTCTGTCCAAACCAAGGTTAACCAGTGAGAAGCAACACGAGGCAAACGATGCGAGGACTTCTTGCGCTGCGGGTTCGAGCAGCTGTTTCCAGCTGTGCTTCATGATGAGATTCAGAGTCACAGGAACGGGCAGAGATGTTGTTTTAAAAGACGAGCGGAGACATTTTGCATGGAGGCCAGCAGAAAAGTTGAATGCATTGATCAGGTAACAAATTTGAATGTCAAATGGTTGTGCTGAATGTTGCATGTAATAAAATTAACCTCCAAAGAAGTGTTTAAACAAAGCTGCAGCAAACTATTATCATGAAAGGACCTCGTCTTAGGACTGGCCTGCATGCTGCCACCAGCAGAAACTTCCCATCCTTGCACTTGGGGCTCACCTCACATGTCAGGGGTTGTTTCGTGCATCATTTGCATGCAATCTGGTGCGTGTGGCCAAAACTACATCATAAAATATAACTCACGCAGCTCGTGCACAGCTCAGTAAAGCTGTCACCGAGCTGCAAATGCAGCAGGAATGAGTCCTGACGGGGGGAGAAAAGTGGAGGTAAATGACCCTGGTGGTAGAATAAGAGATTTAAATAACTCAGTTTTAACTTTTATGGGCTGAATTTTGAAGAAGCTTGCTGAAGATGCGCATATCATTTTTTTATAGCTCCTCGGTTCACTCACTTCTGCTGCAGCCACCGTCACAAGCAGGTGTAGAGCAGAGACAACAACAAAAAGGTGAATAAACTGGGACATTATTCAAAATACACACATTAATAACACGTCAGAGCAACGAACGAGCGTCACAAGTTTGAACCTGGAGGGGATAAAAAAAAAAAAGCGTCATTTTCTTGCGTTAACCTCGTAAAGACTCGAGCTAACTTACGAGAGGAAAACAGCAGCTAGCCAAAACGATTTGAACTCCAGCGTGCTCCGTCACGCGCCCGGTTTCTCCCCGCGCGCGCGCACACACACACACACACACACACAACAGAAACAGCACGTGCGCGTTTCTTTTTTTTTACTACGCGTTAGCCAACAAAAAATAAAAAAATAAAAAAAAAGGGGGTGAGCTGAATTAAAAAGTACGAACTTACCAGCGGTGAAGGCGAAGCCGGCAAACACGAGCCAGAGCCCCGGGAGGAGAAGCGAAGCGCCGCCGCGGACAACAAGGCGGCCCGGAGACATCTTCGTGCTCTTTAATCAAGTTTCAAACAGGTAAACCAGGCGGGGGGTCCTTTTCACATCCACCAGTGCTCTGTTGCACTTTTCACGCCGCTGTTGTCCAAGTGTCTTCTCCTCCTTCAGCACATGCTCTCCTCCTGCCGCCGCGCGCTGCCCATCTGCATGCGGCTCGTGCGTGCTGGTCGCTCAGAACAACGCATCACAGGTGTGGTGATTAAACTGCGGCTTTCACTGCAAGCTGCGCTGTATCCACACTTACACACAAAGAAACTATCCGTGTCACTGAGACGAAACACTTCCGCGCCGAAGGGGAAAAAAAAAAATCTTCTCCCTCAAAAAACAAACTAAACAAACAAAAGGAGGAAGAAAGAAAAAAAAAAAAAAAGGCGAGCACGGGAAGAATTGGCACGGGAGGACGAGGAACATCTGCTCGCGCAGCGATGCTGGGGAGTGCTGGGAGAATCAGAGGTGTGCGCTTTAGAATGAGCGAAGAGGCGCAAAACCCGGAGCGGATCACGTCCTGGGAACGGATGGACCCGCTCCCCTTCAGGGAGAAGCGTTTAAATGTCATCAACTTACCGCGCGCGCCCGTAACGCACGAAAGAATGGAAATGAGATCACCTCGCAGTGTGTGTTTTTCATATCCTCTGCCTTACATGAAAATGATGGATATGCCATTTCAGCCCCGCATGATAGCAATCGCAGTGCTTTGCATACAAATTCGCACACGCGGAGCGCGCATCCGCGTGTCATTGAGATTCACTCGCGTCTGGTTTGTCTTGTGAGGGGTTTTGTGTGTGTGTGTGTGTGTGTGTGTGTGCTCTGCAGTGAGTGCATGATGGACAAACGCAGAAGAGGAAGGATGAGGATGAGGATTAGGAATGTGCGCCTGTCTGCAAACACAGCCCTGAACGGGACTTTTAATCCAGTGAGTGGTCAGAACAGGATCTGGTCTACATCCGGTTTGAAGGTTATTCAGTTTTAATCCCAGATATTGAATAAATGTTTATTATCTGGGTGTCCAAAAACTTCTTTAAAACGTCTTCAGCTGATCTGTGCTGCTGCCAGAGTTTTAATGAGAGATCCAGTTTCAGCTTCTCTCCACTGGCTCCCGGTCAAATTCAGAATAAAATTCAAAATCTTACTTCTAATAAGCTCTCAACAACCTAGCTCCATTTTATATCTTATTGTTCCATGTTTTCCTAACAGAGCATGTCGCTCTCAGGCTGCAGGTTTACTTGTGGTTCCTAGAGTTTCCAAAAGCAGAATGTGAGGAAGATCTTTCAGTTCTCAGGCTCCTCTCTTGTGGAACCAACTTCCAGTTTCTGTCCGTGAAGCTGACACATTGTCCAGTTTTAAGACTTTCCTTTTTGCTAAATCCTATAGTTAGGGTCGGCTTGGGTTTCCTGAGCCATCCCTTAGTTATGCTGCTATAAACTTGGACTGCTGGAGGACAAACTGACCACGTTTCTTCACTCTGCTGCTGTCGTTATTTACTCTTTTCTATCTGTTTTGTATTTCTACCTGTTTTTATTTGTAGTGTTTTCAATCCTTAACATGTGTTTTTTGTCTTTCTTCCAGTAGGTACACCTGCACCTACACCTGGACCTGCCATTCTGAGTTCGTTTGTTTCTCCTTCCTGTCCTCTCAAACCCGGTCGAAGCAGATGGCCGCTTGTCCTGAGCCTGGTTCTTCTGGAGGTTTCCTCCTGTTGAAAGGGAGTTTTTCCTTTCCACTGTTGCCATTGTTCTTGCTCAGCATGGGAGACTGCGACTAAGTGAAGATTCAACGCAGTCTGCCGCTTCCTTCCTTAGATAGATGACTTTTACTAAGTGTTTTTTGTATGTATGTGAACATTTCTGTTCAGTGTCATGAGACAACTTCTGCTGTGATTTGGCACTATATAAATAAACTGAATTAAACTGAATAAACATAAACAAAGTAACATATTTGGGGAAAAGTCCATCACAGGGTCCAGCAGCTCCACTGGTAACAAACCCTCTCTCTGTGGTGGTTTTCTGTAACTTTATCAGTCTCTCATATTATAGTGTCGGAGTTTTGCCCCACTATTCTTTACATCGTTGTTTCAGTACATGGTTTGTATTTATTTCTGCACAGCTCTCTTAAGGTCCCACCAGTGCGTTTCAGTCAGGGTAAGATCTGGAATTTAACTTTACAACACTTTTCCATTCTTATCTTTTTCAGCCGTTGTGTTGTAGATTTGCTTCTGTGTTTGAGATCACTGCCTGTTGCATCGTGGCCCAGTTTGGTCCAAGTTTTAGGTGTTGGACAGACGGTCTTTGATCTACAGAGGAGCTCATGGTCGACTCCATGACCGCACAGTGTCCAGGTCCTTTGGCTGGAAAACAATTGCCTCATTCTTCACAATTTATATGAGGTGTTTGTGCTGTGTTGTTTTTCTATTTATTCATTTTTGCCAAATATACACCCTGTGCATTATGGGTAAGCATTTTCACTTTTGTCTTATCTGCCCAAACTACATTGTTCTTGTGCTTCACTTTGACACAGATGGCAAACCCGAGTCATGCTGTCATGTTCTTTTTAGTTTTCTCCTTCCAAACACTTCCAAACAAGCCATTGTCCCGCCAGTTTCTAGCTGTCCTGCCATGAACTTTAACCTTTACCCTGCTAACTGAGGCCTGTAGAGTCTGAAATGGAGCTCTTGAGTTTCCTTCAGTTTTTATTATTGCACAGTCTGACATCAGGGTGAATATGCTAGCAAGATTGGCCAACGTATTAAATGTCTTTCTCTTGTGAATAATCTTTTTGTAGAATGGACTCCACGGTTTTTTTTTTTTTTTTTTTAATGACCCTATAATTCTTCTCAGATTGATGGGCAGCAACAATTCTTTCTCTGAGGTCATTCTTGTCGAACTGTGTTCACACACACACACACACACACACACACACCTCTCTATACCCCAGACCATCGACATAGAGACAAATCATCTCCCCCTTGTTCCGTTGCTCTCAATTGAAGCCAAAATGTTTTGGGGTTTGTGGGTGCTAAGTTCTGCTTACACACCCTTCCATCTCACCACCAGGTTGCAGCTGTCAATCACAGAGTAGCACCTTCCTGTAGGCCTCAGATAACTAACTGGCACTGAACAATTTGAAAAATGCATATTTTAACAAACAGCAACAATGTAGGAGCTACACAAACAAGCGAACATCAACGTCTAAAAATTGATCTAAAGTGTATTAGGATATTTTTTTAAATCATGATACTCTTCAGTTTTACTTGGAGGGGCGGGGCTTAAAGGTCTGCAGTCAGTCTAGCAGGAGGCACTTGTTCTTTGTGGCTTCAACTTCTGGCTTTGCAGGCTTCTTTCTAGTTAAAATATATTGATGCTTCCATTCAATAATATTGGATATTATATATATATATATATATATATATATATATATATATATATATATATATATATATATATATATATATACACACACAATATTGTCCCACTCCCCTCAGGCAGAAGGTTGAGGAGCATTAAATGCAGAACCACTAAGCTGAGGAACATCTTCTACCCTGAAGCTGTTAGACTCATGAATCCCTAGTCAGGATTATCACTGTGAAAAAAAAAATCACTGTAAAGCCACTTGATTGTTGATATGTGCTGCTGACTATCCAAGATGCTGATCTCATGCTGCTGATTTATTTCAAGTTTCTGTGTTCATTCGTCCTCATCTGCTCAAACAGACTCATGCTCGTGCTGCTGTTGTTCGGCGCATTGTTTTGTACTACTAGTGCTTAGTGTATTCTTAGATTATCGTAGTTCTTAGTTCATATCTTAGATCTTAATACTGTTTTTCTTTACAATTTGTATTTTTGGTGGATGTTACTAGGACCCTGTGTACATAGTTTCATTCCACCATATGTACCACATGTGGTGTGAATGACAATAAAGACACCTTGACCTTGATAAACTGACAAACTTTTATAGAGATGGTCACACTTGTGATGATCAGTTAATTGTATTTGATCAGCAGCACCTGTTTGCTACTTTCCCTCTTAAATTCTATGGTGGCAGGATACACTTTCTATTTCCATGCACTGATTTTCCATTTTGACTACGTTTATGATCTTTTGACAGATGCTCTACAGTCATATCTGTTTCTGCTATTCAAGGTTAGAGTTCAACATAGTCTTTTGGTCCTTTGCACCTGCTTTTGTATTGAATTTTATTTACAAACATTTATAAAATTGCTTTACTGGTATTTTATGTCAAGATAGCGATATGTCCTCACTGTGCGATGCCGTTAGGTGTCAGAATGTCTGCAGAGCACAGCTGCAACACAGGTAGATGTGAAACCGGTTAAAGTGCATTTCAACCAACCGGAGTAAAGGCTTGACCACAATGCATCATAAAATACTGACTTTGAGCATTTGTATCTGCAAGAAGGTCAGTAAGTAAGGACATCTGTTGTATGTTTTGTGATCTTGAGTACATATTTAAATAATTTCAGAAAAAAACAGATCCTTTTTATTATGCCCTCATTTGTAAACCCCCCCCCCCCCCCCCCTCAGATTTGTCATTTATGAGTTTGCTCGAAATGAGCTCTCTCGTTCTACTAATCTAACTTAATTTTCCTAAGTCTGTTGCTTTTTTTCCACCATTTTCTGGAAGCGATGAGCCACCTTTTCACTCTTTACTGCACAGAAATTGACAGCAGATTAATAATTACGTTCAAAGGAGGGCTTTGTTTATCCATTTCTCCACTCCCACATATAGTCGCAGAATAATAAGTGGAAGCGCAGCGCTGGTCCAATGTCTTACCAGCTAATTATGGGTCTCATGTAGATGGATGATTCCTTAGATAGAGCTGCAGCTATTATAGCCTGCAAACTCATTAAGCCCTCTCTCTGTCCAGCATCCCCCCTTGCTAAAGGTCAAAGTCGCTGTGAGAATGACACCACCACGCACAGGCTCTTGCATGCACACGCAGAAAGCCTCACAGCCGTACAGTTCCCAATCAAACCCTCGAATGTGAGGGAGGTAGATGCAAGGCAGCCAAATGGAAAAGAATGACTCAGCCTTGGTCACTGGTGAGGTTGCTGGTAATGATCTCTCTCATTCTATTAATCTGTTCTGAGTCCTATCAGGCAATGCAAGCTGCAGCTTGTCTCTTCCAGTCTCTGCATGTCCTTCTCGTTTTAATTTTTGTATTTTTTGCCTGAAAAAGCACTTAAACTACATGCATTTCAAATGAGGATTAGAAGAGGTATATACATTCAAATCCATATGTATTTCTATTATCCGCTTACGGGAAGGAAATTGGGCTTTCTCTGTTTTTAAGGAATTGGGTTTTCTTTCTCTGATGCATTTTGCAGAGTGAAAATAGGGCATAACCTCTTCTTGCACGGCCCCCTCATCCTCCTCTGCTTCCTCAATCAGCCCTCGATGAACAATCACAGCTCTTTTGGGAGTTGACACATGCAGTTGTTCATCGATCTGTGGTGTTGTAATTAATTTTCCCCCCGTCATTGGCTTGAGTTACAATATCCCAAGACTAGCAGCAGCTCGTTCTCACGCAATCAATCACGAACCCAAGACAGAACCATCATTTCTGTCGTGGCGTCTTGAATGAGTCTCGGCAGCCGTGATTTGAAGGGACAAGCCCGATGACCTGACAAGTGTTGGGAAAACACACAGGATCGTTTGTGTTCTCACCATCCCTCCATAAACGGCGCCACTCGTTACGTATGCAAACTATAAAGAGAACTGATTCTCTTGGTCGATGCGCATCGATCTGAAGAAGGTGTCCGGCGTGAAATTAATATTATTTATTGTTTACAAACAACACAGCAAGTCCCTGGAGGACGGGGATGGGGCACAGGCCATGACTGTCTTGCATCCTGGCACCAGAGAGAGAAGGGTGTATCATCTTGCTTCATGACCACAGCTTCACGGCCTATTGTTTTGTTTATATCAAATTAAACTGCAGTGCTGCTCCAGAGAGATATAATTGACCACAGTCTTAGATTAAATGACTGTAAAGATCTTAATAAGCCATCAGCGGATTGCATATTACATTGCAAAGCACTTATGAGGATGCAGTCTAGTGAGAATGAAATTGTGGTTCAGATTTGCACGCCGCAGCACTTTCGCCATTAATTACATGCAAAATAACTGTATGATGATCAATAGTGTATCAATTTAATTAAACATTATTGATATGGGGTTAGAAAAATTAATTAGAAGCCAAACGAGTCCCAGTGATGTTAAGAGAATACTTTAATATCACAGATTCTCTAGTGGGTCGTTTAAGCGTATCGTGAGTTATTCAGGTGGCCAAGTCCTCCACCCTCAAAGCACACTTTATCTGTGAGTACAATAAAATGCTATTGTCACCGCGACATCACTAACTCCTGCAATCTTACTAAAACTGTTACGATCTGCTGTGTTTAATTGAATGATTCCAGATAAAATAGCCACTAAGAGATCTCAGCACATCTTTGAGTGGAGGAGAAATGAGAAGTGAGAGATAAAGGGAGGAAGAAAGTGAAGGGAAGGAGCAGCGAGTGTGGATGGAGGATGAAGGTCTCTCATTTCAGCAGCACAGACTGCTGATGAAGCTGAACTTCCAATATCCCGCCACTTCAGCTCTGATGATTTCTCAATTTTACAGATATGGCCCGAGAATATGATTTGATGAAAATGTAAAATGGACTAACCAGCAAATCATTTGAAATGGGCTGCATTTTAATCCACGACTATAAATCAAAAGCAGACACTCCTAAAATTAAAGTGGATTTGGTGTGGGGGGCTTTTTTTTTTGTCTTTATTTGGAGGATTTAAGGGTTTCCTATTGTTTTCTTGAGATTTTCTTTAAAAATCTTTGCTGTACAAAGTAACTCCGATATGTTAGAATGAGAACCTTTTTTATTTTTATTTCCAAAATGCAAATTTAAACAATGTATTCATAGAATGTATTTTAATCTCAGATTCACTGTAATCTAAAAATACTGGAGTGTGTGTGAGGATTTTATATTCTCTCAATTTCTGGGTCATACATAAACTTATATTCTGTCTGCAAAATGAACTAAGTTACTTGTAATTCATCACAGCTGTGTGTCTAAACTGTACAATAAATGCTAGCCTGTTTTTTCCTCACTGAGTTGCCTTGCAGCTGTGTTTCAGGTGCAGGAGGGAAACAAGGGTGCAATTAGAGTCTAAAGAAATAAACCCAAAAAAGGTGCAGAAGAGAAATTAAATTAACACCTTGAATGACACGTTTTCCCGACGGCTGAATTAGAAACTATACATTTGCATATATGGATTAATTTTAAATAAACTGTGAAAAAATCTTTTTAAAAAAAAATGTGAGCACATGTAATTAAGTCCAGATGAAGTGTGACTTGTTCCAAAAAGATTCCGTGAGCTGTCTTAGGTTTTTATTTATTTTTTCAATTGAATCCCATTTTATAAATTCGAACTCCGAGATGCCCCTGGAAGAAAAGCAACAGTATGACTTCACTGGAGCTGTTTTTACTTAACAATGTGCGACAGTGACAAGTGTCAAACTAAACTTACCACCCGACACGTTTTTCCTCCTCATCTACAAGTCAGTATTTCCACCTTCAAAAAAAGACAAAGATTTCCTGATATGTACTTCCTGGACTGACATTCTCTTGTTGTTTGAAACGTTACATTGTCTAAGCGTACATGGGAGAATGATGTTGAATGTTTTATGACTCCCTGCTTTTGTTTCTGTCCTTCTCGGAGCCGCTCTGAGACTCCGACACGACACGAAACATCATCACCCCTGAATTTAATGGTGTGAGGGTAACACAGAGGTTAGTCACATGTGAAGAGCCTCCTTCTAAAGTCTTTTAAAACAGGGAAAATGTGACTTAAAATTGTAAAACCTAAAGAAATAGTTCAGGTTTTTTGAAGTGAGTTGTGAAGGTTATGAACAGCTAATATATTACCGGTTAATAGCTTTTTGAACAATCTCAGTTTAAAGAAAGAAAAAGGTTTATTCAGGCAGACTAATGGCCAGTCTGAGTTAAAACAAAACCAAAGCAAATCAACTTCTTAAAAACAGCTCCAAACATTTAAATATGTAGTTCTGCTAAATAAATCCTTGCACTTTTGTTTGTTTTAGCTAAATCAGGTCTTATCAGGCCTCTCTTGTAGATGAGTCCTTGAGGCTCAATGGGATTTACCTGTCTATATAAAGGTTGAATGAAAAATAAATCTATGAACTTTTGTTTGTTTTAGCTAAATAAATCTATGAACTTTTGTTTGTTTTA
>NC_056501.1:27214435-27214822 GCF_014905685.2 Nematolebias whitei | reverse complement strand
TAGTTAAATAAATCTATGAACTTTTGTTTGTTTTAGCTAAATAAATCCATGAACTTTTGTTTGTTTTAGCTAAATAAATATATGAACTTTTGTTTGTTTAAATAAATCTATGAACTTTTGTTTGTTTTAGTGAAATATAACCTTGAACTTTTGTTTGTTTTAGTTAAATATAACCTTGCACTTTTGTTTGTTTTAGCTAAATAAAACCTTGAACTTTTGTTTGTTTTAGTTAAATATAACCTTGAACTTTTGTTTGTTTTAGTTAAATATAACCTTGAACTTTTGTTTGTTTTAGCTAAATAAAACCTTGAACTTTTGTTTGTTTTAGCTAAATAAATCCATGAACTTTTGTTTGTTTTAGCTAAATAAAACCTTGAACTTTTGTTT
>NC_056501.1:27208161-27214425 GCF_014905685.2 Nematolebias whitei | reverse complement strand
AACCTTGAACTTTTGTTTGTTTTAGCTAAATAAAACCTTGAACTTTTGTTTGTTTTTGTTAAATATAACCTTGAACTTTTGTTTGTTTTAGCTAAATAAATCCATGAACTTTTGTTTGTTTTAGCTAAATAAATTTCTGAACTTTTGTTTGTTTTAGTTAAATATAACCTTGCACTTTTGTTTGTTTTAGCTAAATAAAACCTTGAACTTTTTTTTGTTTTAGTTAAATAAGTCCTTGAACTTTTGTTTGTTTTAGCTAAATAAATCCATGAACTTTTGTTTGTTGTAGCTAAATAAATCCATGAACTTTTGTTTGTTTTAGTTAAATATAACCTTGCACTTTTGTTTGTTTTAGCTAAATAAAACCTTGAACTTTTTCTTGTTTTAGTTAAATAAGTCCTTGAACTTTTGTTTGTTTTAGCTAAATAAATCCATGAACTTTTGTTTGTTGTAGCTAAATAAATCTATGAACTTTTCTTTGTTTTAGTTAAATTAAACCTTGCACTTTTGTTTGTTTTACATTACACGGTTATTAATAAAATCCTGTGATAATTTGCATACAGGAAAAGCAGTAGCTGCTAGCTTTATCACTACTAATGCACCCTGGAACACTTTCAGTATTAATATGATCATATCCCTGTTGGAAAGTTTGTGAAGATTAATACACAGTAAATTAGCATTTAGATTAACCACTTTATAACTTTTAAGTCTGGAGATGTTTTAGGGCAGCAGGGATTGCACTTTGCTTTCCTGCCTGGTCTGGAATTTAACTATTTTTCTAAACTGAGCTTGTTCAAAAAGTTATCTGCAACTGGTAAGATATTAACAGTTTATTGCCTTTATAATCCACTTCAAAATGTCTGAGGTATTTCTCTCATGTTTCTCTTGTTTTGATTTTAAAATATTTCGAAGTGAGGCTCCTCCCTGCTCTGTTTCTCCAAAATGAGGTCATGATGAGCTTTCTTCACCAAGTAGCTAAGAATTATCTGTACCTGCTTCTTCCTTTTCACTGGTACCCATGTCCAGCCATCACCGTGTGAGATGTGGGGGACAACCTGGACAGGTCTCCAGTCCATCACAGAGACACATACAAACAAGATGAACAACCATTCACTCTCTCACTCACACCTAGAGACAATTTAGAGTTACCAATCAACCCAACATGCATGTTTTGGTCTGTGGGAGGAAACTGGAGTACCCTGAGTAAACCCACGCATGCACGGAGACAACATGCAAACTCCACGCAGTACGGTCTCCCGGCTGGGATTAGATCTGGCGACCTTCTCGCTGAGCGACGGCACCTCGACTGCGCCACATACCACCCTGTATATCATCTAATTTTTGTTTAATAATATTTGTCAACCATTTGGTTGATGTGAAAACAATTTAAAGTGTTTTTTTGGTGATTCAAACTCAGTTTTTTATTTTATTTTATTAGCAGTTTTGTAGCAGGACAAGTCTCCACACCCTTACTTCAGTACAGTAACCATATCTCCTTGTGGGCAGTGATGGGTACTGCTGCAGCTCAGTAGTCTCATTGGGGTGCTACTAATTCTGCCCAGTGGGCACACACTGATTCGACCACTATCAACACTACACCTCAATCTTATATAATGAAGGAGTAGCTACAGCAAAACCTGCTGTGTCCAGCTGTGGAGACTTTCTGATAAAAAACCCATTTGTGAGACTAAAGTTTAGAAGATGACTGATCAGTCAGCAGCTTGGGGCCGACGGACTGGACATGCATAGCTGACCTTGAATCCAGAAAGTTACAGTTCGACTCCCGGCCATGCCCACATGTCATGGTGTCTCTGAACAAGACAACCAATCCCTAACTGCTCCCCAGGTGCCCACAAAGCTGCTCACTGCTCCACCTGGGTGTATGTCAGGTGTGACGGGTTAAATGCAGAGAACTAATTTCATCATTGTATGTTCCCATACAATGATGACAACACATAACACTTTCTTCTTAAAAGTCGGGTGAAATACGACATGACCATTAAGACTGAATCACTTTGAAAAACATCAGACATGTATCTGAATCAGTACCATATATAGGAAAACGACCTGAGTCGAACTGGAAAATGTTGGATTTGTCACATTCAGGCTGTCATGAAAAATCCTGAATGGGTTGCATAGGTGCAAAAAGAGAAATCAAATTTGGGCTGGATTTACCTTCAGTGTGAAAATAACCAAGGTCACTACGAAAAATATACATGGAAGTTCCATAACCTGAAAATAATTAGTTATTCATCAGTCTGACATAATTTTACTTATTGAGAATATTTGTCCAAAAAAAATCATAATAATAATCTGGCACAGCAAAAAATTATGCTTTAACTTATTTTTAAGAGCTTCAAATCTCCAAATAAGTTATTTTGTTTATGCAGCTAAAATTATTTAAAAAAAAAACATTAGTTGATAAAACAAATCAAATACTGTGGAGAATCTATGTGTTTTGTTGCTAACCTTGATCTTGCAGCTCCTGAGTGGCAGGATGGAGCCAACCCCTCTCACCTGTTCCTGATGTTCCTGTTGCTGATGTGGACTTCTGCTTTTAAACACCCTGTGGTGCAGTAGTTTGATGCTGAAACATTGGGACCAGGGCTTAATTTGTAAACCAACTTTGGAATAAAAGAGATGCCATTTCCTGTATTTACAAGTTGTTAAACATCTGTAAACATTTGATTAAACTGATTAAAAATAGGTCTCTCTTGTAAATGAGTCCTGGAGGCTCAATGAGACTAACAACCTGTATAAATAAAAGTTGAATTGAAATGACTATTTTAGAGAGCAGTGAATAGAGCAGCACTGATTCTGTCAAGTGCCCCCCCCCCCCCCCCCCACACACACACACACAAACTTCAATGTCCGACCCAAACTCTTCTCAGCTGAATTCAGTCCTGCGTGTTGTTCTGCTCCAGTCTCTATCACCGCTGCCTTCAGGAGCTTCAATTCTCTCTTGTCCAGTTAAGGACAATCCATCCATCCATTTATTTTACATAATAAATTGGACTGTCTTTTCAACATTTTGATCACTGTTATTTTGACTAGTTTTGAAACGTGCAAGGTGAATAATGCACATCAAACATTTCACTCATTTTTATTTATTTTTTATTTTTTTACTGTAAGCTTTTTTATTTATTATTTTTGAAATCTATGCAGTAGTTCTGACACATTAGCAGTTGAGCGCGTTCTGCAGAGCTGTCTGGAGACGCTCCTGTGCGTAAAACGTGCACTGTCTGCAGGGCGCACACCTGAGCGAGGTACAGCTTACACTTCACCCACGTCAAAAATTCCAGTAAATACAATGAGTGGTTAGTGCTAAGTTTGTGCTGCTTTGGTTTCTGAGACACAGCCGAAGGTGGATAAAGACGCTTCATCCCCGTGGGACATGCGGTCAGCGTCTCTGCTGGCAGAATGAGGCAGTGGGCAGCTATGCAGGCACTCGAGGGGCAATTGGGGATAGGGTGTCTTGCTCAGAGACACCACAACATGTGGGATTGGCTGGGAATCGAACCTGGGACTTTCAGTTCTTGAGTCGGCTGCCCTGCCTCTACCCCAAATTAGCATAGAATGAGAACAATAAATAATGCTTCAGATTCTATTACAAATATTTTACGTATTTAGCATTTAAATGAAAAATGTACATATTTCGTTTGCTACATTGAAATAAACAAAATTGCATAAATTGTAATAAGTAAATAGTATGAAATTAAACAATCTAAATGTGTCTCCATTTAATCATTTAACTTGTTTACTAATACACTCTTATCAACCAAAGTAACATTTAAATTCACAACTTTTCAAGTAACTTACCTGTTCATCTTACACCTCGGATATTATCTCTAGAGAAAGTTATTTACTTCTGACTTCTTTCATACTTTGTTTTCCTTATAATATTAATCATTTATATCATCTCCCAAATTAATTTTTGAACAAAACAAAAAACCCTTTAAAACTGATTTTCAAATCCACCGAGCCGTTCATTAACAACAGAGACGTACGTAAACACTTGTCTTCTCCAGCACATTTCTGTCTCCCAAATACTGTTAAAAGAGAATATTTTCCATACAAGAAAAGATGAATTGCACTTCTTCAATACAATTTTAAAAATATGCAAAAGCATTAAAATAGACACAGAAAAAAAGAAGACGTTTTTTTTTACCCCTTTAATTAAATATATGACCAGCGGTGATTTAATATTTCTCTCTGGTAAAAGTCTCACATAACAATAATAAATGAGACGAGTATTTGTCAAATCACAGCTCAATACCCTCTTTGACATTTGACATGCAAATAGATACAGTTACTACGTTAATGGAACGGATGGATTTTTCTGTCACACAAGCCAGCCAGTTCAATGACACGTTGATCAACAAATGTTTTCTGAAGGTGCAGGTACGAGACAGATTTATGCTGCAGTTACAGCATGTTTCAGCTGACAGGCATTTTCTTAGAAAGCTTGTTTAAGGATCATATTTGATCCCTTTCTGGTTCTTATACAGCATTCATCCAATGGGAGTTTTTACCCCCTAAAATAAACAAGGGTCAGCGAACAAAGCATGTATGTGTTAAATCTTTATTTTCCCCTTCAACATGCGCTTGTGAAATGTCCAATCCACCTGTCTGAAGACATGTTTTGTAGAGATGTCAGAATGGCATCAACAGAGACCAATCAGGAGTCAGGCGAAGGTTTTCTTCATTCTGCACATATACCGCTCATTCAATTCTGGGGAAATTGCTGTGGCTCAAAAAGGTTGTCATTATTTTGTCACTCTGTATCCCCAGTGACATTTATGGCAAATAACCTCACTGGCTAAAGGGAAAAAACAAACAAACCAACAACAACAAAAAAAAAAAAGCCACAGAATAAGTATGAAGATGTGTGGAGCCAGAAAACAAGGTTTCCACACATGCAGTAAAGAGGCAAATATTAATGCTATAAAAAAAAAATCCATGTTATTCAAATAATTACAGAAAAGTAAAGAATCACTTGAGTCGTTCAGCATAAAATCAAGGTTTAAATTAAACAACAATAAATGCCATTTAATCTCGACATCAAAATGATCTCCACTCCCAGTTTTCACACTAACCACATGTTTTCATGGCATTGTTGCAGTGCTGAAAAGGCAGCTTGCAGGGTGTTCTCAAGGCCATCCATGTGACGATTTTCATCCTCTGTAGCATAATTTTAAAGGTGCTATTAACTCACCAGGCATAACAGCCAAAGATTCGTTCTGAGTGCTCATTTATGTGTCCTGTACTGTACCTGCCAGAATGACAGATGGCTGTATCACTGATGAAGCCAATTCAAAGATAAAAAAAAAATGTTGCCTTCGATTTGGTGCAGCGTTGTGGCTAAACAAGAGACCACCTGAGTTTGTCTTCTTCATTTACCCAAACACATATTCATTGTTGAAATGGTTGTCCTCACGGTGAACATACTTTGTTGTGTTAACAATGTACACACCTGAATGTTACATTAAAGTATGCACAGATTACACAAATCCAGCAGCTGAAAAGACCCCAGGTCCCCTCAGTATTGACAAAGGTGGATTTCTAACTGAGGTAATGAGTTTCTTCCAGCTATTACAAATTAAATACAGCGCTCACTACTCTTAAACTGCATATATTATATTAATGAAAATTGGAAACACTGACCCGGGATGAACGGCTTAATCACACGGCCCAGGTCAGCTGGTATCAGTGTTACGGGCCTAATTCATTAAAGGAAATCCTTGAGTCTTCTCCTGGGGCGTGTCTCTTCAAGTGTTACAACCTGCCAATTGATGGCACCGTCTTCTTGTTGAGCCATTTTAACAGCTCATTCTGCAGTTAGGCTAATGCTTCTTGTCTGTTACACGCCGTCATGCACAGAAGAAGTAGTCAAGAATGTTAAAATAGAACTTCAGATGACCTTAGAACACTGAAGTTTACTGATTTAGGAGAGAGAAGAAAGAAACGCAGGTACAGTGTTTTATGACATTATCCAAATAACAAAGAGCAAGTTTCATTGAGGTCGCCATTGCAAACCTTAAGAAATACTGCATGAAAGAATAGTTCAGATTTTTTTAATTTAGGTTCTATGGAAAGGTTATGAACTATTAATATCTTACCTGTTGTAGATAGCTCTTTGAAATACAGTAGTCCCTCGTTTATTGTGGGGATCTGTACCCTGAAGACCTTTGATAAGAGAAAAACCACAATGTAGGAATAGCAGTACAAGTAGTAATTAGTAGTTTATTTTAATATATGCCTGTA
>NC_056501.1:27198793-27207761 GCF_014905685.2 Nematolebias whitei | reverse complement strand
CTTGCAATATTCTAAGCAATGTTTCTAAACTCTAAAGCTCTAAAAGAGCACAGAATGTCATGATTTCAGCTCCCTGCCTCCTCTGCTCTTTGCCACCTGCAAGCGCTCTTGGCCACGCCCACTTCTCAGCTCTGCACAGTGAACAGCTGATCAGCTGCAGCAGGAAATTTATCCTGCAGTATGGGCTGCACAAATGTGCAGCAGGTGCTAAATAATTAAAAATAATTTATTTTAAATAAAATAATCTGTGCTGATCATGTGGCTCATCCATCATTCAGCCAGTTGTGTGTCAAGTCCAATCTTATTTTGAAAAACCGTGATAGAGAGAGTCCACGATAAACGAACCGTGAAGTAGCGAGGGACTACTGTACCTCACTTTGGACAAATACTTAATTATGACTGGATAGACCAGCCAAGGGTGGGACCAAGACCACAGTGGGTTGTTGTCATCTTAAAACAGTTACAGTTTAAATATGTCCATAGCAGGTCACACAAAAGCTGTTTCATAATTCTTTCCATTGTCGTTAGTTTTACACAACCCAGTAATTTTCGCAGTAATATCTTATTCCTGCCAAAAGTGCCCCAAGTTGACTCAGAAGTGCTAAAGCTAGCTGCTTTGTTGCTAGTAGTGCTTGCAAATAATTAGAAATTTCCATGTAAATAAACATAAGCAATCATCACCTTCCTTTCTAGGTCATGGGGTTTACTGGTGCCCATGTTCATGTTGATACGACAACCTTCTCACTGAGAGGCAACAGCTCTACCTGCTGCTCTGCATGGTTTTATAAATGGAATACCAAACTGATGGTAATTATACTGAACAAAAATATCAATGCAACACTTGTTTTTGCTGCTAATTTTTGCTGTTAATTATTGTAAATAAATATCGCTTACCTTTTACATGTGGGTCTCAGTCAGACCTCTGGGTATTAATTATATTAATACAATCCTGATATGGCCAGTCTAAGGCCCACCTGTGCAATAATCACGCTGTCTAATCAGCATCTTGATAGGTTACACCTGTGAGGCGGATGGATTTTCTAGCTCACTAACACAGATTTATACAAATTTGTGAACAATATTTGAGAGGAAAAAGGCCTTTTGTGTACAAAGACAAAGTCTTAGATCTTTGAGTTCAGCACATAAATAATGGGAGCAAAAACAAAAGTGTTGCTCTATTATCACTCAGACAAAGAATAGTATTGACTTTCTGTCATTAGATCACTTAAAGACAGTGTTACTGATCATATATAGATCCTGCATACATTCTTTAATGTAATTCTTGTAAAGTATTTCCAAACTCCAATGGCTTCATATTCTGCCTTTAAAAGTAAATGTATATCAAACATGCACATTATGTATTTAGTTTGATATGAATTCAAGAACAATTGGATTTTCAGAGCAACAATGGCTTTTAGCAAGATGTAACCCCCCCCAAAAAAAGCCAAAACAACAACAGCAAAAAAGCATCCAACACTTTAGAGCACCTAATTCAGCCGCTCAGTTTTGACACTCCATTGCACTGACATCCAAACTCTAAAAGACCACACAATTTCTGTAAGGCTGTGCAGAAGAAGCTTTGGACCTTCCAGCAATCATGGAAAACAAGGCAGTAAAAATAGTTCAAAGAAGCATAACAGCGGTTCTCAAAAAAAATCCCTTTCATCATTTATCTGCTGAACCTCTCCATCAGGAGAAAGTGCTTTGCTGGTACTATACCATCATCGCAAACAAAGACAGATTTAGCCTGAAGAAAAACGTGCCTTCATCTGTGGAGGTAAATGCTCACTCGCCAGAAACGGTAATGACAATTCTGCAAAGCTCACTCGCAATGGATGTTGATTAGGTGCTGTCATGGTAACAATGCTACGGGATCTGCTTTGCTTGACACCTTAAGCATTGCGTGTTGTCACCGCCTGAAGGGTTGGATTAGTAAAAGCCTAAAGTGTGGGTTGTCTTAGAATGTCTGTGTGACATATTGTTAAATGTCTGCCAGTTATTGAGCTCCTTTGGTATCATCTATAGCCCTAAAACAGAGTTGAAATTGATGAATGATGCAGCTTAAAAGGACTTGTTTAGAGTTCAGCGAGACAAGCTGTCCCAAATAGATTCAAAGATCACATGTCAGCAGGATGCAGAGATATTCTTACTCAACCAAGGTTGTGTGTGACAGAGAAATTGTATCCAGCTTCCTGATGGAGTTCATTTTTCTTCCCTGTGCGTTTGCTCTGTGCCCCCTTGAACATAAGGGGACTTTATGGGAGGGGATGGCATATCACAACAAAACTTACAGCAGTGTGTTTCACTGCATGCCAGCCAACATGGGCTAGACAATGTCCAAGTGGTGTGTCACCATCCTGTTTTGGTCACAGACCAGTTTAAAAGCCACCCCAGGAAAGTGACACACAATTCAGCATTGCAAATATATTCATTTTCTGACGAAGAAGGGAAATAGTTGACCAGGACTCCTTTGAATTAATGCTATAATCAAACACCCCTCTAATTATACAGCCCAGAAAGAAATGTCAAAAATGTGAAATGCTTTTATGTATCTACAGAAAAAAAGGCTTAGATTCATTCATTCAACCTTTATTTATACAGATTACAGATTGATCAGGAAAACAAAATGCATGTATAATTTAACAGGTTAGAATATTTCATTGTGAATTGTTTGTGAAGGAAGTTGTTGGAATCAGCCAGAGTCCAGAACAAACTCCCCTAAAAGGACAATGCAAAATTGTACTGTATCAGGCCTGGCAGCATTACTGTGTACCCGGCCACTCGCATAATCGCCCCCAGTTTACTTGTAACTGTGTAATGAAAAGTGAGTAAAAATGGATGGATGGATTTATTGTCCATGCATCCATGATCCTTACATGCTTCTTCAATCAGGGTGTGATTGTGTGAGAGGCAGGGCACACTATACGAGGGCTTTAACAGACTACTCGAGTAATAGACAGGTCGATTCCTAGGACATCTCCCGAGTTTTTAAATTTCACGTCGAGTATTCGCAGTGGTGTCATTATATCGCAGTTACGTCATTGCGTCACGTGTCACGTGATCTGCACCAGGCACGGGCTAGCCAGTAGAAGCTACAAAATGGATTCCTCCAAGCAGACAGATGGAGCGGAGCAGGCCCAGACTTGGCAAACAGGTAGAAATTCATCAATAGTATGGAAGTATTTCACTAAAGATGAATCTTCCGGTTCAACTACCGTAAGGAAACAGAAATTGAATCAACTTCCTGACTGTTTGGAGCTCGTTGCACACCAGTGTTACACCATATTCTGTGACCACCGTATATTGTGACCGTAGGGGGCGGTGTTGCATGCACTGTTGCAGGTCACAGAATATGGTGTAACACCGGGTCCAATGACTGAACCAGAACCAGCTGGACCTTGTTTCACAAACAAAAAGCAAAAAATATTAATCTCTAAACCTATAAAAACCTATAAACATATTAATCTCAAAATCTAAACCTAATACGCTCCACAGCTGGCGGTAGTGCGGGGTGGTCGTCCGCCCCACTGTTTTTAGTTTCGTTTTTTACGTGCCACACGTTTCTTTCCCTTTTGCAGCTTAATAATAATAACTAATAGTTTTGGTTTTCCCGTGACTTATTTGCAGCATGATAAATGGTAGGAGCATAATATATGCTCCCAATGTTTTGCTGGTCCTTTTTTTTGAAAATAATAAATTACTTTTTTTGCAGTTTTATTTATTTATTTGCATTTTGAGATCCTATGACGTCATCAACTACTCGAGTTCTACTCGACTTTTATTATGTTAATGTCGACTTAAAAAAATATGTAGTCGTTCAACCCCTACACTATACATCAGCTTTATTTATATGGGTTTTTAGGGTTCTTCTAGCTTTAGTCTGGTACCTGCAGCGGCTTCGACGACCCTGCGGTACCTTTTTGTTTTGTTAGACCGGATCGCCAGGTCCATCGTTCAGTTAATATTTTGAGGTTTTTGTACAGGAATTGGGGGTTCTTCATCTTTTTTTTTTTTTTTACCCCCACATGAAGCTGCTTTTTAATAAATTAAATGTTGAACCCTCAAGTTTGAGTCATGTGTCCTCCTTTTAATATGTTGTGTTCATGGTGGACGTAACACCGCCCCATTTTGTATCATATTATATTGCATTGTTCTTATTATATTGTGTTTTGTCATATTATTTTGCATCATAATATAGCCCATCATATTGCATTACATTTTAAGATTGAAGTTATTAGCTTTGGTAAATATAATACTCTTGACTCTCATGGCCCATTGGCATCAAACAGCCTGTCAGGAATGTGGGTGCTGTTTTTGGATAGAGCTTTCAAAAAGGACAAACAGATTAATGGAGTTGTAAAATCAAGTTTTTTTTTTTGAGACTTTTTAACCTAGGGTTAAGATCTTTTTGTCACTTTTGTTAGATTCAGTCAGAGTTTAAGATCCAGTTAGAGCTGATGGTTTTATTTTACTTTTACTATTTTATTTTATATTTTTGTACATTGCTTTGCTTTTATTGTCTTGCCTTTTTGTTTGACTGAATTTTGAAACCCTTTAGTCAACTTTTGTTGTTTTTATGGTAGTAAAAAACCCTGAAATGGTCTCGTCTTGTATCGTATTGTTTTGTTTTCTGTCATATCTTATTGCATCGAATTGTATTGCGTTACATCATACTTTGAGAAGTCAAAGTTGATTTTTGCTTAAAACAAATATATGAACAAGACCTCCACCTTCCTGTTTTCTTCTTTTGATTTTGTATAACAAACATTCAAACATAGGCAGAGATGAATGAAACAGAAAAGGAAATTAAATCTCTCTCTCTCTTTTTTTTTTTTTTACACCGGTGAGTGTTTGCAAAGCACGTACGACCTGAGGCAGTAAAAGGATCTAAATCAAATGATTCTATCATTACAGACAGCTCTCAGTCTATTAAAGTCAATATATGTCACTTACTGTCTAAAATATAGCCCACCTGTGGTGCTTCTGTTGCCTGCTTTAACTTTGGAGCTTATAAATCACATCAGTGTTCTTCAGACTTTCATGCAACGCAAGTACAGAGCTGATTGAGTCGTTACTGTACGGGCAGCAAATCACTGCACTGCATTCATCAGTGCTGCTTAAAACACAATCAGGTAAAATGCACATGTATCATGTGAAAGTTGGGATTATTCAATTTTAAGTTTTCTAATCGCCACATTTCAGGGTTGTGCTCTTTATTAACGTGAACAAAAGAGAAAAAAATAAGCAAATGATGCATAGCCTGTGTTTGGGTATTAAATGTGTATTTGGATGCAAATTCATCATTTGCTTTATTGAGATGATTTATGTATTTTTGATCTGGCTTATTGCAAAACAGTCAGAAGAAAATCATCCCATTAACCAGTGAAGCTGAAAGTAATAGCTTAGGTCTTGTAAAGTGGTGTTCTGTGGAAAGTTTATGAACAATTTCTATATTATTTATATTATTTTAGCAGATAGCTTTTAGAACAACTTCCTTTAGCAGAAAAAAATCAGGTCTAAAACGACAAAATACCTGACGTGCCATGATCAACAGTTGTTTGGCCACAATGATCTAGAATAAAGTCAAAATCTCTACGAGTATTATGAAAACACGCTCATCTGTGAATCATGTCTGTTTGAGAATATACATTTTTTCCTACTTTAGTCATAAAGATACCTAAAAATTATTAAGATCGTCACTACTCTCTTTGTGAAAGATCCAGATTGCAAAATTGTTCAAAGTTTGTGAAACCATACCTTTCAAAATAAATGCCTCTCCAGCTGTCAGTATTTCATTTCATTGTAAAGTAAATAGCTCATTCATACCAACTTGACAAGCTAATGGCTAGTCTGAGCGGAGCCAAGATCTGAGCGGATACCTAAAACAACACCAATTTTAAAGATTCATAGCTATTCATGCAAACGCTAATTTAGAAATAACTTTGGAAGTGTGGCGGGGCGGCACAGTGGTGCAGTTGGTAGAGCTGTTGCCTCTCAGCGAGAAGATGCCAGCTCAAATCCTGGCCCGGGACCCCCCTGGGTGCAGCCTGCATGTTCTCTCCATGCATGGGTTTTCTCCAAGTACTTTTTTTGTTGTTATTGGTGTAAAGGTCTTATAATCTACAAAGTAAACTAACCAAGGAAAAAAAAGTTAAATAAATGTATACATAAATGAATAAAATAAAATGTGTTCCTTTTAATCTATACAAACACCACTATTTTCTTAACAAATGCACAAAAATACATTCAAATTTGTATAATAAAGGGTCTGTTACAACAAGAAGAAAAATAAAAGTAAAAAAGATTACAAAGGGGTCTGTTTATGAAATAAAGTTAAATTTCTTAAAAAGAGTTGATGTTTTTACAAGTTGCTGATTATTTAAATTGTTTTTCCACAAAGATAATATATGTTTTTAAGTCAGTTTCTTTAAAAATATTAAATGTGGGGATTTTTTCCTCTCTATTTCATCTTGTGGACATAATATTTTGCCAGGATTATAATTAGATTTACTATATATATATTTCATCTGAAGAAAAGGCTGAATTGTTAAAGATGATCAATGTTTGCATTTTTGATATAATACAATGTTCTTTCCAACTTTCTCTGTTTGGAGCCTTTGCAAATCCGACCAAAATATTACAGCATGAGAACATCCCACAAATAAATGTTCAATGCTTTCACCCTCACGCTGACAAAAAGAGCAGTTGTTGCTGACATTTGGAAAGAAGCAACAAATATTATCTTTAACTGGATAATATCTATATAAAATCTTACATAAAAATTCCTTAATCCTATTAATAAGTATATATTTATGAGGCAATAAGAAGATTGCACTCCATAACTTTTTGCTTAATCTATGTTCACACAGATGATTTTTGTAAATGAGCTCTGATAAACCTGTTTGTTTACTGGTTTTCTCCGTGTACTCCAGTTTCCTCCCACAAACCATCAACATGCATGTTAGACTGATTGATAACTCTAAATTGTCCCCAGGTGAGAGAGAGAGAGTGAATGGTTGTTTGTCTCTATGTGTAGAAGTGCAAATTTTGCAGCAGCAGCTACAGGACTTCAATTGAAATATAATATTTCTAATGTAATAACAGGATAACCTCAAAACAATGGCATGCAACGTTTTTTTAACTGTGAAATCTTTTGAAATTTGAGATGTTTTAAGATGGCAGCAATCCACTTTGGTTTTATTCACACTCAGACCAGCTATTAGCTCCTCAGTCTGGTCAGATGTTGTCATTCAAAGAGCTATCTACAACAGGTAAGATAGTAATTGTTCACAACCTTCCCACAAAACCCCACTTCAACTCCACTTGATTTAAACTACCCCCTTTGAGTGTCTAATTCAAAATGTTTGTGTAAGACCATTTTACTGTTGTATGTGAACTCAGTAAAATAAAAAACTAAAAAGTTGTCAGTCTGCGAAGCCTTAAAGTCTACCAACCATCTCTGATTTAAACATCTCTGTTCATTTGATTTTGTCTCACCTCGCAGCCCGTGTGACTTTAATTCGTGAGTTTTGTGACTTAGAATGATTCTTTGAGCTACAAGAAAAGTGTTCTGGAAGGAAAAAATTGTGTTACTTACGGGTGACACTTGGATTGCTTCCTGCTGCAGCAGAAAATTGAACCAATTAAAAATCTGCTTTGAAAGACACATGATATTTATCTTTACTCACAGATATACATGTCAACCAGCCACGCAGATGGAATGTAAAGTTCTTCAAACAGCCTTTTTGTTATCGGTTAGCGAGACAGAGAGTTCATCAGGATGAATATTTGCCTCTAAGATTTGAGACAGCCCAGTGTCCTACTTTTTCGTATATTTTCCCATATTGTGCTGTTTCATACACAGCATGGAGCTGTTGGAGAAGGCAATACGTCTGCATTATCCTCGTATGTGAGGTGATTGGATACCGAGTCTGAAATTTCCTGACAAGTGAGTGACATGTGCTGCAGACACAGCATGATAGGCTGGAAACAGCATCAACAGTGCACGAGTACTGACAGTGACAACGCTGTCAGCCAAGCACGTCTGACATATCATTTTATTTTCAAGATTGCACCATCTAGAGTTAATGGCCCGGCACATAAAGTGTTTTTATCATAGCACAGTACAAATAGTTGCTCTTCAAATTACCCAACAGCATGAAATTACTGTTTCAAATAAAAAATGTAAGTTTGGAAAGTGTCGGCGTTATAAGATTAAGGCTTTTGGACAGCATCATCTATTATCCAGAGAGAGGCAGTTAAGTGAACAGAAAAATAAGTGCGCCAGTAAGTTTGAGGCCCGTCTGAGCCAGGCCCAAATTAACCACTAACAGTTTGACCTACTTCGTACCCACAGGGCCTGCTTTTTCTTTTTCATATTTGCTGATGAGGCTAAAGAAGAAAGTTGCATTAGGCACAGATTAAAAGGCTAGCTTTTGAAAAACAAATAAGTGAGAAAACTGTACAACAGAAGTTGCTATAACTTGCATGTGTTGTTGCTGCTGCATTTATTATTAACTTTGGGTTGGCCTTCTGACCTTTGCTGAATTGTTTTTTTTTAATTGATTTGCCAGTGACCTCTACAACTGATTACATTAAAGAAAATATCTACAGTGTCTTTCATCCATCCATTCATCTGCCTGTCTGTCTGTCTGTCTGTCTGTCTGCCTGTCTGTCTGTCTGTCTGTCTGTCTGTCTGTCTGTTTGTCTGTCCGTCCATCTGCAGATATTTTACATCTTATGAATCACCTTTTGAAAGAAAGATTTCCAGTTTACACAGAAAGTCTGTATTACAACTGTATTTACATTAATATAATTAACAAAGGCTAAACAAACAAAAAAGCAGCAGAACTTATCACTGTTACTATAGTTTTCTGTTCTTAAGACTTTGCGATCTATGATGGTCTTTATTATGCAAAGTGATGGATGGATGGATGGATGGATGGATGACAAATGAATGAATGGATGG
>NC_056501.1:27194020-27198783 GCF_014905685.2 Nematolebias whitei | reverse complement strand
GATGGACAGATGGGTGGATGGGTGGATGGATGTATGGATGGACAGACTGACGGATGGACAGATCGACTGTCTTCTTCTCTTTCTTCATGTCAGATCTTGCTCTCCACTCCTGTCAGCAGCAGGTTGGTATACTCTGTGAGAGAATGAAGAGACGACAAATGTAAAAACATGATTTCTGCAGAAAGCAGCATTACTTCTGAGAACTTGTTCATAAGTGAGATGCTTTCTGATGCAACCTGGGCTCAAACCTCAAGATTACAAGACCGCAGCGCAGACCACCAGACTGCTCTACAAATAAATGAATTATTGTGTTTTTAGTTCTTCTGCTCAACTCTTTACATTTATGAATCCACGCTTCTCTGAACAAAAAGTTTGTTGCTCACAACAGACATGAAATTCTCATTCAAGCCACTATGAGACAGAAATATTTGATGAAGATCATAAAAGTTTTTTATTTTTAACAAACTAGTGCACTTTTCACAATCTAAGGATATTCTATCACCTGCAGAGCAAAAAAAAAAAAAAGCTTATTTGAATGAAATGAGCCACATAGGAGTGTCTTTTATATGTTAATTTAACAGTTAATATAGGCAGATTACCTTACAGGGGACAAGATATAGAAAAAAGACATTTCAAGTTTCATTTTTTACTGTGAAAAAGCACTAACAGCTTGAGCATCTCGCCTGACAACAAGACACTATTTTTATTTTGATGCCGTTAGCCACTTTACCAACACGATCACTTGAAGATTAAAGAATATGGATATTTTTTCTTAACTCACCATACTGAGTTTGAAGACATCTAGTTGTGATGTGTGAAGCAGCAAATGAGCCAAACCAGCTGAGAAAAACTGAAACACAATTATTTTACAACCCATTGCCCTCTCAGTGCCTGATGTTTTCTTCTAGCACGATAGCAGCACATTAGAGCAGGTAAACTTTAAATCAGCACATTTACTCATGTACTAAAAATAACACTGCCTTACTCTGAAACACACGTTTAGCCTTTTAGTCAGAGGTCAATGTGAATGAAGATATTTGTACGTATTAAGCATTCCCTCTGATCAATACAGTACATTGGATATGTAATCTGTATTTTACTAGCAGTGCCAAATAAAGCTGGCGTTAAATCAGACCCAAGCAGAGAATCATAAATCTACATTTATTACATCACTAGCTGAATACATATGCATACATCCCAGGTTCCTGTGGCAACACGTCCCATATGACTTGTGCTAAAGCAATTGCTTGGTGGTACTCATTTGATATAACTAGACATGCTTGCATCTTTAACATTTTTTGAGGATGTGATAAAAAAAAAAGTTAAGTTTTATAGCTAGTTTAAATCCAAAATGTCACATGAACAGACACCCAGAGCAAAAGGACTGGTGATGAACAACTCAGACACAAAAGTATCGATCCAGTGCTTTTATTTACACTGAGTAATAATTCAGGATGAAACAGGAACCTTGGGGAGCAAGGAGATGGGTCATGGTGGCTATGATGTAGGCTTCCAAAATTCTGTACAATTATGAGAAGATCCAGTGTGAAGTGTGAAGGCATGTGGTTGGAGGAAGAGGTGAGCAGCTGAAGGTGCACAGTTAAGGTTTCCAGGGGTTCAGTAGGAGATCCAAATACTCGGGTAGGTCTCAGGAGGTTCACTGGACAGATCATAGGCGAAAGGGAAGTAATTGAAAAGTAAAGAGATTCACAAAGGGCTAAGAGCACGAACCATAAGCTGGGTAATGCTTCAATGTTGAAGGAGAGTCATCAGCTGCCTTATATACGCCTTGAGCCTCATCAGGACACATTCTGCAGATGTAGAAGTATGGCACCCTCTGGTGACCAAAGACAAGCAGGGAACAGGAACTCCCACAAAAATGACAAATAAAGTCCCAGCTTTCCTTGAAAGAATGCACATTATGAACATTGCTTGCTAGAGCTGTCATTTTGAAACCAGGCCCGAAGCCCGACCCGACCCAAATTCGGCGCGGGCCATGATAATGTGCTAGATGGGCGGGCTGGGTCGGTGTCGAGCTTTTGATTGCATCAGCGATCAGCCGCGATCCAATTATATTGCAACATGGCTTGCCATACTTTCACCAGCCGCACACAGCCATTTCATCGCAAGCTGACCGGCCTTGAAAGAGGTAAAATAACGTTCAGTCAAGCTTCAGATGATACTATACTGCCAGGCAGCGATCCATCGCCCAAATGGACGTTCATTCAGTCGCTGCACTCAGCAGACGTGCACGGCCGACGACCAAAACAGGTGAGATCGCAAAGCAGACATGTCAGAATGGTCTGTGTCTGGATAATGCAGAATGCAGGCAGAAACAGGGATTTAATGCACTTTGACGGCCATGAAAGGACAAACACTCCCTCAGCTCTGATCTTCGGCCCCTTTTATTCAGCCGGGCGTCACCAGGGTAGTTAGTTTTACGTTGGACATTCGAGCTCTGTGTCTTCAGCGGTGCGTTCCTCTCATTCAATCTGATGCAGGCAGTCTGATTTTGGTCAGCTGAACTCGAAGGAGAGGAACACATCTCTGAAGCCACAGAGCTTGAATATCCAATGTCCAACGTAAAATTAACTTTACCACAGTCCACGCGTCCATCGACCGTTAACATACTATAAGCAGTCAAAGGTGTTGGGTTCGGACCTGTAAATACTGTTAATTCGTCGGTTTGGGTGGGGTTCGGAAATGATGGCTACGTGCTGGGACCAGGTCGGACCGGATTTTTTGGGCTCGAGTTCAACTCTATTTCTCGCTGTCTTTCTTACCAAAGTTATGATCAAATCTTGAAAATAACATTGTGCATATTCCCATATGATTTCTTGCGTGATCTGTTAGTGCTTAGAGTATGTGTTACGAATGACTGTCAGCTACTACAACACCGAACTTTAGCTCAATATCTGTAAAATTGACCAAATCTAGCCATTCTTGTGTATGCTAAGGTTGATTAGTTATGGGAGGCTTGTTGAATTTGGATTGCTTTCAAACGCTGATCACTTGTAGAAGTTAACCCAATGATTACTTTCTGAGAGTTGCATTAAAAGTTGTGCAGTGGTTTGTAGGATATTTTGCTAACGGTTTAGATAAATAAGCACCCAACGACACAGACATTATCAATCAGAAATCTTAATTTCTTACATCACTAAGTGAATACTGATTACATTCCATGTTCCTGTCTCAACACCACCCATACGATTTGCACTAATGTAAGTATCTAACCATCCAGATGATCTTTCAGGTGGTTATCTGTATCACTGACAAAGACATTTATGGAGAAAAACGCCAAAAAAAAAGGGTAGTTTTACAGTCAGTTTGAATTCAAAACACTGAACAAGAGTCCAAAGAAAAGCATTGTTGTGATAAAAAAAACTTTAGCTTTGGGACTAACGTGATCGCTGTTCTGCTGGTTTCACTTTTCAGCACTTAGCAAGACGGCTACAATGTTCAGACATCTCATCAGCATAACAGCGCACTCAGTATTTCTTCACGTGGAGTTAGGTTAAGGTTTGGATGACACTGAAAAATGCACAAGGCTGCACTTTCTGTGACACGTATCTGTTACAGCTCATTCTTTCTTACACATGAACGTTTGAGGAAATCTGATTTCAGAAGACTGCAGAGAATTCACTAACTTTCCCCGTCTCCTCTGTGTTTGTTTTGAACAGCGGATTGAGATGTGACACACATATGAAGAGCCCTGCGTAGCATGAAGGGGGAAACCGTTGTCACAGTGAAGGCCTGCTGCGGCTGGATATAAGATGCTGTAAAGGATTCTTTTTGTTCAACATAGCAAGAGAAGATATCAGATGTGGATGAGAATCAGCAGACCAACAAAGAGTTATCCACAGGAGGTGGATAAAGACAGAAGTGTAACTCACCAAATGGAGCCGCCTTTGGTGAGTTCTGCCTGCGGGAGTTTCTATGTTTACATCTCTATTGTTTCATTTCGTAACGTTTTCCTCTGCTGTGCTGAGAAACAGTGATTTTTTTTTTAAATATACAAGTGATGCATTTATGTCAAAACACAATTACAGGACTTGTCAAAGAGAAAATGTAATGAAATTATGCTTGTCGGACCGCTGCTTCCATATTTACCCCAGGTGATGGCTTGTAGGATTCAAGGATTCAAGGTTCTTTATTTGTCACTTGCACCCCATGTGGTACATGTGGTGGAATGAAATTATGTACACAGGGTCCCAGTTACATCCAACAATAAAATGTAAAAGGAAAACAGTAATAAGATCTAAGATATGAACTAGTAGGCAGTGAGTTCTGATCATTTGAAGTAGGGTTTAATTTTTTTAAATAATATTCACACTGGATTAGTTTTACCTAGGGACCACATGTTATTTGAAATAATTACAGAGATTGTCTGTGTTGTTAATCCCGTGCGAATCAGCCATGCCAGTAATTTGTAAAGTAAAAATTCCCCTGCAAATTACCTACTATATTTTGCTGAACTCCGAGGTCCTGTGATAATACTAATCCAAAGTGAATAGGCATCTCTGTGACTTGGACAGAAATGGGCAGGGTCCGATACGTAATTAAGCAGTTTTTGTTTTTGTTTAAGCAAAATCATTTGGAAAATTATAGAATAAGGCTATTTTTAATGAACGCGCTGCTCGCTTCGCTTTTGTAGATGCTACTACTTCCTTCACTGCAGATGACAGCAGGTGCGGAGACGCGCACAGCCGGTGATCAGCGGACCCATCCATCCATCCATCCATCCATCCATCCATCCATCCATC
>NC_056501.1:27183263-27193920 GCF_014905685.2 Nematolebias whitei | reverse complement strand
CCATCCATCCATCCATCCATCCATCCATCCATCCATCCATCCATCAGTTATATTTACCTGCTTCTTCCTTTTCGGGTAGCAGGGGTCGCTGGTGCTCATGTCCAGCCATCACTGTGGGAGAGGCAGGGGACACCCTGGACAGGTCGCAAGTCCATTTCAACTGACAGGTCAGCTGACGCGCGCGGCCGGTGACAGGTTGTCCATCTGAGCTTAACGCAACTTTTATTACTTTTTAAACCAGCCGGTCAGACCTGCCTCCTCAACAAGTTGATTAACACAATTTTAAATTGTGTATTTTTTTTGTTTGTTTTCGTTGTGCTGTACGATTCATCAAAACCTAACACTGGCCCAGTCCGCACGTTAAGCACATTATTATGGACCAGCCTGGTCATGACAACTCAGTGCATTAACATCATGTCTAGAAGATGTTAGTAGATTTCAGCTAAATCTCAGGCTTTGGTTATCCCATGCAAATGCACCACATAAAAAGCAGATGTTGGGGAGTAATTTATTTATTACATGTGGTCCCTAGGTAAGACTAATCCCGAAATAGGGCTTTAGTCATTAACTTTCCTGCTTTATATAACTCTTTGAACGACCTCAGCTCAGAGAAAACGTTTATATTTTGTTTTTATTATTTTTACCAAAAATCATAGATGACCGTCATAATAAGTGGAACCATTATTAACCCTTTGAGGCACAACATATGCACACCCCTTCGATTGCACAACATGGGTCAAAAATGACCCACATTAATTTTCCAGGTTATTTCATACTGACTGAGTTTTTCTTTGCTCTATCTTTTGAAATCAATTTATTTCATGATTGAATATTCCAAGTATTCTTTAAATATCTTGTTTTTAATTACCACAGATCATTAATTTATTTTTTTATTTCCTCCTTTATGAACAAAAACACTTTTTATATTACTACGCATGGGTCAATTAAAAATAAATGTCTTAACACTATCATAAAAAATTGTTTCAAGCAATTACTTTAGCAGTGAATGGTCCCAAACAGTTATTTATTGAATATCTGCAACATGTTTGTCATTTAGTCACACATACACAGACCTCCTGATAACACATAACAGCTACTGAACTGAACTTTATCCGTGGTTTAACAACTGTAAACTGGTGAAATGTGTCAAAACAAAATAAAACACAAGTGAACACATCACTTGAACACAAACTGCCTTCTCAACTTTTACATTCCTCACAAATGATCACTGTTTGCGCTCCTCGTACACAGGCCTGGTGCACTGGGAACACCAGCTGCTGGCTTCTCTGTCTTTCGAAACTGGGCGGATCGTGCACCTCTTCCTCTTCCTTTGGCCCTCCTGTCTCATGTCCTCTTGTAGCTGAGTGGTGGCTGTTTTTTTGTTTTTTAACCCACACCTTCCCATTGCCTCAATAATATTATTCTGGAAATTGGGTGTGCCCTCCACGCGCCTCTTCATATATGGTATGACAAGCTCTTTGCCCAGCTCCTTGATCAACAGGTATGATCAGGGTGTTGTGCACCGATGTTGGTGTAGGCACTGAGTGTGGCAACATCCAGCATATTGTTACCAGAGAACCATGGACCACCTCCTTGTTCTCTGCAGACATGTGTAGATGCTAACCATTTGATCCATTGTGTCCACTCCTTTCGTTTTATTGTAGTACTGGATCACTTCTGGTTTCTTCTTCTGACTGCTGTTATCCACTGCTTGGTCATCGTGCATGGTGCTCAGCAGGACAACAGCCTTTCCCTTCTTCTGCACATAGCTCACCATGGTCATGTTGCCATTCAGAATTCAAATTCCGAGCTATGAAGCTCCCGTGATTTAGATGGCTTCATGATGGGTGGTACGTCAGGCTTGTTCTGGCGAAGAGTCCCAACCAATGTTCAAGTTGTTCTTGAAGAGCTTCTCAGCCAGAGGGACACTGGTGAGAAAGTAGTAAATGCACGCGGGTCGTTTCTGATCCATGTGTGAAAACTTGATGTAGGATTACAAACGCTGTGCTTGTTCATAACTTAAGGAAGGAAAAATAAAAATGATGATTTGTGCTAAATAAAAACAAGATATTTACCGCATATTTGACAAAGTAAATGATAAAAGTAATTTATTTAAAAAGTATATCATAGAAACACTCAACCATACATGAAGTAACCTGGAAATGAATGCGGGTCGTTTTTGAACCATTTTGTGCATTAGAAGGGTAATGATACAAAAAGGGTTTTTATTCAAAAAGTAAGAAAGGAAAAAATAAAATAAGGATGTCTGATGATCAAAAACAAGTTAATTGAGGAATACCTTGAATACTGAATAATGAAATTAATTTATTTCAAAGATATAGAAGATAAAAACTCAGTTGGGTCACTTTTGACCCATGTTTTGCATCAAAGGGTTAAAAATAACATCAAGTTCAAATATGGTAAAACCAACTTTTAAACCGACCTACCTGTTCAAACTGATGAATATTCAAAAGGTGAACAAAAAAAAAAAAATCAGTTTTATGCTGAGGAATAAGTTTACTAACCTAATTTCATTTATACCCTGCAAGAAATGCCCTGGGCTGCAGAGGAAGTGACACAACTAGTTGCTGCTGCGTCTTGAGCTTGCAAACAGCCCGAATACTAAATGTAAATAATAGTGTAATGCACAAGCAATAGAGAGAGGTGAGGTTTATAAAACAGTGTTCACATGAGCAGGTTTTAGAACGTTGGACTTCTTCAGTATGAGGGGTCCCAAGTGAACAGTTTCCCCACTAAGCAGTGCACTCCTTTACTTGCCAATGGTAGTCATGCTTCTAGACATTTACACCAAAGTTCATGCTCAATAATCCAGGTACAAATCCAAAAATGTTCAATCAGGTCATCTGGATGACTTTATCACCAGCAAATGTTTTTTTTTTTCTCCACTATGGGAGTGTAGTATTTGTGGGACTCCAGTTTGTGCCTCCACAGATTGAAGAAGTCCTCAGGATGAAGGACAAAACGGCTCAACAGAAAAAAGACTCCGTCCAGATGACCTGACTGAACGTTGCTCTAGATATTTAGTACTCTCTTGAATTGAGAATTACTTAGCTGTGTCTTTTTGATCTTTCCAGCGTTGTTCCCCTGTGACTTACCTGTTCCTGGACTCCTCTGCGAAACACTAGAAATCTCCTTGTAGCCTCCTTTAGCCGTCTTCCCCACCTTCCAACCACGTGCCCACCAAAGACTACAATCTACTCTGGATGCCTACTTGCTTGCACAGAATTTATTGGAACCTTTCCTCCTCAACAACCCAATCTTCTACCTGTAAGAACCAGGGACACTCTTCATAATTTATCCCTGAAGTATTCCTACCTGACCCTTCTCCTTGCTCCTCGGGGTTCTTGATATTGCCTGTGCCATTACCTCCACTGTAAATAAATTCACTAAACTTTCCACGCAGTCTTGGAGTTGTTCATTATTCAGTCCTTTCCTCTGTGTTCAGTTATTTTACAAGTGGAGAACAGAGCAGAAAAGATGGAATCCTATCACAACTACTGGCAGGGTTATTTTCCATCTCCAGGAAAAGGAGCACATGTTTGCATGAAATCATGCATGAGTTATGCAAAAATTTTTTAACTTGTATTCATTAATAGTTAAAATTTTTTTTTTTTATGTCCATATCAGTTTATGGCTTTACTCCATATACTGTGATGCACAGCTGTTTCAGTGTAGTTTACATAAATTAACTTTTAAAATACATTTTGTCCAACAATCTTCATCAGTCGAGCAAACAAACTTTTTGAAAATTCCTTAGAAACAATTTATTTTTAGCTTCACGTAGGATAAATAAGATTTTTAGGGTTAACTAAAATTGAAAAACTTTAGTATTTTTGACTTAAATATAAAATAAATAACCCACACCAAGTTTATACCAAATGCTACAACAGGTAAAATATAAAACATAAAACCCTGCATAAAAAGATCAGAATTGTCCCTTTAGAGGAATTACATAACAAATTTAACAGTCAATTTATTTATGTAAATGTGCCAAAGATTTTGCAGTTTATTAAAGAATAAAGAGAGCTTTTTCTTTCAGACGTGCATAAATGATTAGATAATAAAACTGAACACGCAGTTCAGCTTTCTCATCAATTCTCATCAGAGAGCTCCAACATGGAGGCTGAGAGAAATTATATTTACTGTGCAGTACGTGCTAAATTATGTCAAAGTATTGGCCTTTAATGCTCATACTATTTATAGCAGAGACAGGACGTCATTGCAAACATTACATTAAAAAAAAAAAAAAGACCCGACATAAACTTTGTCACTTCGCCTCTGTGTGAGGAATCAATTTTTCATGGCTTGGAAGTCAACGGGGATTTAATTTATATAACTTCTCGGCCTGCAGTTTTACTCTGAGATCTTTGAGAAACTAATATAAACACAAATGCAAACACACACACACACACAGAGCGGAAAGCAAACAATATTTAGGAAAACAAACACCACCGCAAACCTCGAGAGGAAATCCAGGCTCAGTACTAAATTGTAGGATGTGGCGGTGTTCTCCCTGATGGCAGCCCAGTCTGCTGGAACCTATCCCTGTGGACCATTTCTTATATGAGCTCACACACATTCTATTACTGGATGTGTGCTCATCAGACCGTGGTGCCATTAGGACAAACTCAGGTTAGTCTTCTCGTGCCATATGGAGAGACAGCCTTCCGTCAGCTGGTTGTTATGCTCAGCTCCCTTAAGGCTCCCAGCAGACGCCGGCTTTTTGGGGGGAATCACACTCCGATGTCTCACAATGATAGATATGTTTTAACTCAAAACTTGCAACTTTACACACAAAATAATCACAACGGCAATGACAACATTTTGTGACGGAAGTCTTTTCAATTTGTCGCGTTGCCTTTCACAAGAATTTTTTTTTTAATTTCTCAGTATGAGCTACCATACATCCACATCCATGGTGATGAATGTCGTGTAAACTTTAGACTTTCAATGATTTATTTGAACCGTTCTTTTTCCATGGTGGAATGAGTAAACGTGTCACGTCAATGATTTTTAAAAACCAGGACCGCATGCACAAATTTGAATGGACTGTGAGGTAAAACTTTACAATAAGGCTCCCCTTATAGATGGCTAATAAATAGGTTATAGATATGTTATTATTTCCTCTATGAACACTTTATAAATCATTAACAACTGCTTATTATGCATTAATTAAGGGTGAAAAAGAGACTAAACTGACCAGTTTCTTGCCAAATAGTGAGCCAAATCTGTTCATCTGGAGTTGTTATATTAAACATTTCAGGCTAAGTTACTGCCTTGTAAGCACAATAAGCATTTGTTAATCTAAGTTTTTTTATATAATATTGTACTTTATCACTGCATCGTAAGTATCTAGATATAGAGGATTTTGCGCAGATTGTGAATGAATATTGTTTGTGATAAGCTTTATAGTATAAGTATCTATAGTTGTATATACTTATAATGTAGTGATAAAGTACAATTTTACTCACTAAAACTTAGGTTTACAAATGCTTATTGTGCATACAAGGTAGTAACTTAGTCTGAAATGTTTAATATAACAACTGTAGATGAAGTATATAGGTGAACAGATTTGGCAAGAAACTGGTCAGTTTTTTCTGCCACCCTTATTTAATGCATACTGAGCAGTTATTACTTATTTATAAAGTGTTTATAGAGGAACTAATAACATATCTATAAACTATTTATCAGTCATCTATAAGGGGAGTCTTATTGTAAAGTGGTACTGATTGGGAATTGTCTCTAATCCACACAAGGTTAAATTTATACAGATATACTCAAGTATATACACCCCCACTAATAATTTGCCAAATGTCCTGTATTACATTGCATATTTTCTGCAGCCATCAACAAGCTTGAGACGTAATTCTGACTGAATATCTGAGCAATGTTCTTGGCAGAGTTGGTAAAGTTCATTTAAAGTGGTTGGTTCTGTATCACAGACGGGGCCTTTAAGTGAAGTTCTCAAACTTTCAGTGTCTTAGAGTCGAACAATTCCAGAAGTTGTATTTGATCATAAACCAGTACTGATGTTTTGGATCGCTCTCATCTACATCCTGTTGGAACACGATAATGATAAAACCTTAAAAATAAACAACAACCCCCCCCCCCCCCCTCCCCCCAGTTCAAATTTATTCAAGAGTTGTGTGTCTCTTGTATGACTTAATCAGATGCAAATCTGTTCATTTTCAAACGTGCCTCTGGAACTGTGCAACCAACTTAGCAGTGCCTCTCAGTGTTGCTTCAATTTGTCCATGTTTAAATGAGGTTTGATGCATGCATTTAGGGAAAAACTGCCCATATTTATGTTAATTACTGCCAGAGCACAAACATCCTATCCTTATAGACCAGCAGTGTCATATAAAACATTTACCGTCTCCTGAGAGCGGGTGGTATTTGTAACTTAGGAGAAGAAACAGAGGAAGAGGAACAACCTGCTGCACCGCTGCCTTCACAACAAAAAAGGGCAGGCATGTCAAAAAGGGAATAAATCATCCTGTCCTTCAGTGATGAGTGTCAAACATAGCATCCACAAATAAATGATCAAAAACATGTTGCTGCTGCTTTATATTCAGAATGAAAAACGTTCTGATTATGGAACGTTATCGAACGACACAGGTCTCTCTTGAAAATGAGTCCTCCTGACTCAAAGAGACTAACCTGTATTCAGCAGACAGACCTTCACAGCCACAAGTAAAAAAAAAACAAGTCAAAGTAATCTGTGATTAAAATCTGTTCTTATTATCCATGATGTACTAATGAAACTTGCCTTGGTCTGAGCCATGCTTAGAGCGAGAGGTGTCCCGCCACCAACCATCCCCCCGCCCTTTCCTCTTAAGAGAGGGAGGGGACATCCTTGATTTGAGATACAATACAAGAACCATATTTTAAACATTTAATAATGAAAATAAGAGGAACATTTAGCTCTGCCTAAGTTTCAACCATCTAGCTGTTGATTTGAAGTGAAGTTGAAGAATTTGGAGGTAGATCTTTAATATTTCATCCTTTTTGTGAATGCACTGTACCACAGCATGATGCTACCACCACCTTGCTTCACATCTGGTACAGTGTCTTTAGGTGTGAAAGCCTCACATAAACTCCTCCAACATAGTTCTTGTCATTGTGGCCAAACAGCTAAATCTGCGTCCCAGCTGACAAAACCCTTCTCCAGAATCCATTTGATTTGTCCACGTGGGCAGATTCAAAGTTCAATCAAGCTTGAAGTTGACACTGTTGAAGCTGTGTTTTTGGATTCACTGTGGACCATGGCACTCATGTTCCAGTAGTTTTCATTTCATGGCAGGCTTGATCCTTGATGGTTCATGGGCTGCTCCTGAACATTTGAACCAAGTTTCTTTCATTTGAGAACAACAGATGAGCAGTTTTTAGCCCAATCCTTGCAGAAAATAAATCCCAACAAAGTTAAGTCATGTCCTTTGGACGGATTAAAAACAAACTGTTGAAACGTTTCGTCTTTAATCCAAAAGACTTCGTCAGACCGAGGAGCCGCACTTAACCCGGTTCACAAGACTGAGTTTAATGCATCTCCTCAGACTGACAAAGTCTTTTGGATAAAAGACGAAACGTTTTAACACATTTTATTTATTTTATTTTTTTAATCCGTCCAGAGGACCTGCCTTTGTTAGATATTTCTACCTGGATTATTGAGCATGCATCAGGAAACCCTCTTTATCAGAATCAGCTTTATTGTCATTGCACAGAAGCACAATTAATTTTCATTTCAGTACGGCCTGTCCAAAGAAAGACAAAAAACTAAACATTGTAGACATGGGTAGACGGGGTGCCTGAGGCTGCAGCCTCATGAGAGTCGCTGCCTTTTCCATTAGATAAAGAAAAGGGAACACGAGGAAAGAGGAGGTAAAAAAAAAAAAAACATCATATTTCACACTATGTCCCTAATAGGACACACTTTGAGGTTGCAAAAAAAAAAAACCTCAGCACAGAAAAAAAGCAAATAATTTATTGATATGCCAGGTAACCACCAACTTCAAAAAGCAGAAATCCTGTTATCATAAAGCCAGTTATGCTGAACTACAAGCAGCAGTCAATCACAAACAAGACTTCACTAAGCCTTGACCTTGTCAAGTTATTATAGTTATTATATAGGTAAATGTAATATATTTGTACCAAGGGGTGGCTGTGGCTGAGTGGTTAGAGCAGACGTCCTCCAGTGCTAGAATTAGAGGTTTAATTCCACCAACATGCTGAAGTGTCCCTGGGCTAGACACTGAACACCTCATTGTCTCCGGTGTGTGTCCCATCGGTGTATGAATGTGATAAAGCTCTGGTTATAGTAGAGTGCTGTATGAATGTGATAAAGCTCTGGTTATAGTAGAGTGCTGTATGAATGGGTAAATGAGGGCACAGATTGTAATGTAAAACACTTTGAGGATCTTGATAAAATAGAAAGGCGCTATATAAGTGCAGTCCATTTACCTGTGTGCATAAATGAAAAAAAAAACAGTTATAATTTTAAATATGTGCAGCAAATTGTTTTAAAAAAATCATTGTTGTATAATCATTAGATCCTGGAAATAAAATACAAATAAATAATTAAAATCATATTATATTACGAGATTCAGGCTTAAAAATGTCAACTTTTGACTGAAATTTTTATTCTCAAACGACACGGCCTCTGAGTGTGTTTAATAAGATGAGATATAATAAGATTGTTTTTTAACACCTGTCAGAACGCTCACACACTAAATATTGACTGAAACGCAAAGATTGAAACAGTCTGAGTGAAGCTTAAAGCACGCGTCAAAACACTTCACCCTTTAGAATATTACCAAACGACACAGCACATTAGCTATATTGTGCCAATGTTGTGACACCGGAGAGTGCTTTGTAAATGGAAACCAAAGACACGAACGTTTCATGGAATTTGCAACACGCAAGCTGTGACTTTTAATGCGAGACGATCCTCCCTCGTTTTGTGACGGCGCTTTTAACTTATCAAAAGATGCAGCACAGTTGTGGCTCACGCTGCGGCGCGGCAACGAGCTGCAGAACTCGCAGATACGAGTGAATATCGTTTGTGACACGGGATGCTGTGATCTGCATGTGCCTGCACGTCAATTTGCTAAGCAGGCCTCAGGCTGTTTGGCTTTTAATGATGGAAGAATTTTTTTTACTTTTTTTTTTTTTAACAAAAACCTGTGCACCACCTTTTCATCAATTATTAGATTAGGCTGATCCCATGAGCTGGTTGTGAGACGGAGCTTTGAAATCGAGGTCCAGAGGTCAGCTTCTATAGCGTGCACGTGTGGAAGTCGAGCCTGCCTCGCCTGTCGGGGCTCTTCTTAACCGAGTTCAGGAAAAAAATAAAATAAAAGGAGCTCGCCCAAGTTTGATTAATTTTGTCTTTGCATTGTTTTGTGTTCAGGAAGTGATTTATGACGACGGAAGCAGGGATGAAAACGCGAGGCTTTTCTTTCCGTTAGAGGAGAAACGCCGACAGAGACGGTGCTGCCCAGCTTCTGTGCGCTTTGTGCCTCGCTCATCTCTTTAATCAAGCTTCAGGAAACACGTCTGCTTCGAGACTTCTGGGAATTCTGCGTCTTCCTCCTGCACAATTTAACCTGGTCACAAAATTTCCATCACAAAGCCCGCTGCTTTGTCTTCTGTCCAAACCCGAAGAAAGAAATCCTCCCCTGATTTGAGGGGGATGACGCTGTGTGTTGTTTCGCCATTTATCTGCTTTTGTTCTTTAATTTGGTTTTGGAAATGATGTGCCAATAAATTTGAGTCTGACATTAAAATAATAATAATAATAATTAGGCAGAGACTGCAGTCTGTTTCTGAGATTTCAATAATTAGCTGAAGCATATTTTTTGTTCAAGGACATCCTGGTTGTTTTACGTTTCCAACAAACCTGGCAACAGAGCTGCAGCTCGACACACTCTCTTATGACATTGTAAAAGCTGCTTTATACATTCAGTGTTAGCAAAATATCTGAAGAATCACTGGACTGATTTCACTACTTTCACGATGGCATTCACAGCCAGTTGATCTAAAAACTGACTATAAAATAGTCAGTTTTAATAAGTTGTGTGAACGTCAGGTGTGGTTGTAGCTGAGAGTCATACATACTCCATATTTGACTCATTGCACTAAATCCTTGCTTTAAATATCTACATTCATACATACAAGGCCCAGTGATGGACCTGTCCAGGGTGTCTCCCCGCGGCTCTCACACAGTGACTGCTGGATATGGACAACAGTGACCAGTGTTGCCCGAAAACAAAGAAGTGGGTAAAGATAATGGATGGACAGATGATAAATATATGTCATAAAACAATGGATGGATTTTAATAAAACATTTTAATAAACATTCAGAAAGTAAACATTGGATTTACATCTACAACTGAACAACTTTAGGAGTTAATTTATTTCAACATGGCTGCCACAGGCAATTCAAATTTGCTAATGCAAAAAATGTTAATAACTTTAGGCAGTTTGACAGATGTCAAGCTCAAATTTAATGTTGTCGTAGCTGACTGTCATTTACATCACATACTTTGAGCATGACACTGCAATTTTGCATTTCAATACATGGTAAATAAAAAAAAGTAAAAAATTACATATATATATATATATATATATATATATATAT
>NC_056501.1:27181309-27183163 GCF_014905685.2 Nematolebias whitei | reverse complement strand
TGTGTGTGTGTGTGTGTTTGTGTGTGTGTGAACATATAAAGGCATTTTAAACCCTTCCCACACTCTTGCAGTATTCTAAACAATGTTTCTAAACTCTAAACACTCGAAAAGAGCACAAAATGTCATGATTTCAGCTCCCTGCTTCCTCTGCTCTAGGCCATCTGCAAGAACTCTTGGCCACACCCACTTCTCCGCTCTGCACGGAGATCAGCTGATCAGCTGCAGCAGGAAGTTTATCCAGCAGTGTTGGCTGCACAAAGGTGCAGCAGGTGCTAAATAATTTAAAATAATTTAATTTAAATAAAAATTCCATGCCGATCGTGCGGCTCATCCATCAATCAGCCAGTTGTGTGGCATGTCCAATCTTATTTTGAAAAACCGCGATAGAGTGAGTCTGTGATAAACAAATCACAATGTAGTGACGGACTACTATAAATATATATATATATATATATATATATATATATACAGTGCCTTGTGAAAGTATTCGGCCCCCTTGAACTTTTCAACCTTTTGCCACATTTCAGGCTTCAAACATAAAGATTTAAAATTTAAATGTTTTGTGAAGAATCAACAACAAGTGGGACACAATCATGAAGTGGAATGAACTTTATTGGATGTGTCAAACTTTTTTAACAAATAAAAAACTGAAAAGTGGGGCGTGCAATATTATTCGGCTCCCTTGCGTTAATACTTTGTAGCGTCGCCTTTTGCTGCAGTTCCAGCTGCAAGTCTCTTGGTTTGTCTCTATCAGTTTTGCACGTGGAGACACTGAAATTCTTGCCCATTCTTTCTTGCAAAACAGCTCGAGCTCAGTGAGGTTGGATGGAGAGCGTTTGTGAACAGCAGTCTTCAGCTCTTTCCTCAGATTCTCGATTGGATTCAGGTCTGGACTTTGACTTGGCCATTCCAACACCTGGATACGTTTATTTGTGAACCATTCCATTGTAGATTTGACTTTATGTTTTGGATCATTGTCTTGTTGGAAGATAAATCTCCGTCCCAGTCTCAGGTCTCTTGCAGACTAAAACAGGCTTTCTTCCAGAATGGTCCTGTATTCGGCCCCATCCATCTTCCCATCAATTCTGACCATCTTCCCTGTCCCTGCTGATGAAAAGCAGGCCCAAACCATGATGCTGCCACCACCATGTTTGACAGTGGGGATGGTGTGTTCAGGGTGATGAGCTGTGCTGCTTTTACTCCAAACATATCGTTTTGCATTGTGGCCAAACAGTTGGATTTTGGTTTCATCTGACCAGAGCACCTTCTTCCACATGTTTGGTGTGTCTCCCAGGTGCTTGTGGCAAACTTTAAACACTTTTTATGGATATCTTTGAGAAATGGCTTTCTTCTTGCCACTCTTCCATAAAGGTCAGATTTGTGCAGTGTACGACTGATTGTTGTCCTATGGACAGACTCTCCCACCTCAGCTGTAGATCTCTGCAGTTCATCCAGAGTGATCATGGGCCTCTTGGCTGCATCTCTGATCAGTCTTCTCCTTGTTCGAGATGAAAGTTTAGAGGGACGGCCGGGTCTTGGTAGATTTGCAGTGGTCTGATACTCCTTCCATTTCAATGTGATTGCTTGCACAGTGCTCCTTGGGATGTTTAAAGCTTGGGAAATCTTTTTGTATCCAAATCCGGCTTTAAACTTCTCCACAACAGTATCTCGGACCTGCCTGGTGTGTTCCTTGGTCTTCATGATGCTCTCTGCACTTTGAACAGAACCCTGAGACTATCACAGAGCAGGTGCATTTATACGGAGACTTGATTACACACAGGTGGATTCTATTTATCATCATCAGTCATTTGGGACAACATTGGATCATTCATAGATCCTCACTGAACTTCTGGA
>NC_056501.1:27132657-27151159 GCF_014905685.2 Nematolebias whitei | reverse complement strand
AGGAGCCTGATAACTGAAAGATCTTCCTCCCATTCTACTTTTGGAAACTCTAGGAACCACAAGTAAGCCTACAGTTTGGTCCAACCATAATCACATTATAACGGCCCGGCCCTAATCTGAGTCGGTCCGGTTCAGGTTTTGGGTTCGAGTTAGAAATGACAGCTCTACCAGAGGTTATTCTTGTGTCAACAGAGCCCAGCAATTTTACAGATATTGAGCTAAAATTGTGTGTGCAGTAGCTGAGAGTCATTAACTAAACTGACCATAACTGTCATTTGTCAACATAAAATGATCTCAGTTTGAAGTTTGGCACAAAAAGTGACAAACAATATGCATTCCTTCAAGGAATTCAAGGCCTTTCGTTTATATGTCTCTCTAGCTTTAAAACTCAACACTTCAGGTGAGTTTTGTTTTCTTCCTGTCATTTTTTGCAATCTTTTTGTCATTCGCAGTCCGTTTGTTTAATGCGATTACACAAACAGTAGTTCCTGTGATAGAGAACTGATTTCCAGTAGATCAACATCAGGAGACAGAGACATGATGTGGATCAGCGACAAATCACGTCAACAAACAGAATAATCTGTACGCTTCGTTTTCTACAGAATATTAGAACCTCTATTCACAAAAAAATGAAGTCCTATTCCTGTAAAACAAAGATAATGTGCTTATTGAAATTTTAATCCATCCATCCATCCATTTTCTTTACCCGTTTCTTCCATTTTGGGTCATGGGGGTCGCTGGTGCCCATGTCCAGCAATCACTGTGCGAGAGGCGGGGTACACCCTGGACGGGTCGCAAGTCCATCACAGGGACACATAGAGACAAACGACACAAACAACCATTCACTCTCTCATTCACACCTAAGGACAATTTAGAGTTACCAATCAGCCTAACATGCATGTTTTTGGTCTGTGGGAGGAAACCGGAGTACCCGGAGAAAACCCACGCATGCACAGAGAGAACATGCAAACTCCACCCAGAAAGGCCCCCGGACCGGGATTTGAACCAGGGACCTGCTTGCTGAGAGGCAGCAGCTCTACCAGTTGCGCCACCGTGCTGCCTGAAATTTTAATATCTTTTCATAATTCCAAGTTTACGAAAATGTGATCATTTATTTATTGTTCGTAAAAAAACTTAATTACTTGAATTAAATTAATTGGGTTTAATGAATTTGAATATATATTATAAACTTAACCAATGTGGACCATATAGACAGTCTATTAACTGTGATATTGTGATGAGTGAACCACAGCAGGCACACAGCACTGGAAAAAAGAAGACATAATAAGAACTCAAAACCAACATTACCCAGAAGTCCTTCAGAGGTGTACGCTATTAAAACAAACAGTGAATATAATTACTTCCCTCCTTTCTAAAAGTCTGTAATAAATGACAATTTATGTCACCCATTTTGACAGGTAATACTGCCTTTAGATGGAAGCTATGATTATCTGTCATCTTTTTCTGACTTGAAGCACAAACCTTTGTCCCGGTTGTGGTAAATTGTCGTGATGTTTACTGAAATTGCTTTAGCAACTTTTTTGTCATCAAACAAACTTGATGGCACCTTTTATTGCTCAAAAACAAGGCAGAGGAGGACCTAAGTGGATGCTGTCATCCAAAAGATCATGAAGATAAAAATGAAAAGAATATAGAAAATGAATGTTTTGCAAATAAATAAATAAATACAGTGTGATTAGTCAGCGTCATGAATGATTTTGCTGAAATTTATTGAAGAAGTTGAAACAGTCATTAAAGCTATAAAACAGAAAGAACAGCTGTAATTTAAAATAAGCTATATGCTAGCAGAGTTAAAAGTATAAAATAGCTATCTAAAAGCATAAAGAATGAAAAGGCTAGCTAAAAGCCATCCATCCATCCATCCATTTTCTTTACCCGCTTATTCCATTTTGGGTCACGGGGGTCGCTGGTGCCCATGTCCAGCAATCACTGTGCGAGGGGCGGGGTACACCCTGGGTGGGTCGCAAGTCCATCACAGGGCCACATAGAGACAAACGAGACAAACAACCATTCACTCTCTCACTCACACCTAGGGACAATTTAGAGTTACCAATCAGCCTAACATGCATGTTTTTGGTATGTGGGAGGAAACCGGAGTACCCGGAGAAAACCCACGCATGCACGGAGAGAACATGCAAACTCCACCCAGAAAGGCCCCTGGACCGGGGTTTGAACCAGGGACCTGCTCACTGAGAGGCAGCAGCTCTACCAGTTGCGCCACCGTGCTGCCCTAGCTAAAAGCCAAAAATAGCAAAATGATAGCTAAAAAATTAAGAAAAAAACCCCCCTTTAGTTCTAACCCAACATTTTCAGTCAGGTCATCTGGACACTTTCTTTTTTTGTGCTGAAACGTTTCACCTTCGATCCAGAAGGTTTCATCAGTCAAGGAAACACACAACAAAACTGATTCTTCCACCAACAGCTTACTCCAAAGTGGAACAAACCAGTTATGTTGGGACTAAGATGGTCTCTTTGGAATGCCCCCTCCTCCATTGCCGGCCCTCTTCCTTGTTGACAGTTGTGTCAAACTGGTTGAAAACAACAAAGTCCATGCTCAATAATCCAGGTATACAATCCAACATTTTTCAGTCAGGTCATCTGGACAGTTTCTTTTTTTGTGCTCTAGTTATAAGTTAAAAGAAGTAGTAGTAGTATATTTTTTTTCCTGCACTCGTTCTCGTGCAAGGCGGACAGATTTTCTCTCCCTCTCATGTTCTCCTCCTGCTTTTTTGCTCTCTGTCTTGTGCATCGAAGCTCCTATTACACATCTTACAAAATGAAAACTACTGTCATGGATCTGGTCAGCTAGACTTTCAACGAAATGAACAAAATTTTTTCAACAAAGCGACAGGGTCATGCCCCGCTGAGACACACGCAGCAGTACACGCCATGGATCCGTGGAGAGTTTGGAAGCTTATGTCTCTCTGCATTGTTTCAGGAGAAAGCCAAGGATGTTTATATAATTGAAATTATGATAGCAGGGTTTCTGCTTTTTGGCATCGGTGGATTCCTATGTTATCGGCTATTGAGGAAGATGACGGCAGCAGTTTCGGCCATGGCAAAACTGCAGAGTTTGTGTGAAGGTTTGGTTCATGCTTCGGGTATTCAAAATCAGCTGATTTATGAGCTAAACTGTAAGATGGAAGCGATTTGTGAGAATTGCAGGCCACCTACAGCTTCTGGAACTTGCCAGCATGTTGGAGACGACCTTGGAGGGAGCTAATAAGCACAGACCAGTGGAATGCTCACAAATCTGGCCATTTGGATCAAAAGTACTAGCAGAACTCAAGGCTGACAAGGAAAAAACAGTCTGCCTGAAAAAAAAATCAACAATTGTTGTTTATCAGAGTCAGAGATTCTTTATTGTCATTCGCACCTCATGTGGGACATGTGATGGAACAAAATTATGTACACAGGGTCCCAGTTACATCCAACAATAAAATGTAAAAAAAAAAAACAATGATAACATCTAAGATATGAACTAAGAAAAACATCAACTAAAAATACACTAAGCACTAATAGCATAAAAACATTACGTCGAACAGCAGCACGAACATGATCATGAGTCTGTGTGAGCAGATGAGCACGCATGAACACATCAACATTGAAACAGATCAGCAGCAACATGAAACAGATCAGCAGCAACATGATGGGATTTTTTTTTTCACAGTGATTATTCTGGTTAGAGATTCATGAGTCTAACAGCCTCAGGGTAGAAGCTGTTCCTCAGTCTAGTGGTTCTACACTTAATGCTCCTCAACCTCCTTCCTGAGGGGAGTGGGACAAAAAGTGTGTGCTGGGTGAGTGGGGTCCTTCATGATGCTGATGGCTCTCTTTCTGGAGGTGTAGATGTCTGTGATGGTGGGGAGACTGACTCCAACAGACTTCTGTGCAGCCTTCACCACTCTCTGCAAAGCTTTTCTTTCTGCAGCTGTGCAGCCTCCATGCCACACGTTGATGCTGGAGCACAGGATGCTCTCCACTGCACACCTGTAGAAGGAGGTGAGGACTGAGCTTCCCAGACCAGCTCGCCTCAGCCGCCTGAGGAAGTAGAGTCTCTGATGAGCTTTCTTGATCAGGCTGGTGGTGTTGTTGCTCCAGCTGAGGTTGTTATTCATGTGTACACCCAAGTACTTGTAGCTGGAGACCACTTCCACCGCAGATCCTCCTATGTTCAGGGGGGTGTAGGTGTGTTTGTTCCTTCTGAAGTCCACAATCATCTCCTTTGTCTTCTTCACATTGATGTGAAGGTTATTCTCTCTGCACCAGCTCTCCAGGTGTTCCACCTCTTGCCTGTAGCTGGACTCATCGTTGTTTGTGATGCATCCCACCACCGCTGTATCATCTGCAAACTTTACAATGTGACAGCCTGGATGGGTAGCTGCACAATCATACGTGAGCAGAGTAAACAGAAGGGGGCTCAACACACATCCCGAGGAAAGCCAGTGCTGAGGGTTATGGTGGAGGAGGGGAAGTGGTGGATCCTCACTAACTGTGGTCTGATTGTTAAGAAGCCTAGTACCCAGTTGCAAATGAACAAACTATTCACACTAGGAATAAGCCCCTCCATCAGGGTTTGGGGGATCATGGTGTTGAAGGCGGATGTGAAGTTCACAAAGAGCATACGGACATAGGAGTCCTTCTGCTCCAGGTGGGTGAGAGCAGTGTGGACCACAGAGGAGATGGCATCCTCTGTTGATCGGTTCTCACGGTATGCATACTGATGAGGGTCCTCGTTGATGTTGATGGTTGTTTTGATGTGAGTCATGACCAGTTTTTCGAAGAATTTAGCGACTATCGGGGTGAGGGCCACTGGCCGATAGTCATTCAGACCAGTCACTGTAGAGCTTTTTGGGACTGGGATGATGGTGGCAGTCTTCAGGCAGGTGGGTACTGTCTCCAGGGTAAGTGAGGTGTTAAAGATGTCTGCCAGCACCTCGCCGAGTTGATCGGTACATTCTTTCAACACTTTTCCGGGGATGTTGTCTGGGCCGGTTGCCTTGTGTGGATTAATCCTCCTGAAAGTACTCCTTACTTCTGCTGAGATCACGCGGTCATCCGGTGGTGAGGTGAGTCTGGTGCTGGGTGGTCTGTTCGGTGGTCTGTTATGTTATCTGAATCTGACTCCCCCGTTTGGTCTCGAAAGCAGACAAACTTATCAAATTTCTCCTGGGATATGTGCAAACTAAAGAAAAGCTTCATCTATCACACTCCACCCCACCGAGAACTTCTGTGAAGGCTTATCAGAACCAGCTGACACCAACATCTTATCAGGACTATGGTCTATCTGGAAGTGCTTCATGGACACATCTCACCGTCTTGCTGTGAAATGCACATGTAATGTGTTTATAAATGTGCTTGCTGGTAGAGGTTTTTTTGATGTCTTAAATCATGTCCTGATAAGGACAAGATGTGAAGAAATCTTTTTTGTAATACCACTATCCTCTCATCATGACCTTTCCCCTTTTCTATCTCTACAAAGTATTCTGAAAAAGGATAAGGGGCCGTGCTCGAGTAGCAGCAGCAACGTGCACTCTGCCCATCTTTCGGACGACTGTATGGACATAATCTCACCGTATCTCAATACAATGATCATAAAGCTTATTCTGATTCTGATTCAGAAAAGATAATGAAAAGCCAAACGTAGTATGATAGCTAGAAGCTAAAAGTAGCATAAGAGGACAAAAACTGCAAGAAGGAGATTTCATTTAAAAAAAAAAACGTTTTTCAAGGCATTGAATAGTCTTTAATGTATTTCTGTAGAGAAAATGTTTAAAATAAAGCTGATTGAATGTTTATTAAAGTGTAAAAGTAAAAAAAAAAAAGCCATAGACTCCATCTCCTGAACGAGCTGAACTTTTTGACATATGAAATTGCACAAAATGTGCAGAAGTACTTAGTCGGCAAACAAAAGGAGAGAAATGAAAAACAGGAAAACAATCGTGAAAACACTGATTCATCATTCACACATAAACTAAATTGAACATGAGAACATGCAACACGTTTGGCACAGAATGGATGCCTTCAAAAGAAACGTGCTCCAAGGCCCGACGCTACGAGTGCACAAACACTCAGCGAGGGTGGGGAGCACAGTCACTGGTGTCTGCTGGGTAATTTTTGTTTACCTAAAAACTTTGCGAGCGCACGGAGCTGCTGTGATTATTACAGTGGTTATGATTGTTGTTATCCACAGAGCCGTTGTGCTCAACCCGTTGTCGCTTTCAATTACCAACGTCTGTGGCTCCGGATGTTCTCGCAGCTTGTGCAGCTACGCCCCCTCTCCCCCACCACCCCTGACAGCCTTATTACTGTTAAAAGAAAATCCATACGTGTCAGGTTTTCTTTGTATCTTTGCTCTCTTAACAGAGTATGACAGAAAAGGAGGAGGTGATGTATTCACGCCATGCCTCATGGGTCACCAAGGATTTCATGTGTGGATTGACTCTCTACCTTTCTGCCTTTGAAAGGCACAAATACCTCTCAGGTTGAGGATGGACAATTGGAGATTTTAAGTTCGAGGCGAACAACCTTTGATGTTCAGCTCCAGCTCTGGCAAGGCAGCATGGTCCTGGAGTGACAGGTGTATGGTGTATGTGTGTGTGTGCCTGCTCACCTCTCAACAGACATCAGCTATTCATTGGCCGATTTCTCCACAGCCAAAAGAACCAACAAAAAATCGATCTGTACTTTAAAGATATAAAGAACATGTAACTCAGTGGCACAAAATCAAGATACTGCAAGACATCGCTCAATACACGGCGAACGCTGAAAGAAACGCAGGTTATGTGGTTAAGTACAGCATCGGACTCATTTTTCAGAGGAAACAAAGAAACTGACCTGCATGCTAACATGTCACAACATTAAATAATAAACAAGATGATGTAATGTTTCCACATGCTCCTTCTGATGGTGTAAAAACTGTTTATGGCACACTGCTGAATGTGAAAGAGCGATTATGTTTTTGATAATGTGTGTGTGTGTCTGTTGCCAAAATATCTCATGAACCACCAAACAAATTTCAGTGAAACTTACAAATATGCATCTACAACTGATTAACTTAACTGTATAACTGCATTAACTGTATAAATAAAGGTTGAATGAATGAATAACAAACTTTTGGTGTCAAATTCATTGAAAATGGAAAATCAGTAGGAAATACAAAAATAGGTATAACTCAGTAAGTTTCACATAAATAGATTAAAAAACCGACGTGGTAGTGGTTCAGACTGAGCCCCAATACATAATTTGAACACAGATCACACAAGATATTTCTTTAAAAGGTTGTCATTAACCAACAAAGTCCATGCTCAATAATCCAGGTAAACAATCCAAATTTTTTCAGTCAGGTCATCTGGACAGTTTCTTTTTTGTGTGCTGAAACGTTTCACCTTCCATCCAGAAGGCTTCATCAGTCAAGGAAACACACAACACAAAACTGATTCTTCCCCCAACAGCTTACTCCAAAGTGGAACAAACCAGTTATGTTGGTGCTAAGATGGTCTCTTTGGCACGCCCCCTCCTCTGGTGCCGGCCCTCTCCCTCGTCGACAGTCATGTCCAACTGGTTCAAAACCAACAAAGTCCATGCTCAGTAATCCAGAAGTACAATCCAACAATTTTCAATCAGGTCATCTGGACAGTTTCTTTTTTGTTTTATGCTGAAACGTTTCACCTTCCATCCAGAAGGCTTCATCAGTCAAGGAAACAAAGACACCATCTTAGCACCAACATAACTGGTTTGTTCCACTTTGGAGTAAGATGTTGGGGGAAGAATCAGTTTTGTGTTGTGTGTTTCCTCGTTTCAGCACAAAAAAAGAAGAAGAAACTGCCCAGATGACCTGACTGAAAATTGTTGGGTTGTCATTAACTATTTAGCGTCAACTCTGTCTATCTGTTAGCAAAATATCTCGGAGAAATTTTAATGAAACTTTCAGAAAATTATCATTGTATGAACATCGATAACAACTTTGGGATCAACCAGTTCAAGATGTCCGCAGCAACTAATCAGTATTAGCCAACACAAAGATATCTACATCTCATTTACTTTTATAGATACAGAGCTAAAATGTTATATTTTAGTAGCTGAGAGTAATTTACAACTCATAATCTGAGCTTGACATTTTGTGATACTGTGTCTTCATGAATATGAATAAATAAAGAGCAATAAATAATATGATGAATGAATATGGCATAATGCCATTTTCAAGTTTTAACCAAAAGCCCTACAACTCAATTCTCAATGTATGATATGATCTTAATTTAACACTCGAGTATAAAAGGCGATGGGCATTCCTTCAAGAAATGCTATGCACTTAATATATAATTGTTATATTAATATAATATATATAAGATTAATAAAGCCACCATCCAGAATTCAGGAACAGCTTTCCCATTTTGTTCTTCCTCCGCAGTTAGATTTTGTTTTAAATGTGGAATTAAACTAATTGTGTTTGCGTATTACCTCAGGCAAGGTTTCCCTGCAACATTTAAATCCCCACGTGAAGTGAAACACGCATTTAAAATGCATGCACACTTTGGACTGCACGCAATATGAAAAGTAATTAAAACAAAATCATTTTAATTCAGTGCACTCCTACCCCTGCAGCGTTTTAATAGTAGCATTTTGACAGAATTGATGGAAGAAAGGAGGCGAAGAGCAGGACGAGGCCAACACAAAGACAGACATGGCACCATTAAAGTGTCGTGTTGGAGGCAGAGAATTTCCCTCCTTGACCAAAACAGTGCATCCTGAGGCTGCGCACCGCTCCATCATTACACATAAAGAGAACACCAAACCCAACTTGTTCACTGAGGGGGTTTAACCCTCTGAAGAGGATACAAACCTATTTATAAAGAAGAGAATAAAACTTTACCTTGGTATCTGAATTGCAAATGTAGCCATACGTAGTAGAAGTCCTCGATTCATTTGTGACTTTCAAAAGCTGCCACTTCACACAAATAAATGTGTTTGGTTCCCCCCAAGCAGCTCTTAAGCACGTCATTATTTCTTCAGCCATTCACAGATGGCTGCCCTCAGTTTCCCTGAGAAAATTGCAATTATCAAGAGGTGTCTGGCTTTATATTCACACCCTTTAGATGAATTAACGCGAGGCAATGAGTCTAAAATGTCTGACAACATCAGAAGTATGACTTGTTTCCTGGCAAATACCTGGGAAGTGGAGTTAACATTGAAGAATCTTGAATTATCTTGTTATAAAAGGGTTTGGTTAAAGCCTCAGTGGAGCGATTTGTCTATTAATCCCCTCTAACTGCAGCACACGAGGTGTTTTAGGTCATTTTGACATTCTGAATCCTGCATTATTGTTTATCCTTCAAAGAGATCCTTTTGATTTTTTTTAATGTGGGGTTCAGTGGAAATATTATGAGTAATTAAGATCTTACCTGTTGTGTGTAGCTCTTTCATGAGCTCAGTTTGGATAAATAAAGTTTAAATCTGACCAAACTAACACGAATGGCCAAAACTTAAGAGAACTGTTTTGTCTTGGAAAACTCCAATGTCAAACTGTGCAGCTTCATAATTTTAACACTCTTTACAGAACCCCCCCTCCCTCCGCACACACACACACATGCACACACATTGTTTGTCCAAGTTGATGACTTTTGCTCATATTTACACAAGTTTTTCTTTAAAATGAGTGAGATAATCACTATTGACTGGTAATTACCATAAATATTTATTGTCTAATAACAAGATGTAATATTTAGGAGGTCCGTTTAGAGTGATCTTTTGATTCAGTAGACAAAATGTAACATTCTTAACTTTTGGTAGCCATGACACATTTAGATTCTACAAGTATAAAATGTCCTTTTTGGTAACAAAGTATTACATTATTCACATACCAGACCATAAAGTATTTGTTGAACCAGTCCAATAAAACAGTTTTTTTTTTACAGATAAATTTTTAAATTGATGGTACGCTACAGACAAAAGTTTAGAAGTGCTGCGTACTTCTTAGTACTGGCCCACACAAAGCATTAGTAACTCTTACCTGTCTGCCCACTCTCCACTAATGCCATTCACCTCTCTTCTAAGCTTTTGGGTCCACTTCTTGGAGCTGTCCTTTAAGTCAGAGCCAGTTTATGCTTTTTTAAATTCTCTTGACAATATTTTTGGCACAGTAACAGCAGTAGATATTAGAAACAGAAAAGGTTAATTTTCTTAATAGGAATGACAGTGGGTAAAACAAGAAGAAAATCACAAGTTCAGAGCTTTTGTCCCTATATGCTTTGGCCATGTTAGGGAGAAACACGCTTCATTCTGTTGTCCATTTACTCCACAGATACAGGCTGCTCAGCTTTTTCTGAATGTTTACTCCTCAGGGAACTGGCTTCATCCTGTTAAAGTTCAGGTCACCTGCTCCCTCTGCTTTCTGCTGCAGCCCATCTTCCACCACTATACCCAGCATCCTTTCCCAGACGGTGCTTCTAGACCTGAATAACATCAGCAATAACATTTTCATTTTAAAACAACTAGTCAAGCTGATTTTGCAAATTCGGGCACCGAGGTCGTGTTCACAGCGACAAAAGAGTGCAAAACACAGCTCAGCTCTCCATCTGACTTCAAGCTCTGCTGCTTTTTATTTGCTTTGTTCCTTTGTTCCTCAAGGTTATCATGTATTTTTTTATTTTGTGTTTTTTCATATGTGGTATAGATGAATCTGTTAAAGCGTTGCTTTAATATAAGAGAAAAAAAACGTGCTATTGAGTATTCACATGTTATAGAAACATACAGTATTTTCTAGAACACTGGTGTATGTTGGACTCTGATCCAGTACAAACCGTTCTTGTCTTGATTTGATCAAGTATGAAAGACCTCAAACTACTAACCACAGCAGAGTTGTAACATCAATTGTAAATGTAGATCCTTTTATAAGAAAAGAACATTTCTTTGTAAAGATATGTGGAACTGTGGCCTTGAAACATCCTGATAAAAGGAGTGATTTAAACTCTTTGTTTTTTGAAACACAATCCAGTGGGATGTAGGGGTACAGAGGGAGCTGCAGCACCTCCTGATGCGTGGCAGAAGACAACCATTTCCAAATACTTGAAGAATTAAGCAAAAATGAAAATGTAAACAAATGTTATTAATGTGTGATACACTGCATTTAGTTGGTATTATATTTTTTCAGTGGGGAACCCTCAGGCATTCTATCCCTTCAGAGAAGGCCTAAGAACTGAGCACATAAAAACGTTACATTAACAATTGTATGTCATTTTTATCTTTTATAAAATATATATTTTTTCAGCTTAGTTTTGTATTTGTAATGATTGCGGTGTACCCAGAATGAAAGACCAGAACTGAACAGAGACCAGGACTCAGAATAGTTTAAAGTGTTTATTTACAGGTTGGTGATATATACACAACATTAATGAGGGGAACGGGAACACCTGGAGAGAAAGCGATGATTTAAAGGGCTGCGGTTGAATGAGAATATATCTTGTAGATTTATTCTTATGGTGAGAAGCAGGTGAAGGCATTATCCAGATGGTGTCCAGTGGCACAAGGTGAAGCAACAAGTAGATTGAGGCAAGTGGTGGAAGGCATCCAGCAATTGTAGCTAGGCAGGAGGAGTCACAGTTCATGTGGAACTCAGGCAGGGCAGGTACAACTAGATCCAAACTCTGAGGAAGCGCAGAGGAAAAAACACAATATTAGTATTTACCAATATCACTGAATACTGGCCAGAACACAACTACCGTTGGTAGGCAATGTCCCAGCGCCTGCAGAGTGGTTCCTGAATCTTCTTGTACTCCTCCTGGGTGTTGAGCTGATCATCTGCAGCTGGAGCCAATTAGGAGTGATGAGGAGAGAGGAAGGCAGGGTGCAGGGCAGGATCCTTACAGTATTACTTCTTACTAATTTCTCCTATTTTCTGTAAACTACTCTGCAGTTGATCAATAAACTTTTGAATGCTTGTGGATGCAATTATCTAATCAGATTATTTTAAATGTGCGTCTCCAGGCAGAAATATGTTTGAAGGAGCTCCCACTGGTTAGGACTTCACTGTCTGGAGACAAGACACAGCTCAGTCAAAGACACTAAGGATGAGTTTGTTTAATAACTGACTGGAAAATTAACTTACCACAGTCCAACAATGTTCAGTCAGGTCTTCTGGATGGTTTCTTTTGTTTGCGGAGACATTTCATCCCTCATCCAAAGGACTTATTCAGGACTCCAGACTGAAGAAGTCCTTTGGATGAAGGATGATTTGTTACAACACCAACAACAAAACAAAACATCCAAATGACCTGACTGAACATTGTGGGATTTATACTTGGATGAGCATGAATTTGGAACTAATCACACTATTGATGTAGATTTCAGTCCTTGAGAAGGCTTTACAGGTGTTTGTTTGCTTTTCATTTTTTTTGACCACATGAAAATGTTTGATACATTCATACCAAAACATACATGTTAGCCTGATTGGTAACTCTAAATTGTCCCTAGGTGTGAGTGAGAGAGTGAATGGTTGTTTGTCTCGTTTGTCTCGTTTGTCTCTATGTGTCCCTGTGATGGACTTGCAATCCATCCAGGGTGTATCCCGCCCCTCGCACAGTGATTGCTGGACATGGGCACCGGCAACCCCCGTGACCCAAAATGGAAGAAGCGGGTAAAGATAATGAATGGATGGATGTCTTCAAGGTAAGTGGTGGGGTGGCACACTTGCACCCTCTACTGACCAGCCGCCACTGCTGAGAAGTGTGCCGTCTGGGTTTCAATCCAGGAGCTGTTGCCACCTTGATGTGAACACGCTGCAGAAAAGGAAGGGATGGATGTGCAAGTAGAACAGCCCATATTTTGACCTGAAAACCAACAGAAATATTGCAGTGCAGGAACAGTACGAGTGTCTAGGTCAACACTTGGCTTCATTCTGAACCCAAGTGTTACTGTCTGGACCTGTTCCTATTCACCCTATTGGGAGAGCTATTTTTAGACAAACAAAACAAGGGTGGATAAAAATTGGAATAGCTCATGGAAGTATACAAAAAAAGTGTAATATGAGAAAACTCTCACCATCTCTGCAGCTGATGGTATAGAAAACCATGGTAAGTTTCACGCTTCAGCAGCATCGCAGATTTCACAGGTTCTGTGTCTCTGCAGGTTCAGGGAGATGTGCGATGTGCGTTTGTGTGCGAGTCGTGTATTTGATTAACTCATTCCATCACATCTTTGAGAATAACAGCAAATAAAATAAAATTAACTATAAGCTTCTTTCTGACAGTATAGACTCCTGAAACTGATCATGTGTGTGAATGTAAATTCATGGTGAATCCTCAGCCTCTCCTCTCAGCCCCATCAGGGAGCACATGCCACATGAAGGCTCTTCACACGGCCTGCTGGACAGGACGGACAGGCACACAGCAGATCTGTTTAGTTACTTTATCGTGAGGTGTTACTCGTGGGACAACAACACTTGTCAGAGTGAATACTGGGAGAAATCTCAGCCCCGCAAGGCCACGTGCTCCAATGATTTACTGACCTTTTTGAAACGGGCTTCATTTAAGAGATGTTTTTTTCTGAAGTGTCCACAGAGCTGCAGAAGATCAGCCAGAGGATATTATCATCACTTCCCATTTTTAGACCTTTCCTCTTAAGCTGTAGGTAGACATTATGATTTGTTTGGAGAGTGTTACATGTTTGTACTCTTGTCACAAGAGAGCTCAGGGGTTTAAAAACTTCCAATCCTTTCTTCACACACTAAGAATATATAGACACACGGAGTGTGTCCATCCGAATGCATAGAATGTGTTTGGATGGCTCCCTGAAAGGCTAATGCTGTTTAGCATTTCACTGTAGCTACATTTCCCTTTCCTCCTACACTGTACGAATCAATTAGCTGATGTTAAATTTGGGAAATCCGGGAGACGGCGCTTGAAAAATCATCGGGGTTATGAATATCTTCGAAAGGTTGAAAGAAGTTGGTCAATCCCTGACCCACCTGTAATTTACCCAAAAGAGTGCAGGTTAATTTCCCAGTCAGCAGGAAATTGATCTGTGAAACCAACAATCTGCTAATTAATGTAAATCATATTTAGAAAGCAGCCGTTTTATTCAGAGGGACCACTCTGGCGCCCACGATCAAACGCAGGCTGTAATATTGCTGAAATCTATTTCCGTTGGAGTTAAAATGCCCTCCCAAGAACACAATGGCTCCCTGTAACTAGCACTCTGGTGCTCTAACGGCGGCTGCAAACAATGAAAACACAGTGAGAGCTGTGAGGATGCAATCAGGACTTGAAAGGTAACATATTCTGCTGTCCAGCTGGCCATCTAAGAACGATACAGTCAAAAAGCCTTTTCTCATTTTCTGCACAAGCCCAGAGATGGCAACCATTACAGATGTGTCCTATAGCAGAGAGGATGCTGTTATAGAAAATTAAATACCATTTTGTATCATTGAAATGATTGCAATGGTTTATTTCATGCTGTTTTGAAAGATTTAAAAAAAAATATATTTTTTTTCTTCCAGCTTCACCGAAAATATTGTGTGTAAAAAGTTTTGCAGAAAAGTCTTATAAAAGTTATTCACTCTGAGTTAGATTTTCAAATTATATTCAGTGAAGATCAGTTTCCCTTTAGGTAACAAAATAAAAAATAAAAAACAAGGTTTTACACGGATGTTTTTATCCATACCTTTTCTATTTGCAGGTAAATTGTGCCGTGTCTGACGCCTGCTTTATCTGAATGCCTGCAGGTTCCCTGAATTTAAATTTGCTGTTTGTATCTCTCTGTAGTGTTACTCCATGTCAGGGTTATGTTAATTGACTTTCAGCAGGTGGTTTTGTGCCATTTTCAGATGAAAAAAAAAAAAAATAGAAGAAGCAGACTTTTCTTTTCAGCCCGCTCCTTTTTCATTTTACTATTCCCAGGTTCTTCTCACATGTTAAAAGTAAATCCGCTTGAAGATAGTTTCATCCAACTGGAAGGCATAGCACATCATTAAAGAGGAAGGCTTTGCAATTTCATTTCAAATTTCGATGCAGTCCTGGATTCTAATCATCAAACAAAACCATGTCGAGCGTAATTACGGCATGTAAAACACAGGTTAAACTGATCTTAACCTCAGCCAATGAGGATGGGTATTTCAGGTCGGGCAATTAGAGACTCTGTTTGGAGAAGCTGAGCCGGGGTGGGTGAGAAGCAGGAGGGTAAGCGATGTATGATGGTGGCTCATAGAAAAGTTGAAAGTGAGATTCAAACAGACGCAGGATGATTAAAACGGCTCCTGAAGTATGGATCCTTTGCATCTTTGCAGGAGCTGCCTTTCTTTCTTCCCATACAGAATCTACATGGTGTGTGTGTGTGTGTGTGTGTGTGGGGGGGGGGATCTCCACATCCACTGCATTATCTCAATGTGAAGACGAAAAGGCAGGTCGTGAGGTTGGTCATATTATAGAGACAGATTGGGAACTGAGATCATTTGGAGCGGCTGCTGGATCAGGCCTGTGCACAGCTGCGGAGCGGATCAGTGATACTGACAGAGCAGAGAGGGAGTGAAGGCGAGCTGCAAAAGGTCAGGAAATAAAGCGCAGCTCTCACTCTTATCGTGGCACCAATCAGCCTCGTGCAGCTGCCCTTTCCCACCTGTCAGCCAAGGATCCGGCTGCGTTTAGATAAAACAACCTTTCGTGTTGTGAATTACATGTACATTTCTTCTAATGGCTAATAAAGAAGCTGGGAAAATGTGATGCTGCAAAAAAATAAAAATCAGAGCGTCCTCACTGAATAGTGTGAAATTAAAGATGGTGTTTATGATATTAAGCATCCAGAAATGATGGATGAAATCTGGCATTAAAAAACATAAAAAATACAAAAGAGGAGTGGTGCAGCGGTGACATTTGGCGTGTTGTTGTGAACCATTTCTCCAGAGGTATTTTCTTGAATTGAATTTACATGCAGGGTTTCCAGTAATTACCTCACAGATCGAGAGAAAGGGAGAGTGGGAGACAGAGATTGCTCTAATTGGATATTTGGCCCCTCTGGATGTAGGCTGAACCATGGAGCAGCATCATTATACTCTCTCATCAGGTTCTAATTTGAATGCCCACTCCCCACTGTGCACCATGCACTTGAAAGTGTTGGCAGTCTGTTTAAATCTTTATTCCTGCTATTTTCATTAAAGTTAAAAACTAAAACTGAAATTTGAGCAAGGGCATATTTAAATTACAAGAGACTCTTTCTGTGAAAGTTGCACGTATTTCTTTACACCAGGCCTTGTTCAGGTTTGAACTTCTGATATATGTAAAACCTTTATCTAACATTATATATTTAAAGTGAATTAATGTGTGTGGACTCTTTCTATTATTTGATATAAAAGAATGCAAATGTACCAGTAGTTTTTCTGTGAGTGCACTGTCTGTTCGTTTTGCTACTAAAAACGAAGTCTTCTTACACAAAGACTAGACAACTTCAAATGACTTTTCATCAGTTAACCTCTGTGTCTCTGCTAATCTCAGGGGTTCCCAACCCTGGTCCTTGAGGAACACCATCCTGCATGTTTTAGTTGTTTCTCTACTCTGACACAGCTGATTTTAATTAATGGGTAATTAACAGGCTTCTGCAGAACATGAGGAAGTAATTAAATCACTGGATCAGGTGTAGAAGCAGGGAAACAACTAAAACATGCAGGATGGTGTTCCTCAAGGACCAGGGTTGGGAACCATTGCAAAGTTTTCAACAAAACTGCTGAAGTACCCATGCCCAGTCAACAGGTGACAATAAAGTTAACATTATGACATCAGTGCATAAAAAGAACATTGTCATTGTGTCTAAAAACTCTCCGAAAGATGTAGATACTATTGTTTTGACGTGCTCACCAATTCCCTGTCAAAGATGAACTATTTCAGCACATGATGGTCGTTTAATGGCAACAGAATTGGGATAAAGCATTCCAGATATGATACACTAGACAAAACTGTAAAAACTGGTCCATAGCTGTGGTTATTAAAGTATGTGAAATGCAAAAAGCTAAATGGGGCGCACAGGCAGTAGGCTGCAAAAACACTGCTGTGCAAGAATCCCATTTGTGAAGTGCACACAGTGCTGTAAAATTATGTTTGTAATTCATCTTTTATTTATTGTGTCTTAGGTTTGGTTTAGGTTTTCATAAACTCATGCACATTTTAACTGGCATAGCGATGCCTAAGCTGCGCTCACATACTGTATCTGTAGCCTTATTAGCACCAGACTCATTCATTCTTCATAAGATGAGCAGTTCTCGGTCCTTCAAGGACTTCTTGCTCTGTAAATGGATGAACACATGATCCTAACACACACACTAAGCCCATTTGTGCTCAAATGAGACACACAAAGATGTAATTATTGCACTTGTTCATTTTTTCAGATAGACAAATAAATAGAAAGATGGATAACAGGTTGGGGTGGCACGGTAGTGAAGTTGGTAGCTGTTGTCTTTCAGCAAGCAGGATGCCGGTTCGAATCCCAGCCGGGGGGCTTTTCTGGTGAAGGTTGTATGTTCTCTCCGTGCATGCCTGGGTTTTCTCTGGGTACCCCAGTACAGACCAAAAACATGCACATTAGGCTGATTGATAACTCTAAATTGTCCCTAGGTGTGAGTGAGAGAGTGAATGGTTGTTTGTTTCATTTGCCTCTAAGTCCTGTGATAGACTGGAGACCTGTCCAGGGTGTCCCCCACCTCTCACACAGTGATAGCTGGACATGGGCACCAAAGAACCGAAAAGGAAGAAGTGGGTAAAAGATAATGGATGGATAAAAATTGCTGCAGAAGTGGTATCATAACCCATCTGTGAAACAGAAGATCAGGGATTCAAATCCTGATCCAGCGACCTGGCACTTGATCAGCAGAAACAATGATGTCATAGGTGAGCCCAGGTTAACAAGGTGAGTATCAGATACAGAGCAGAACCCGTGATTGAGAAAGAGTGCTCCAAAATATTCTTTATTTGTGTCTATGCCTTTCACTGTTCAGCACTTTGAACAAGACAACACAATCATGTACTTTGTAAATGCATTTATATGTAAATAGTAAAATAATTATCTCAGTGCTGTATCTGCAACAGTTGGGGTTACGATTATGTAACATTTTGAGGTCTGTTAGGTTTGCTTTTCCTGGTTTAGAGTTTTCTGTAAGTCCTTGTAGTTTTCCTGTTTCTGTCAGGTTTTCAGCTTTAGTCATTCGTATTCTGTTAGCAGTTTAGTAGTAGCTTAGTTTTTGTCTTTTATATTTCCATCCTCTGTTCCCTGTAATGCTTGTCACACACTTCTACACCTGAGTCTTAGTTTTAATCAGAACACCTGTTTTCTTTAATGAATCATCTGTCCCAGTGGAATTAGGCTCCCTGGTTTACTAATTTGCTGTCAGATCTTTAGATGTGTTCTGTCCTGTTCTTTGATCTGGTTTTGGAATACTTCCTTGCTTCCTTCCTTCCTTCCTTCCTTGCTTCCTTGCTTCCTTCCTTGCTTCCTTGCTTCCTTCCTT
>NC_056501.1:27119839-27132647 GCF_014905685.2 Nematolebias whitei | reverse complement strand
CTTCCTTGCTTCCTTGCTTCCTTCCTTGCTTCCTTGCTTCCTTCCTTCCTTCCTTCCTTCCTTCATTCCTTCCTTCCTTCCTTCCTTACTACTAACAACTGTTATATTTTAAATATTAATATATTTATGTTACACTTGAAAATGCAGATTTGAATATTATTATGTACAATATAATATATCATGAAAAACTTAAAAACAAATTTCCATAAAAAAAATTAACTTTATAACAAAAAAGCTAAATAATGTGTCCTGTAGACAAAAATATTTCATCATATTGGTCTTTAAACACACGGAGCAGTCTTAAGTAAGTTTCTTCATAATATCTGTTATCCCACTAAAAGTGTCTGGTGGATGACTGAGAAAACAAACTTTGTGTTTTTGAAACCATTAGTGAAAAGGCCAGACTTCAGGGGTATCTGAGGCAGGCTTGAAACACAAGAGTCAGGGTGGCTTCTGGGTAATACCAGATGGCTAGGCCTCAGACTGACGAAGCCTCTTGGATGAGGGGCGAAACGTTTCTTTTTAACAAAAAAAACGAAGTCCAGATGACATGATTCAACCTTTTTTGTTGTTATATACCTGGATGACTGAGAAAACAAACTTTGTGTCTGGTGGTGTGTTTTCTGTATTTTGATTTCATTGGTTTAAAACTTTTTAGCTATTGTCCCTGCATGTGATGTGACCAGCTAATGGAGGTATACTGACACCAAGGTTATAAAAACAGAGCGATGGGTTCAGATGTCCAAAAACTCGCTCAGCACAGCTCTCAGTCTGAGCCTGAGCTTCACACAAGTAGACTTCCTTAAATAAAGAATCTGGACCCAAATCCAGTGATGCTGAACCTTCCCACGAGGTCATGCGAAAGTATGGACATGCTTATTTCTGCTTCATAACGTACCTGCTCCAAAATCTAAAAAAATATTTGATTTTACGTTCCTCTTCATCTGACACATCTTCTTTTTGCTTCGTACTTTCTTCTGCTCAAACACAAAACAACTATTTTATTGCAAAGGAGCAACGTGCAGAGTGGCTATAGTCTAGCATTTATTAAGGAGATGGTTTTGATCTTTTATAAGTAAGTTTTGTGGAAAGAACATAAATGAATACTGAAGTAATTTATTTGTAGATACATTTTTTAAACTCAGTTTGGAGAAACAATATTTGTTCCTAACCAAATTAATGAGTTAATGACTGGTCCTGTTAGAATGCAGGCAGTTCGATGGGCACCCTCTTTCTTTCTCTCTTGCTATTTCCTCTGGGCAGACCTGTGATCAGTCTCCTCACAGGACCTGCCTGGTGGCTCCACGCTGAGCTCTCTTCTTCTAGTCATTTGCCATCCCACCTGTCTTTAATCATCTTCTCCACTAATTAAAACCAGTCGTGACATCTTTGCCAGAATGTCGTAGTCACAACAGTGATTTATTAGCTCAAATATTTCTCTGTATTTTTTGCACTTCCTGTGATATCTTCATGAGATACCTGTGTCTTCTTGGAGACCCTGCTCAGTGCCCAAGAGAGCAATAGTTGACCGTTTGAAAAAAACAAACAAAACGCTGATCTGGACGGCCCAGAAATTAATTTTCCCTGACTGCAAGCTACCGTAACACTCACCTGCCTGCCCACTCTCCACCAAAACCCTTCAGCTTACTCCTGAGCCCCTGGATCCACTCACTCCTACTCTTAACCTGAAAAAATGAGACATTTACTAATGACCACATAATTTAAATCAAAGGCCCAGCTTTCCTTAAAGGAAAAAAAAAACATCACCTTCATGTCGGAGTTTTAAGCAAAGATCAATTTATGAGAAGAAGGGGCAGAGTTATAGTTACTTTAATTGTAAATTACTTCATGCCTGATCTTGTGCAATATTGCAAGCGCTCACAAAGTGTGTTAGCATTTGGAGTATATGTTGCTGATGACCTTTGGCTACTATCACACCAATTTTTAGCTCAGTATTTGTAAATATGACCGTTATAGCCATTTTATGTTTGCTAAGATTGCTTAGCTGTGGCAGCTGTACTGAACTGGAATGATCTTAAAAACGTTGGTTACGTACTGTAACCCCAGATTCTATGAATATAAGCGTAGCCCTTTAAGGCCTTCGCTTTAGTGGGTTTATCCCGTTATGCAGAGCATAAGCACTGAAAAAAATTAGTCCACGCCCACCTGCTGTGTGGGCCCTACCCGGTCCGTATAAATTACGTTAAGAGCGGGAAATCGGCTCCCAAAATAGCTTTTTTCTTCAGCCATTTAGGAGCCAGTGAGGCCCGACGCTTAAAGGGCTACGCTTATATTCATAGAATCTGGGGTTACAGTACGTAACCAACGTTCTATGTCATATAAGCTTCGCCCTTTAAGGCCTTCGCTTTAGTGGGTAAAGGGCGAAGCCGATGTGGTCCTCGCCTCACTGGGTCCATTCGAACACAGTAAGAAGCGGAAGCTTGCCCAAAAAACGTCTTGTCACTCAGCTCCCCATGTGCATAACTACGCATCGCGTAATTATGTGCCATGCACAGACGCATGTTGTGTAGCTATGCGTTCTGACAAAGCATGAATACCCCGGAAAACTTTCAACGGGAAGAAGAAGTTGAAGAGAGGGGGGGCATGAACCAACTGGTTCATGGCTGAACAGTATAAACAGATTAATGTCCATAAATTGATTATAAATCAATTGAACTGATTGGTAACAATAATCATGAACTGATTAGTGACAATATAACCAAAATCACAGACACGACTTGTGACTGATAACAACATCTCACACTGTAATGCATGCAGACAGAAGTGAGCTTAAACAGAGTTCCATGAGAACAACAATATTCATTCTGTTAGAGCACTAAGGACAGAATGTGTCATGGAACGAGCCGTTACATCACGTAGGTAAAAGCGAATAAATGAGCAGGGTGTTGACCATGCAGCCGCAGTGCAAATGTCCTGCATTGACAAACCATTATGCAGAGCAGTCGAAGATGCGATACCCCTGGTCGAGTGTGCTTAGAGGTTGACAGGAGGCTCTAAATCTGATGCTCTGTAGGCTTCAGAAAAGGCCTCACACAGCCAGTGTGATAAGCGCTGGATGGATAACGGCGACCTGTAGAAACATCTCTATAATGCACAAACCATTGTTGAGTTTGAAACGCATTGCAGCTGTGTGCGTTATGTAACACGTCAAACGCCCGCACCGGGCAGAGAAGATGAAAAGATGCTTCCTCTTCTGATCTGTGGGGGGGAAAAAAACCCCTCCAACGATATCACTCTTGATTTAAAAGAGCTCGTGATGTTTTAGGCATAAAAGCTGGGTTGGTCTTAAATCAGCTGAGCTGCCCGTCAGCCTAATTCTAAGGCATGACGAAGCAACAGAGAGGGCAGATAATTACTTACCCTCTTAGCGGGTGTTAAAACCAGCAACAGGGCTGTTAAAAGAGACAAGAATTTAAATGAAACCTGATCCAGAGGCTCAATTGAAGCTTTGATCAGGGCTCGCAGGACCAGCGTTAAACCCACTGTGGAAAACAAGTGGGCGTGAAAACAGGCCTACATCTCTGTACACCTTTTAGAAACCGCTTCATCAGCGGGTGATAAAAGCTGTTCTGACTCCAAACCCTTTGTGGCAGGAAGAGATGGCTGCAATCGTACGTTAAAGCGTACTGAAAGCCAACTCCCTATCCATCAGCTGTTGTAGAAAAACAACACGCCGCTTAAAAGGCATGAGGTGGTCTCTAAACCTTCTCTGTGCACCAGCGCTGAAAAGCCGTCCCCTTGATGTGTACAGAACTGTGGTAGATGCAGCACGTGAATCTTGAATTGTGCACACTATCTCCTGAGGGAGACCCATCCTCTAAGTGGAACCGCTCAGCGGTCAGACCCACCGGTGTTGACCTATTTCTGGGTAACTCTTGGTCGCTCCTCCTGCCTGAAGGAGAGCATCCTTCCTCCATGACAGTTCCACGGCGACCCAACAACAGACGTTGCAGGCCTGGGAACCATAGTGCGTTCACACGCCGGGAGCCACCAAGGAGGGCTGTCAATCCCTCCTCTTGAACTCGGTTCATGGACCGTAAAAAACAGAGGAGGTGGGGGGGAAAGAAACGCGTAAAAAGCATTTTGGGCCACCGACTGTGAGCAAATGCGTCCCCCCCCCAGCGATGGATCGTCTCGCGGGCTCAGGGAAAACCGTAGTTGACATTGAGCGTTCTTCTCGCATCGCAAACAGGTCCACAGCTGCTTTGCCAACTTCTGCTGCGTCTGAAAAACATCAGATCCGGATGGAGGATCCGGTCCACATAACGTGGGCCGCCCTTGGACGTCACATCAGCCCCTCTGTTCAGAACATCGGATATGTAAACTGCTCTAATAAAAGCAGGTTTGATGAACCCAACTCAGTAGCTTCCGCGCAATGTGTAACATCTGGGCTGAACGCACACCCCCCTGGCGGTTTATGTACGCAGCAGTCACCATGTTGTCTGTGTGAATCAACACGTGTTGATTCTGTAGCACGGGAGCAAAAAGTTGAATCACATTCAGCACTGTGCGACACTCCAAAACATTGATGTGGGCTGATGTGCGGTGGGGCCACAGCGCCCCTACTGCTTGAGATAGGCATGTTCCCCACCCCAACCTGACAGAGACGCGTCCGTGAAGACTGACACGTGACGTGGATCTGCTGACGGGGACTCCCTCTGACAGAGCCAGGGTGTTTCCCCAGTGTCGGAGGTCTGCTCCCATGGAGGGAGGGACAGTGATCATCCGTCTCTTTTGTTTTACTGGATCCACACGCAGACGCGTAAACCACCTCTGGAGGCGCCTCATGTGTAACAAACCCAGCGGGACCACTGTGTGAGCTGATGACGTCATTCCCAACAGCTTCATGACGGAGACAGCTGTTACCACTTTGCCAGGTCTTACGTGGCGTAATTGGTTTTTAGAGTGTCGATTCTTGTTTGTGATAAACGAGCCGTCATGGTAATTGAGTTTAATTCCACTCCCAGATAACAATTATCTGGGCCGGGAAAATCGAGCTTTTCTTCCAGTATGGCGAAAACCAGATTTAGCAGGTGTGATGCTAACACCTGAGCCTGTATCAATGCTTCCTGTCTGGAGTGAGACAGGGGCAGCAGGTCGTCCAGGTAAAAACAAAACCCTCATCCCTGCTTGTGCAGTGGATGCAGGGCTGTCTCCACACACTTGAGAACGTACGAGGCGCGAGGGAGTACCCAAAAAAGGCAACCTGTTGTACTGGTACTTCATCCCTTGAAAGGCGAAACGCAGAAATTTTCTGTGTTTTGGGATGATTGGTGTGTGAAAATAGGCATCTTTTAAAACGATGGAGACAAACCAGTCGTTTTCCTGGATGTTGTCCAACAGCTGTCTGTTCATCAACATGTGAAAAAATCTGTTCATGATCGCTTTGATGAAAGCTGACAGATCCAGAATCGGTCTCATCCCTCCGGTCCTTTCGGGGACCAGGAAGTAGCTTGAGTAAAACCCTGTGTTTTCCTCCTCGTTGGGAACTCTTGAGATTACACCTTTTATCAGAAGCTCTTGGATTTCTGCATTTAAGGCTGAGACTTGGTCTGGTGATGACAGGACCGTCTCTATAACTCCTCCGAACGGAGGGGGTCGGGTTGCAAACTGCAGCGTGTAACCCTTGCATAACACTCTGTCCCTCCATCTGTCCGGTGAGCATGTTTTTAACCACTCTGCGTGACGTTCGTGGAGTGGACGTGCGTTTAAATGATGTGCCGTGTTTTGAACGGATGTCATCCAAACCTCCGCCTCGACCGCCGTCATGCGTCGCGGAAATGTTTTCCGCGTGACCCAAGGCGAGGCTTTCTCGAAAGGGCTGTTCTGCGCGCGCCCGCGCGCTGTGACTGGATCGCGGACCAACCTTCATGTCCGGGCGGGGCGGTGTGTGCTGAGGCGAGGCGTGTGTCAGCTGATGAAGTGAAGGTTGTGAGCCTCGCGGGAGCGCACGTTTCCTCTGGAGGGACGCGCGCCGCTCTCGCTGAGGGCGGGGCCCGTCATTGGATTCATTCAGCTGTCTCACGCTTATGCCGCCGTGAGCTGCTGATCGCTGGGACGCGGTGGATGACGGCCACTCGCGTTCATACAGGAGAGGCGTGTGTTGTTTTCGCTGAGAGCAGGGACCTCCACCGGACCCGGCCTGCGGTCCCACATTTATCCCGATGTGGGCCGGTGAGCGCCGGGCAGCTGTGCGTGCATCATCGACACAGTGCCGTTGGATGGAGGCTGCTTGTCTCGCTCGGGAGCGCGTAAACACCGTTGGGAGGTGATCGTGCGGGCCTGATTGACAACAAGTTATTTCGCTTACCGTGGTGTCACGTGAGCGTCTGGGCATGTGAGGGAGCGGCGGTGGATTTAAAAAACCTTTATTTAAGGACACCGGCTCTTTATGAGTGGAGGGTGTGTGTGTAGCGGCTGTGAGCTCATCCGAGCTTACAGACTGGCTAAAAACAGGCGTTTTGATCTTTGAAAAATCATTTATTCAATTCCTGTGTCATTTATACACACATCCTCCGCAGACCGTCATTTCTTAAAACTTCTCCCCCGTGAGCTCTGCGGTTTGTTTGCTCCGAGCGCCGTCTGCAGGCGATCTCTGGGGAAAACGCTGAAGTGCAGGCTGCCGGACTGAGGAGGGGTGGTCTCTGGCGGGCGGGGCTGGTGGTGGAGCTGGGCGAGACGAAGCTGCTGCTGCCGTGGAGCGTCGATGTCTCTGCCTCTGCTTTTGACGATCTCTCCAGCGGGCTGGAGGACGGAATGAGCCGCGCGGCTAGATGAGATGGCGTACAGCTTCCGACGTCTCCTCCGACTGCTTCGAATTCGTCAGCATGGACGTCAAGCTGCTTCCGAACAGCGCGTCCGATGAGATGGGGCCCTCCATCCGGTCTTTGTGCAGCTTTTCCGGCAGCAATGGAGAGTGACGGAGCCAGATGGAACGTTGGATTACCGTCATCCATGCTACAATCCTCGACAGGCAACCCGAGGGAGCGGCGCACATGTTGAGGATGGCGTCTGCCGATCTACACAGGGAGCTCTTAGTCTCCTCCGGCAGGTCTGAGGTCTCAGCCTTTTCGACATGCTAAATGCTAGCAGCGCATGTTGTTGCTAACTGCGGTTGCCTGAAAACACGTCGGTGGGCTCGATTGGAGAGCTTTGGTCGCCGTCTGGTTCCTCCGGAGGGACGGGACGCTGCTCCGACCTGGACAGCTTCGCTCCGGAAGCTTCCGCGAGGCTTGGCTCCAGGGGAGGGAACCGAGGAATAGCGTCAGTTGCCTTACAGAAGGAGTTCTTTGTCTCCAAGGCAGGTCTGCGGCCTTCAGTCCCTTGGACATGCTATATGCTAGCAGCGCACGTTGTTGCTAACTGCGGCTGCCTGGAAAAACACGTCAGTGAAAAATAACCTTTCCGCCGATCATCCGAACTGGCGGGAAAAGGCGAGGGACGTAGAAAAAGGGGGTCCCTTCATGTCAGCCTCCTCCCGGGTTCCGCCGGGCAACCCCTGAGGGCGCTGTCGGCCGGGAGCGGTGTGATCGCCGATGCGAAAACGAGGTGGGATGGGGTGAGCATTCACTCAGCCCCCCTCCACCTACACTACGCTCCCCGGGAGGGAATGAGCAGCGGGGGCTGCAGCTGAGCACACCTTGCCCCGGAGGAACCATCCGGTTCGCCCCGAGGGTCGGCGATAAGAGGAAAAAACACAAGATGGCGTTGTCCAGCGTGTAGTGACCTGTCACTGGGAAATGTTCCACGACGCTTACCTTGGAATAAGACTGCTGTCATCTTCTCCTCGGGGAGGAGAACTCACCGGACGACCGGAGGTCGACTGCCGGGCCCAGCATCCTTCACAAGGTTGGTCATTTACACAACTTATCTTCTTTGTTCTTCTGACAGTGCTATATTAGCTCGCTGAAGAAAAAATGGGAGCCGATTTCCCGCTCTTAACGTAATTTATACGGACCGGGTAGGGCCCACACAGCAGGTGGGCGTGGACTAATTTTTTTCAGTGCTTATGCTCTGCATAACGGGATAAACCCACTAAAGCGAAGGCCTTAAAGGGCGAAGCTTATATGACATAGAACTACTCAGCTGTAGATGTAGATTCAAATATTACCTTGTAAGAGTTTCATTAAAATCCTGTTAACTGTTTATTTTTAACACAACAAAGAAACATACGCATATATAGACATGATAAATAACATTATTGCCCCTGTGCCTTTAGCATGGCCATAAATAGATTATTGCTATAAATCTTCTGAGTTGTTTTAGGATGGAAACAATCCACTTGGGTCTTGGACCGTCTTTCCCCCGTGAGCTGATCTTCCATCTAAATTAAACTATTTCTCCAAGCTGATGTTGATCAGATCTATTCTTTAAGAATGAGGTATTTTACAATTACAACATAAGCAAAGGATACCTAGGTATATTGTGTTTCTGAAGTACTAATGACACACTTTGACAAATTTCTAATTTTTGTTTACATTTCATAATTTATTCATATCACCTTTTTGACACAAAACATTATTAGATTTAAAACCTGAATCAATAAGCTGAAGTCATAAATGTTATACCAGAACGTACACACACATCATAGTTTGTATAAACGAGTGCACTCACCAAACAATCCTCCAAACCACCGTGCTGCTTTTGACTGCTGGTTGATGATAAGATGGACTCACTCGGGGTCCCTCAGGCTGAAAGAACGGAGCTAAGATCAACCCCGTCAGCTCCATTACCTGCTGACAAGAAACCACCTCCTGACCTTTGAATGAGCAGAAACAAAGAGTAAATGCAGCATTTCGGTATAAACAAGCTCAAGAATGGCAAAAGGAGCCTTCACAGATGGGAGGGGAGCGCAGGTCAGCGGAGGTGAAGCTGAAACAGACGAGAATCTGTTGTGTTTCCTCAAATTATTTCCATCTCTCAACTTATTTTTTCTAGGTCACTTCAAAATTAGTTTTATCAGCTCGGAGACGAGGCAGGAAGCAAAGAGCGCTCTTAAATCAATATGCTATAGGTCAGCCGAGCGTCTTGTATCTTTACAATCGATACTTGCACATCAAAGAAGTATGCCATTGTACACGCTTAACAAGTGCAAAAAGGGAAAAACCCTGGAGGATCAACCCAATAAGTAGGTCAAAAAACAGTCCAATTGGGTCAAATGATAATGTGCATTTGGATGAGCTTCCTCTCAGACATGCAGTGTCTGTGTGTTTGTGTTTGCCTATTTACATTTGTCTGTTTTATAACCTTTTTATATCACTTATTGATCGGAACAAAGTTCCATCAGCCTGTCTGCAAAGAAACCAAGCGTGGTGAATAAAACCTGCTACTTAGAGCCATTCAGCATTTCTTCACAGGAATTCATGTGTAAATTAATCTACTCAGCTAAGTAAGTGCTGTATTAGGAAGCTGAATGTGTCTTTGCTAGCCAAGCAAGTCAACATAATTGATGCAACAGCGGTAATTTCATTGCCCATAAAGCAGCACATTGTTCTGCCTGATATACAGGAATAAGGCAGCGAGTTCAGAGCGATGCGATTTGACTCCTGGACAGCCCAAACAGCTGATCATCAGATTCTGATAGAGTGTAATCACAATGACATCTTATCTGAGTGCTGTGTGTTGCAGATAGGTTTGGCCCTTGCTGTTATCAGCACTCGGTGCAGAGGGAGCAGTGCATCTGTGCGTCCAATACGCCAGTTGTCTGTGCACCCTGGGCACAGAGATAATTTCCCTTCACTTTCAGGGTCTGCAGGCATTGAAGTTTCAGTGCTGTGTAGGTGCACGTGTTAACATTTGAACTGAGATTGTGACGGAGGGCCTTCACGCCCGGAGGGGCACGGTGAGATAAGCTTGCTCTCGAACATGTTGCGATGCAACCGCCTCTCAATGAGGGCATCGATCGGCTCCTTTCAAACACCAAATATGATTAATCAGGTTGAAACAGGTTCCCACGGGATTCAAAGCATAACGAGAGGCGGCAACGTGTTGGAGCGTATTTGCAAGGAATTATTTATGAGAGGTATAACATTTTTGTAATTAGCTACATCTGTATGCAAGACAGGAAAGGGATACTTTGAAACGGTTTATTGTTTGAAGGTTTGCACGTTTGTTTTTTCCTCTTTATCCACACGTAGGGTTTCTTCTGCTGCTAAAAAGGTTAATTGCATTTTTGGCTAAGAAAAAGTTTGAAGATTTTCTGTGTGTCTTTGTTAAACAGAAACTGGGCTGGAAGGGTGTGATAGAGCTGGAATAAACACATGAATGTAGAAGGTTTTACCCGAGTCATGTTTGTTAAATCAGACTGACAGCGTGTTCAGACACGTCATTCACACCAGTTTGGCCGCTGGAACATTTTCCGCAGTTTGTGTTTATTTGCCGTGAGCAGGCAGTGTGAGCGTGTGCGTCTGCGTTTGACTCTGACTGAGCTCAAAAATTCTGCTTAAATCCCTCATTCGTATGAAGCTTATATAATTTACCCTCCTGCTTTATAAGTTCACTGAAACTTCAGCACGAACCAGGCATGGGAGAGGTGCAGTCCTGTGCAGTGTCACTTAAATGTCAAGGAAAATAAAAATTTTTGTTCTTTCAGTTTTTGAAATTTTAAGGTCTTTATTTTTTTTTATTTTTTTTGTGTTGTTACATATTGCAGGAAAACTCAGAACACAAAACAAACTTTACTTTTTACATATTTTGATTGGTACTATGGGTCGGACATCTAGCATCAACCAGGTAAGGACCACCAGCGTGGATACAGTTTACAGATTGTAAATTAAAAGGCACATAATCTGTGCTGTGCAGGTTTATTGAAGTGAGAATGCTACTTGTATGAAAAACAGATAAAGCACAACTTAGCGTGTTTTGTTTAACATGCAGAGAAACACATTGGTTTTACAGTTTTGAAGCTTAATGCTTCATTTGGGAGTGGTGGTGCAGAGGTTAGAGAAGGTGGGCCTGTGATCGGAAGGTCGCCGGTTTGACTCCCTAGACCGACAGCATCCAAATATGGATGGGAAAGGTGAAGCACCCACACCTGCCTCCACCTAGGCCTGTCACGATAACAAATTTTGCTGAGCGATTAATTGTCTCAGAAATTATTGCGATAAACGATAATATTGTTTGAAATTTGACAATAATTAGTAATTATTGTAAAATTTAAGAAGAAATGTTTAATTTATTTTGCCTGTAGCACCTTTTTTCGATCACCAGATGGAATTATAAGATTGAACCGAAGCATGGATAGTGAGGGAGCGAGCAGCGTGTCTGTTTAAGAAAAATGGGAGGGAGGCCTCTTTACGTGACATGGGCTGTCTCTTTTTCCTGTTTTTCAGTTCTCAAAATTGTGGCTGCTCCGTGTGGTTTGAACTCTTTAGCATAGCATTTGTCACACAAAGCTTTTAATAAAAAAATCAGTAAACAAGTTCTCAGCTTCTTTTTGCAGAAAAACAACTTTTTGTACCAAGTCACGGGTTTCAACCGTGAATTTTTGGAGCTTTGACAAGACAGAGGTTTTTTCCCCGAGGTCAGCCTGTTAGCTTAGCTCGTAGCTTAGCTTCTCAGCTTAGCTGTTTTTAACAATCCAAAAAAACAAAAGTGATTTTAGATGGTTAAAACAGATTTTAAAGAGAAAAGAGGGAGGGGTCAGTGAAGAGCACCGGAGTTGAGCCTTTTGTCATCGAGTGTCTTCAGTAGAAAGAGAGAGACACAAAGAAACGATAAAGCTGATAAATGAAAATGAGGTTGATAATATTAATTTATCATGCGATTAATTGATTTATTGTTTATCATGACAGGCCTACCTCCACCCTCATTTGGATGGCAGCTCTCTGCTCCACACAGAGGGCTGTGATAGCCTGGTGATCATCAGTAAGGGCATCCTGCGTAAAAATAATTGCCAAGTATTCGTGTGAGTTAGTTTGCTATGGTGACCCCTGAAGAAGGGAGCAGCTGAAAGAAGAAGAATGCTTCATCTAAATAAAATATTATTTAAGTGTTATTTTTTCTTAAACATATTTTTAAGGAAACTAGTGATGGGGGATGTAAAGGTCATGGATGTTTTTCACTTACTAATGGCAAATGTTATAGAACCATGTGTGTGAGTTAGAGTTGTTTTGTCAGAACAAAGTGGAGCCTGTGCACCTGATAAACTTCAAAGACCCTAAGCTGGAAAGCAGAGTTGTCTTGACCTCGCCTTTTCTGATAAGCGTATAAGCTGACGCTCCTTTATGCTGTCTGCAGGCAGACCTTGTGATCCTTGCCTTGTATAACATCTTGTATGCCTGTTTCCAATTGCTACTCCGCTTGCATGGATTAAACCCTGGTTGTAATGATTTTCTCGAATCCTGTGTGGCTTAATTATTTAATGAGTTCATGATAGGGTAATTAAATTAGCCAACAACTAGGGCTAATTAGAAAACAAAGAACAATTATTACCTGACCAAGCTTTCACCTGGATACCCTGATATTTATCTGCAAACTAAACTCTCCTCGTCCACTTCCCCTCTCTTTCACAATAAAAGCTGTGCTTTTTACTACTGTTTCTTTGGTCGTTTGTGGTTATCCTCTGAACCTATGAATTTATAAAATATTACAACTGATTACAACATCCATGAATACCCAGGCCTAACTACTCTTATACAACAACAACAACAACAACAACATAACATCTACTACTACTACTACTACTACTACTACTACTACTACTACTACCTCTTCTACTACTACTACTTCTACTACTACCTCTTCTACTACTACTACTACTACTACTACCTCTTCTACTACTACTACT
>NC_056501.1:27116958-27119829 GCF_014905685.2 Nematolebias whitei | reverse complement strand
CTACTACTACTACTACTACTACTACTACTACTACTACTACTACTACTACTACTACTACCACTATTAACAACAACAACAACAACAACAAAATTAATGAATACTTGGAACATCAATAAAAACAAAGAGGTCTAAATCAGCTTTTTGTTGTTTCAAAAGTGTACTTCTGTTGATTAAATCTTGAATGTTTGGAAGCAGCTAAAGTGGGTCTGAAGTGGCAATAAAAAGGGTACGATGAGTACACAGTGTACTGAGGCAGGTATGGTGCAGGCTGAGGGGATTCTTGTGGCAGATTGTTTCATTTTGCACCCAAAAATGATGGTAATAAATTAATCAAACTGCAATGGTACCTTTTGGTGAGGGTACAAATTGACCTTGAGCTGCGCTTCCTGCCCACAGCTATTTTAGATGCTATGATCAAAACGCTAACACACGTGTTGTGAGCATCAAGAAAAAGTGAGGAAAATGTGTTTTATCTCAACTGTTTTCTGCATCATAACAATATTGTCTTTGTGTTTTCTAATATTGTGCAGCTTCAGTGGAAACCCTTGGAATGACTATTTTGCATGAAAGCTAAAAATCAATCCTTAATCCAATATTTCTTTTTCCTTTAGAAGCATTTTAGCTAATTTAACAAAGCTGACTTTATTTTTACTGTGACAGTGTCAGTCAACATCATCATGTTGCAATAAGAGAGCTTTACATCAGTGGGGGGAATAGAGGAGGATAAACGTGGTATTTGTGCAATTTTAAGACCTTATTGTTAAACTGCAACAATATACTGTGTAGCTATCACACAATCTGTTGGAAGAGAAACACAGATGACGTTTGTCATTTACACCATGAATACCTGTCAAAATACTGCACGACAAGAGGACTCGCTGTCTCCAGAGCTTTGTCAAAAGAGGATTATTTAAGCATCACAAGTGAAATTTTACTGCAAGAACCAGCAGAAGCTTGAAGGTGAAACCATGACTGTGAGTTTTCTAATCTGAATCCAATACAGAAAATTGTTGTTGTTTTATTGTGGTATCCTGCATGCAGAGGAAAATAGAAACTGTCAGTTTCACTCAACAGCAAATATATTCTGCTGTTCAGCTCTGAAAAATGCAGTTACTGTGGTGAAATATTATTTTTATAACGTTTGTTGAACCAGTCTTTCTGTAAAAGACCGTTCGGTTCTTGTAGTCAAACCACAAAATGTGATATCTGCAATTTGGACTTAAGTGATAAATACAATTTAAAAGAGTTGTGCAAATTGAACATGAACAGCAATCACTGAGTTGGAAATTAAAAAGTAAATGCAGACACAAAATGCCATCAAAAGTATTAGCAGACATCCTGAGCCGTAAAACACATCGAGCTAAGTGCTGATTTCAGTTTACAATCGTTAATTAGCCCCGAACACAAAACACAAGAGCAAATCGGAACGCCTTTTTTTTTTTTTTTTTTTTTTTTTGTCATACTAAACCTTTATTCCTAATTAAAAATTCTTCTTGATAAAAGAGCTGGTTAAAATGTCAGAAGATCCTTGATGTTGATGAGATTTCTTCTCTGAGATCACGGCATTAAAATGCCGGCCCAAACTAATGAGCAACTCTCACCTCGTTTCACTACGTACCTACGTGAAATATTTGGACCTGTTGGTGGCAGAGGGAGAAAAGTTATGTAGAAGCTGAAATTACTGACATATTTTCATGAAATCGTTAAGGTTGCTACCAAAGTTCAGCAAAATTCATATTTGTGAAGTCATTTTAAAAAACTATGAAAAGACTGAACTATTAAACTATTTCTGCTGCTTTTAAAAATTATTCTGACAAGAACTGGATATTCAGATCTTTTTAAGTGTGTTTCCATAATGTACAGTAAATATCTTACCTGTTGTAGATAGCACATTGCCTCACTTCAGAGAAAAATAGCTAATTTATCTTGTTTATTTGGTTTTATTTATCAATTTCAATTCAGTTTATTTATATGGCACCAAATCGCAACAGAAGTCGCCTCAGGACACTGAACAGAAACATGCACCTACATACAAAAGCCAATTAGTAAAGTTCACGATCTATAAAGGAAGATAGCAGACTCGTTGAATCTTCACTTCGTCGCAGTCTCCCATTCTGAGCAAGCACAATGGCAACAGTGGAAAGGAAAAACTCTTTTAACAGGAAGAAACCTCCAGCAGAACCAGGCTCAGGACAAAATCATTTATCCTTTATTTAACCAGCGTATGAGATAAACAGTTCTTTATCAAGAGAAACCTTGGTGCACCATTACAAAGTTAATACAAGCTAAAAACTACATCCATCCATCCATTATCTTTTACCTGCGTATTCCATTTTGGGTCACGGAGGTCGCCGGTGCCCATGTCCAGCAATCACTGTGCGAGGGACGGGGTGCACCCTGGACAGGTCTCCAGTCCATCACAGGGACACATAGAGACAAACAATCATTCACTCTCTCACTCACACCAAGGGACAATTTAGAGTTACCAATCAGTCTAACATGCATGTTTTTGGTCTGTGGGAGGAAACCAGAGTACCCGGAGAAAACCCACGCATGCACGGAGAGAACATGCAAACTCCACACAGAAAGGCCCCCTGACTGGGATTTGAACCGGGAACCTGTGTGCTGAGAGGCAGCAGCTCTACCAGTTGCACCACCGTGCTACCTCGTGTTAAAAACTACAATTTAATCAAAATTCATTCAACCTTTATTCAAACAGGTTAGTCCCATTGAGCCACGAGGACTCATTTACAAGAGAGACCTGGAAACACAAATCAACATCAAATACAATAAAATACAATACAATACAATACAAATACAATAAAATACAATACAATACAATACAATACAATACAATGCAATACAATACAA
>NC_056501.1:27105314-27106958 GCF_014905685.2 Nematolebias whitei | reverse complement strand
TGATGTTCAATGTTTTATGTTATGAGTGCTTAGTGTATATTTAGTTGATGTTTTTCTTAGTTCATATCTTAGATGTTAATACTGTTTTTCTTATACATTTTATTGTTGGATGTAACTGGGACCTTGTGTACATAATTTCACTCCACCACATGTACCACATGAGGTGCGAATGACAATAAAGAAACTCTGACTCTGACTGACTCTGACTCTGATATTCCTCCCCTGTCATGTTGTACTAAATCTAAATGATGGTTCTAGTGTATGTTTGTTTTTGAAATTTGGAATACTAGTCCAGTTTCATTCATTCAATTAATTAGCACATCCCTGAGGCAGCTCAGTGTGCCTAACTATAAATCCAAGGTGACGCTCACAGATTTATACAGTTTGGTGTTAACAGCAACCATAAAAATATCAACAGTTTTAGGTCCTGCATTTGCCTGAACCGAGAAGGTGAGACATCCCACTGTAACACTTTGGCAGCCACATTTTTTTATTGTTACTGTGAAACAGCAAATGCACATACAGGTGAGTGTGAGAGTTTCATTAAACTACGAGCTGATCTGCTGGAGGACCTCCACCACGTATGGCTTCTCATTCTGGATGAATGATCTTTGTTCCTGACTGCCTGGCTCCCTCCATCAAACCTGGCCAACACTCATAATAAATGATAGTGTGGGACAATGCCCTATTTTCACGACAGAGTCATCTGTCATGCCAGTCCAGACAAAGCCCCCAGAGTTTCATCATTTTCACCTACTGTTCACACTCAAGTAACAAAAAACGAGAGAAAACACGTCATCTGTTCGGTAATAGCCGGGGGATGCCTTGAAAGCATACTCTGTGTGATTACTAAATCAAACACATTTTCTCTTAGGGCTTCTAACATGGAGTTATGGAATACGTTCTGACTTTCAATCTGTCTTAGACTTCTGATGCAACTGTTCAAATCTTATTTTTTTAAAACATATATTTGTATTTATGAATAAATCTGTCCCTGATTCTGGTCAGTATCCTTTTACCTAAGAGCTTGTGTTCAATTTCACACATTAAATGCCTAATTAACCTCTTAATTACATTACACAGGCAGACACTTGATGCTTAACGTCATTTTGCAGGTTAATCAGGTCAGCTTCTATGCCTTGCCAAAGCAGAAAAGGACCCTGTGGACTTGTTGTAATTGTACACTTGACACAACCATTACATACACTATGACTCATCTCATCTCTGGCCATGAAGGCAAAGAGGTGGATAGGGCTGCATCTCCATATATGGGCATATAATGTTTTTCATGCTGCCGTAAAGCCTCCAATAGCATTGGAATACAATATAATGCATAAAATAAATAAATGTAATACAATAGAATACAATGCATCATGATAAAATGTAATACAATACAATACATCATGATAAAATGTAATACAATACAATACATCATGATACAATACAACACATCATGATACAATACAATACATCATGATACAATACAATACATCATGATACAATACAACACATCATGATACAATACAACACATCATGATACAATACAATAAAACACATCATGATACAATACAATACAATACAACATGATACAATACAATACAGTACAACATGATACAATACAATACAGTACAACATGATACAATA
>NC_056501.1:27076738-27105304 GCF_014905685.2 Nematolebias whitei | reverse complement strand
TACAGTACAACATGATACAATACAATACAGTACAACATGATACAATATGATACAATACAATACAATACATCATGATACAATGCAACATATCAATCTACAATACAATTGAATACAGTGCATCATGATACAATAAAATACAATACAATACAATACATCATGATACAATACAATACAACACATCATGATACAATACAACATGATACAATACAATACAATGTAACAATACAACATAATACATACATGATCAGTCTTACATCGGGGAAACTAAACAGCCACTGGCCAAAAGGATGGGCCAGCACAGAAGATCAACATCATCAGGCCGGGACTCTGCGGTCTACACTCATCTCCAGGCCAGCGGTCACTCTTTCAAGGATGAAGATGTTCACATCCTGGACAGAGAGGAACGATGGTTTGAGAGAGGAGTAAAGGAGGCCATCTTTGTGAAAAGAAATCGTCCATCATTAAACAGGGGTGGAGGCCTCCGTGTTCAACTGTCCCCCTCTTACAATGCTGTGATTGCTAGTATCACTCAGCCCTCTGTGAACAGTAAACAGCCATCAGTGTGCTAATGATCCATTGTTAGGCTGATGGTCCTTCTTGAACATGTGATCAGCTGGTTTTGGTTGTCAGCAGCAAAACTGGTTGATCCACTCTGAGACGGTGCTATTTAAGAGACTGAGCTGAAAACAGCTCCTCAGACTGAAGAAGTCTCTTGGATGAGAGACAAAACGTTTCTATATTTTTTTGCTTTGTGTTGTTTTTTGTTTTTTTGAATGTCCAGAGGACCAGATTGAACTTTTTTGGATTTTTCTACCTGGATTATTGAGCATGCATCAGGATAATACACAATACATAAAAATAATTTTGACATTGTTTTCCCAACAACTGACTTTACGAAGTGTCTTTAAGAAGTACTCTTAGATTGTTGAAGTAAGTGAAGAATCTTCCGTGGAAAAATAATCATCACTGTTGTGGCCCCTCATTGGCATCCATAATAAATTTGGATTTAATTATTATTATTAACCTTTATTTTAAGCAGGCAAATCCCATTGAGGTCACATATCTCTTTTGCAAGGGAGGCCTGGGCCTGAAGGCAGCTAACATGCATGTTTTTGATCTGTGGGAGGAAAATGGAGTACCCGGGGAAAACCCACGTACGCACAAGAAGAACATGCAAACTCCACACAGAAAGACCCCAGGTCCAACCGGGAATTGAACCCAGGACCTTCTTGCTGCGAGGTAACAGTGCTAACCACTGAGACATTGTGCTGCCAATGAATGAATTGATTAATAACATTTTCATACTGCGACAACCCACAAATTGCTGTTAACCAAATAAACATTTATTTTATGGTATTCTTTCCTTGTGGTTTGAGTTTTATATTTATTTAATAAATACAATAACTGCAAACATATCAGTGACATATTCCAATAGGCAATTATATACAAATCACAAAAACCACATAAACATGAAATGTAAATTTTATTATCCATATCATAATTTTTATTCTGGTTTGACATGATGATGCAAAGGACTTGTGGCTGCAGACTTCAGCTGTTTCTCTTCTGAAGAAAATAAAACTTGAAGCCCGACCAGCTGGAGGATGACATAAGCACAATGCATTTCATACAGCGGCATGTACGTCCACTGACAAAAGGATGCCATTTGTTATCAGAATGATATTTTACAAAAGTGACATTTGGTCTGAGACAAACGACACTCGCTGGCAAACAGAGACAAACATGTAGGCACATGCTCTTTAAAAGTCACACCTAGAAACACAAACGTCCTCACCAGATAACAAGTGACACAACATGAAGCAGCACGTTTTAAGGGATTTCTGACAGAATCTGTCTCTGTTTCCCCTTTTGGCCATTTCATCTCCGTCCCAACGTCTACTCTAGGTGATAGATACACATTTACATGGCAGAGGAAGTGCTGTGAATGCTATGAGTTAGGCACCTGGTCGCTGACAGGCAAAGACAGAGTACTCTGAGAAATAAATGTAACAGCACTATCTATCTGGGTTATTAAAGTCCCCCCTCAGGATTCTTCTCAGCTTCACACTGGCCATTATGTAGGCCACAGAAACAATGCAAGACAGAGAGATCCAGCTGTTGGTAACACAGCAGAGGAAATAACTACAGAGAGTCAAATACTCTGTATCCTTTCCTGAAAGCCAGCTCCTCACTAGACAGGGTAATGAAAGAATGTGAGAGGAGTTCGTATGCTTGTTAGCGACTATGACATGGAGTGGAAAATCAGTGTATGAGTGTGTTTTATACTGCGTCAACATGACAAACACATTGAAAGTCATTATCACTCTACCCTTTACTGGTTAGATGAGGAAAAATGTTGAATAAATAGTTGTTTTTCCTTGAGAAACAAAGATCAAACTTCTTTACTGCCAAGCTGAGCAGGCAGGCAAACTTTTTTGAGTGCTGCAGAATTGTAAATTGCTGTTGAGGAAAAAAAAAAGAAATGTCTGGAATGAGTTGAAAAGAAACCACACACAATTTTTTTTTTTTTTTTTTTTTTTTAATGAATGTAAAAGCACCATCAATAAAATAAACGTGATTGCACTGATGTTCTGCATGTAGACGGAGACAGTAGATGAACGTTTGTAACTGATCGTGTTGCCACCTTCCTGGCTCTGGAGCTGAATGTTCAAAAGGATTAGTCTTCGAGTTGATGGATTAAAGCTAGGTGGGAAGGAGAGGAGAGCTCTGCGAGGAGAAGAAAGAGAAGAACATTTGCACACTAATCCTCAGTTGGTTTGGTGGCGAAGAATAAGAGTATTTAATGTAAGAATGATTGTGCGGATGTTCCCATTCTGGCCGGCTACGCCCCCAGTGTTCTTCTCTCTTGGCAGCTCCTTACTCTTTACTTAAGACTATTGAATTAGCAGGCTAAAAATCTCATAAAGTAGCCTCCCTCTGCCTTGTACTTGCAGGTTTGCACACTTCCTTTTAATCAAAAGGCTTTGGTGGCTGATATAAAAAGTCTCTGCAGTGACTCCAGCAGCACTAACTCATTCGCAATGCAATTACACACACACAGGTTAATGAAATAAGGATGCAAAACAAGCGAGTGGCTGATGCTAAGACACAAACAATTACGTTATGCACAAGGAACCTTCCAGATGCTTCTCACTAAATCTGATCTATAGTCAACACTGTATGTACAGTATACTTAAAGGGATGTTTTGAGCATTTAAAGTAGAGTTTTGTGTATAAATGTGAACAAATAATATCTTACCTGTTGAAGGATCTCTGTTAAAAAGAAACAACACACGAGTAAATTCAACCAAATAACAAAAAATGGTAAATTACAAAAAAAATCTGGTCAAACAATAAAATCTGATCAATTTTTAGAATCTAAAATATTAAAAGTCAGATCAATTTGAAATAAAGTCAAGTCTTTAAAAAGTCACAAACTATAGACTTTTAAATACAAGGTCATTTACAAACAATAATTACCTTTTTTTGCGAGTGCTAATAGCAGTTAGCTGGGTAGTTATTTAAGTTATCTAATAAACTTGTTTCACTTAATAAATTATAAGTTGTAATATTTAAAAAAACATTAATAAGCAGCAATAATATTTAAAACAATAAAGTGACAAGAAAAAAAGCAAGCTGGGTAAAAAATAAAACTTTCACAATTTAGTAAAAATTCAGCCTTTCAGCCTATCAAGCTGATTGATTCAAAGTGCAAACAATGTCCTATAAACTCATGGCCTGTCACAATAACAAATTTTGCTGGGTGATTAATTGTCTCAAAAATTATTGCGATAAACGACAATATTGTTTGAAATTTGACAATAATTATTTAGTAATTACTGTCAAATTTAAGATGAAATGTTGGTTAATTTATTTTGAGTGTAGTAACTTTTTTGACCACCGGATGGCAGAATAAGACTGTTTGAACCGAAGGATGGATAGTGAGGGAGCGAGCAGTGTGTCTCTTTAAGAAAACTTGTTGGTGGGAGGCCCCTTGACGTGACATGGGCTGTCTCTCCTTCCTTTTTTCAGTTTTCAAAATGGCGGACGCTCGGTGTGGTTTGAGCTCTTTAGCATAGCATTTTTCACACAAAGCTTTTAGTAAAAATAAAAAAAATCAGTAAACAAGTTCTCAGCTTCTTTTAGCAAAGAAAAACAATTTTTTATATGAAGGCACGGGTTTCAACCGTGAATTTTGGAGCTTCGACAAGACGGAGTTTTTTTCCCCGAGGTCGGCCGGTTAGCTTAGCTCGTAGCTTAGCTTCTCAGCCTAGCTGCTTTTAACGATCCACAAACAAATGTTAAAATGAAGGGAGGGGTCAGTGAAGAGCACCAGAGCCTTTTGTCATCCAGTGTCTTCAGTAGAAAGAGACACAAAGAAACGATAAAGCCGATAAATAAAAATGAAGTTGATGATTTTCATTTATTGTGCGATTAATTGATTTATTGATTATTGTGACAGGCCTACTCATGAATAACCTGTTTATAAACATTATTAGCTCCTTCATAGATGTATCCTTACCTCTAGCTGCAGCAGTACCAGCAGGAGTATCATAATATTTTAGTCAAAATAACTGTTAAAATTGAAAATGATTTAAAACTTTATAAAATAGAATTTACATCAAAGGCTGTATTATATTTACATTAGAGTTATTGTAAGATTGCATTTATCTTTGTTTGGATGTGGGTCTGCTAGAACTGCACTGAAGAAATAATGATAAGCTGCTGTGCAGGCCTTAAAACAAGTCCAGTCTTCAAATGTTTAGAGCGGTTCGTGAAAGTGCTAATACTTAAACCTTTACATTTTGCATTACATGGTTGTTTTGGCAGAAATGTGAAATTATTGCCACAGAAATCCTAAAGCCTGCTATTGCTGTTTGCACTACCAAACAAACAAAAAAGATTTAAATATCAATGTTATCTAAAACTGACTGTGATGTAAAGATTTTTTAAAATAGCAACGCACATTTACAACAGTCATGCTTCAGTCCTGTCAGATCTTAAAACAATTTATCCAACCTGAGGCCATCAAAGAGCTGTCCACAACAGGTAAGATATTATTTGCTCGTAACATTTACACTGAACTCTACCGTATTTTTCGCTGTATAAGTCACAATTTTTTTTGTTGCATAATTGACATGTCCTGCGACTTATAGGCTGAAGCAACGTATTTATGGATTTTTCCCCATATTTATAAACCATTTTTTGGCTGAGATATGAACGTTTTCATTCATTCTGACTGGAAAAATCATGCAGTACCAATTTGAACCACGTGATGGTAGCAGAGTAGTAATAATAATAAAAAAAACTAAAAAGTACATGCTCAATAATCCAGGTACACAATCCAACAATTTTCAATCAGGTCATCTGGACCTAGTAGTAATAGTAGTAACAGTATGAATATGGCATGCTGTTATATCATGTAATAGGTAAACGTGGCTATAATGACAAATTCAAAAAAGTTCAAGACATAAACAACTGGACTTTATTTATTACACTTTATACTTCCTTGTTTTGTTTTTTTCTTGAACTTTTTTGAATTTACCATGTCCTGGATGACTGAGAATCATCACCAGCTATTAATGACACAATTGACCTGCCATAACCTCCCCACCTTTCTTCTCCTCGTTGCTTGGAACCGTTCAAACAGCTGCACTGTCCCGGCAAAATGCAGCTAATTTGACCATTAAAGTGCATTTATTAAGTAAACTTTAGACTGAGACGTACCTTTGCTATAATTTCGAGCAAACAAATAATTGTTTTTAAGTGTTAATCTTATTCAATTCTTGTTAAAGTTCTCCTGTGCACGCTCCCGCAGCCGCCATTTGGCAGCGAATTGCTTTTTGGCACAACACCGGTCCACGTTTCCGGTTTCTCAGTGGTGACGCGTAACAAACGTGACGTATACGGCGAAGCGACGTATTTCTGGATTTTTCCACTTTATTAGACAAATATGGACAGATGTGACAAGTACGGCGGAAAATACGATACTTCAAACTGGTCCAAATATTATGTCTGCAACACACTGCGGGTTGGTGCTGGTGTGATGGTGCTCCCGTGCACCAAGTCAGCAAAGCCCTGCACTGACAGGGAGGTCATTAAGGTGGTGTTTAATTAAGGCCGAGAATAAGGTCAATGCTGGAAGGACAAACATATTGTAATAAAGTGTGAGAGATGTTTGCAGGAGGATCCCTCAGCGCTCTCATACATCAGACCGGGCCACGACCACCACGGCTCTATTTTGTACCCCGGCTATTTCCTATGCAGATTAAAAGCCCATTCATCAATTCACGCTCACTCTCTTTCTGATTACATGTGTCTCTGCTGCTCTTCTACTCTCTCCTCACCCTCTGAAGCTCACTCTGGCCTTAATGGTACCACAGGAACCAATGTGCTGTCGTTGTCCTAATTAAATCAACCTGTCGGGGCCAGCAGGTGAATCCACTCACCTTTGCTGCGACTCACTCACTTCAACACGTTCGAGCTGACCTTGACCATGCTAATCTGTCGCTCCTGCACCTGTAGAGCCAGGCAGGACCCAGATGACAACAGGGGCTCAGAGAGATCAGAAAAAAGGCTCAAATCACACGAAAGGCGGACAATCGCGCCACAAATTCAACCTTAGCGAAGACGAAAACGCTCATAACTCAGTTTAGCAAATACTGAGCTACACCTTGGTGGGGCAGTAGCTGAAAGTCATCAACACATGCCTTGAGCGAGAGATTGTTAACGATCTTTGCTTAAAACTTTAACATTAACCGTTGGAGTCGACGCCGTCTGTTGGCGACATAACTCATGAACCAGTGGACAGAGTTTAATGAAACTTTCAGAAAATAATGACGGGATGTGTGTCTACAGCTGATTATCTCTTGGAGTCAACCTAACTCAAGATGGCTACCACAGCTGATCAACCTTAGCTAACAAACAAAGGGCTGTAACTCAGCCTGTTTTACAAGTAGTGTGCTCAAATTAGGTTTGGTAGTCGCTGAAAGTCATCCCCAACAAAAATTTTAGTGCAAAAAAGATAGTTCAAGATTTTTGTTGAAAATAATACTCTGCCAATATGCAGTTTTTCAAGATGTTTGCTAGTTTTCATGTATTTTTTTATCCCACTTTTACTTTGGGTCCTATGTTGAAACTGCTTTTATATGACTGATGCGTACAAAAACAGACTTGATTCGAGGTAAGCTGTGTCCTATTGACTGCAGCTACTTTCCAAGAACGACGCAGAGCCCACGCCAGAGTCAAATGTTTACACGAGTTCTTTACCTGCAAACAAAATAATAAATGCAGTTTTCTATCTCGTTGCGTTAAGATGAATAAATGTCACGGCAGATCTCCTGCCATGAAATTAACAATTAAAGAGGCAATTTCCCCCCATACTGTAGCTCACAGCAGCGTTTGTTCGACTGCGGTGAATTGCATTTTTGTATCGTGGCAACCACGAGCACAAGTTTAACATGGTCTTTGGATAACAAGCGGGGCTGCATATAGACGGAGAGCGTGCTGCGAGTCGAACTGAGCCGTCCAATTTCTCTCAGCGCAACACCTTCATGGAGAGTCTGAGAGGAAGATGAATCAATTCTTAGGTCAACTCCTTGACCACGCTCACTATAAAGAAATCTGTTTGAAGGTCCACACGAGGGAGTTGTCTTAATACAGACCTTCAAAACAACTTCCTTCTAATTGTATTGTTTTTATTTGTTCATGGGAACATTTTACACTGCACTAAAAAGGTTGGGTGTTGTTAGAAATACCTATTCAAAGCGACCTGAATGTTTTGGGGTTTTTTTCCCCACCAAGGAAAAGAATCGTTGGTTTATAGTTGAGCTGCTTCAGTTCTCAGCCCAAAAAAAAAAAAAGAAAAGGAATAGTAAAAAAAAAAAATCTTCTCAGTTCAGACGAGCCAAGTGTCAGAGAGCCAAAATCAATATGTCTGACAAGAGCATGTGTGATTTGATGAGACGCCTGTCAATCATGCAACACATCTCAAAAAGCCTCCTCTCGTCCCTGAAGCCCTCGAACATCTGTGATGGAGCAACGGTTCCAGGAGAGGACGTGAAAGTCACAAAAGGACAAAGGAAACTCTGACACTCCTCTGTTTTTAGACGAGTATTTTAGAAATCAAAAGCTCTGGCTTCATATGTGAAGACTTTTCATCTTTGAATTGGGGGATGCGGGGGGGGGGGGGGGGCTCCCAAACATTGAGTTATTTTAAGGTATCAAACAAAACAAATTTAAGTTAGTTAAAGATATAGTGTTTGTTATTTAAAATGGGTTTCTATGGTGTAGTTATCAAGAGTCAGTATCTTACCTGCAGTAGACAGCAGTCAGGATGAACTCAGAGAGAAACTCCCATGAAGGAGTATAACTAATCAGACTGGGTCCAACTCCAGGAAGGATTTGAGTAATCTAAAACCACTCCAACCACCAACATTTCACAGCTGTACATTCAACTACTAAACTGTTCATTTATAATTTATTTATATATTTATTTTCATAACAAACCACTGTCTGCCGAGATGTTTTCATATTTTAATGTATTGTGTATTTTAGAATGTTTTTAACTGAATGTTTTTAATTGATTTAGCAAAGTTTGGTTTTAAGTTTTTTTTAGAGTTTTTAATCACATTTTTATTTTGTTTTATAAGCCAGATGTCAAAGACAAATCTCCATTTCATTGAATGTTATGGACAATAAAGTTGAATTGATTGATTGATTGATTGATTATACATCACATTATGTGATAATAATGTGGACTGAGTGCACCCAGTGCAGTATGTTTTGCAGCATAACGCTGTTGCAAGTCTTAACCTTGAAGACACATATACTGTAGCTGTGATCACAAATGACAGTCACGATATTTGAAATAACGAATTCTAATGAATTACGTTTTTTAAGATTTGAGTTGTTTTCAAATTTATAAATCTCATATATATATATATATATATATATATATATATATAGATAGATAGATAGATAGATAGATAGATAGATAGATAGATAGATAAGGGGGAGTGGCGGCACAGAGGCTAGAGAAGCTGGGCCTATGATCAGAAGGTTTCTGCTTCAACTCCCTAGACTGATAACATCAAAATGTGGGTGGGAAAGATGAAACCACACCTTCCTCCACCCTCATTTGCCCCAATCTGGGCCCTTGAATAATGCCCTTAACCCCCACCATCTGCTCCCACACATGCCCTAGATGGCAGCTCTCTGCTCCACACAGAGGGACGCGGTAGCTCAGTGGACTGTGATTGGGTCAGGAAGGGCATCTGCTGTAAAAACAATTGCAAAGTCTTCATGCGAGTTAGTTCACTGTGGCGACCCCTGAGGAAGGGAGCTGCTGAAAGAAGAAGAAAAAAAGTTCATGCTCAATAATTCAGGTAGAAAGTCCAACAAAATTAAATCAAATCATCTGGACGGTTTATTATTTTGTTGAGACATTTCGTCCACAATAAACTGAGTCCCACAAGCAACACAACCACATAGTGGACCAACCAGTTTGCTGGTGATAAGATGGATTCTCGCTCCTGCCCTCTCCCCCGTCGACTCCTCTGAAGCGGCCACAGCCAAAGTGGCTCAAAACATCAAAGCTCATGCTCAGTAATCCAGGTAGATAATCCAACAAAGTTATATTTATATATATATATAAACTAATAACTTATGCTTGTGTCAGCTTTAGAGATGGTAATGAGCAGTCTAATTTAAAGGCCCTACCTGCTTGTAAACTCATTTGATCACCGTATTAGTTAATAAACATATGCAGAAGGAATATAAACCAGAGAGTTTAACAAGTGTCTTTGAAATACTTTTTTCTGAATTGCAAATGAACAATAATTAGGCCTTTTCTTTCATTAAATTTTAAGATACCTTCCAGGCACAAGGACTGATCAACAAATTTAATTTCTTAACGACTTTACAATAAACCTTTTATTAAAATTCTGTTCAACAAATTGAAGTTGCCTCTCTCTGGATAATTGAAGACAAGAAGTCTCCTACGTTATCATTTTAGCACCTAGTCTCATTTCACTAAAGGTGATAGACTACGTTTTATACCACTATGACATAAACAAGTTTAGTGGAGGAGCTGTCTGTCACAGACCGTAGCTTTACATTCATTTTGAAACTGGAGGTTTGATGGCAAAATGAAATCAGCCAAATGTATTCTGTCACACAACAACACTGTCACCATCAAGTGGCTGCAGAGACTTTTATAAAGAACTACAGCAGTATTTGAAAGAAATGTATAACAACTGATGCTTTAAAGGACAGTCTGTCCCACTATGGAGCAGGTAACCTTGTAGTAACAAGGACATATTGTGATAGTCTTAACACTCGGGTGATGGTCAGTGTGGTCACATGACTTATACAGGTGCAGTTCTAATAGTGCAGCTGCTGGAAGAGCATATAGTTTGATCAGGTTTGAAAATGTTTGAATCCAAAATGTTTCTGTTTTTTTTTTAACATTCATAGAACCATGGGTGTGAGAGGAAACTGTGGGCGATTGAGGAGATAAGGAAAGGAGGTGGAGAGTGGACAGGCAGGTGAGCAGCAGGTGCGCACACAGAGGAGCAAAGGCTGGCGAGAAGGTTCTCATGCAGCGTCTGGATGTGATGAATTTCAAGGAAGGTCTGAAGAAATTGCACAACAGCTGTAACAAGGAACCAACAAGTAGCTTGGAGGTGAAAACAATCTGGCAAAGGTCTAGTGTCTGAAGCAGCCTTCAAATAGCAGTTCACTGAACGAGTCAATGAAGATCAGGTGTGACAGCTGTTGCTCGGGAGGTGGGAGCTCTGCTCGAGTGGACCACAGAACAACGAGAAGCTCACAACTCCATCTGATCAAAAACACGACAAGGAGAAAAAGGAAAGTAAAAAGAGAAAAAGAAAACTGTAAAATGACTAATCCTGACATTCTTCACTGCTGTTATTTAACAATAATGTCAAAATGAGTCATTTTTATCTCTTTTTAGTGGTTTGGTCAAATCTTTTCAAAACCCTTAACCTGTTCTTACAGTCCATCTGACTACAACTTTGGAAACTACGTATGTAGAGCTCGTATCTGCTGTTCCTCTAAACTAATCAGAGAAGACAAAATCTACAAATATAAAATCCTGTCAGCTCAAGCTTCCATTTATTTTATCTTCATTTTGTTTCTAAAAAAAAGATTAATGGTGATTAAATGTATTTTTGTGAAACCGTCAAACTGTTTAATCGTTTTGTGAATTAGTTTCAATTTTAGCCCTATTGCAATTTATTACAGTTTTTTATTGATTTTCATCCCATTTTATTTTTTAAAGGTATCAAAACTGTGGCACTTTGTTGCCCCATAAAAAAAAATACCCCACAGGACAACCAAATATGTTTTATTTGATTTGAAATAATATTGTTGGGAAACCTCAAGTAGCCTAAAGTGTAAATGTTTGATTACTTTTGTATTACTGAAACTAATAGAACTTTTCATGACATAAAAATAAAAATTTAACTTGGACTAAAAGGAAAGGAGGAAATACTAACTGACTATAAAAACTCTGAGTCAGGTTCTAAACATGTTCAAACACACATTCACAGTTTGGAATATAATCTGCAATATTCTCAGCAGAAACAGGGGTTTTCAAAAGAAAAAAAGAGACATTCAGAGAGGAAGAGTTTTGTTTTAAAATAAAGAAAACTGTCCTGTTAGACCTCGGTGCTGCATTTTGATCACATTATTCTACTACAGAGGTTGAATATGATATTGGGATTACAGAAACAGCTCTAAAATGGTTTAATTGATACTTCACTGATCGATTCCAGTTTGCAAATGTAAATAATGAATACTCTTCATATACCAAAGTTAGTCATGGAGTTCCCCAGGAGTCAGTGCTTGGACAAATACTCTTTGTATATGCTTCTGTTAGGAAAAGTTATTTAACAGTATTGGATACATTTTCATTGTTATGCTGATGATACACAGTTATATTTATCCATGAAACGCAATGAATCCAATTAGCTACTTAGACTAAAAGCATGTCTTAAAGACATAAAAACCTGGGTGACCCTTAATTTTCTGCTTTTGAACACAGACACGGTAGATATTGAGGTTTTTGGACCTAAGCATTTTAGGAATAAACTTTGCAGCCTTTCACTTCCTTCGGATGACATTAATTTGGCCTCCAGTTCTAATGTAAACAACCTTGGTGTTATTTTTGATCAGGTTATAGATTTTAACCCCCACATTAAAAAAGTTACCAGGACAACTTTCCTCCACCTGCATAATATCACTAAGATTAGAAATGTGTTGTCCAAAAATGATGCAGAAAAACTGGTCCATGGGTTTATCATGTCTAGACTGGACTATTGCAATGGTTTGTTATCTGGGTGTCCAAAAAATTATTTAGACAATCATCAGTTGATCCAAAATGCTGCTGCCAGAGTTTTAATGAGCGTTAGTAGGAGAGCTCATATCTCTCCAGTTTTAGCTTCTCTCCATTGGCTCCCTGTCAAATTCAGAATTGAATTCAAAATTTTACTTTTAACCTACAAAGCTCTCAACAACCTAGCTCCATCTTATATTACAGATGTTATTGTTCCATACTTTTCTAAAAGAGCACTTCGCTCTCATACTGCAGGTTTACTTGCGGTTCTTTAGTTTCCAAAAGCAGAATGTGAGGAAGATCTTTCAGTTATCAGGCTCCTCTCTTGTGGAACCAACTTCCAGTTTCTTTCCATGAGGCTGACACATTGTCCAGTTTTAAGATTAGGCTTAGATTAGCTGCTATGCTGCTGTAAACTTAGACTGCTGGAGGACAAATTGACCACATTTCCTCATTTCGCTGCTGTCTTTACTCACTGTTCTCTACCTGTTTGTGTTTGTAAGTATTTATATTCTTAACATGTGTTTTTTTTCTTCTTCATATCTTTCCAATAGAAAGTACACCTGGACCTGATATTCTCTTTGTTTGTTCCTTCTTCTTGTCCTCTCAAACCCCCAGCCGGTCAAAGCAGACGGCCTCTACCTATCTTTGCCTTTCCTGTGTTTTATTTTAGAGACTCTCAGATAATTTTTTAAACAGTTTAAAGTATTTCTTATTGAGATCTTTTTGTGGGGAAATTTCTGCAATTTTTGTGCCTACAGAGTCTTCAGAGGAAAACTGATAATCTTGGGTTTGACCCACTAAAATCAAAAGTAATGACTGAATTTCACAAGTTAGATTAAACTTTTTCTTATTTGACAGCCCCCACCCACCATCATGATGAAGCTGGTGTAGGATACTGGAAAGAATGCAAAGCCTTAAAAAAGAACCCCTCATTTAATTCTCAGGCAGAGCTGTTAATGTGCTGCCCCAATCTGTGGCGTTTTGTACAATGCTGTTATTTTTGTTTCACTTGTTGTTTGCCAGGGTTTAGGTGACAAAACTCCTTCGTTTCACAGGTTTTATGGTCTCACTTTCTTCCATAATGCTAACAGAAAAGGAATTCATTTACACCTGCTTCTGGTACATAAAAACAGTGCATGTATAATCATCTTTGATTTGTTACTGATTTATTTGTATATTTCATTGCAATGTTTACTCTGAGAAATGCTTCCAAAGCTACAAAGAAACCAATATTCTGCTCTCACTCACTCTGATGATTATATGAATTTGCCACTACACATTAGTTGTACTTGCACATTCCTCAATCCTGCATAACACAAACACTTGATGAGTCAGGGTGTCTGCCTTCTGGATTGCAGCAGATATCTTATGAAGGAATTTTATTAAAATTTCACCTGGGTGTTGCTCTGCTTATTTATCTGATGTGCAGTTTTATGTGCCTCACGTATCCACACAACTGCATCGACAGATTGAACTCTCAGCGAGCTGAAATCCAAGGTTATCATTGCATACAGTAACAGCTCTCAGACAGGCAGTTCCTTGTGGGACGTTGCAAGGATTGTGCACGATGCTGGTCACTGGGGACCTGCAACATTTTTGCTTTAATAAATGAATAGTCAAGTCAACTTTATTTATAAAACACATTTAAAACAGAAACCGTTATCAAAGTGCTTAACAGCAACATCAATGAGAGTAAAATTGGTTGAATGAAGAAAAAAAAAGTAAAAATAACACGCACTAATGATAGTACTAAATAATTAATTAAAAGCATTAAAAACATAGGAACACAGAACAAAAAATACTAAATCAACTCACACTGTATGAAATGCCTGAGAAAACAGATAAGTTGTTAGCAGAGATTTGAACACAGGAAGGGAGGTGGCCTGCCTAATCTTGGGGGGCAGGTTGTTCCAGAGTTTGAGGCCCATGACTGAAAATACCCAATCACTTCTGAGTTTCAGTCTTGTTTTTGGAACAGGATCGGATGATCTCAAGGCCCGAGAGGGAACATATGGTTCCAATAGCTCAGAGAGATAAAGGGGTATGAGGCCATTTAGGCACTTATACGTCAACAGAAGAATTTTAAAGTCTATTCTAGTACGCACAGGGAGCCAGTGAAGGGAGGACAGAACTGGTGTAATATGCTCAAACCTACAAGTTCCTGTTAAGAGCCGAGCAGCAGCATTCTGGACAAGCTGAAGACATGAGATGGAGGCCTGGCTGACCCCAGCATAGAGTGCATTGCAATAGTCCAATTGGGTCATGATAAAGGCATGGACTAGTTTCTCAAGGTCGGGTCTGGACAATAATTACTTGAGCATTGCTACGTGCTTTAATTGGAAGAAGCTTTTCTGCAGAACAGAGTTGATTTGTTTGTCAAACTTGAAGTCCGAGTCTAAAACCATCCAAGATTTTTAACAGACTGCTTAAGATATGGCTGAAGGGAGTCCAGGTTTACAGGATTGGAGGTGGCGGTTGAGCTAAGACTAAAGACAATGACTTTAATCTTTTGATTATTAAAACTTAAGAAATTTGAAGCCATAATGTCATCCAGACATGTTGGGAGAGAGTGAATGGAGCAAACACTGGTTTCAAAGGCAGATAAATCTGACAATCATCAGCATAGAAAGAAAGACCATGTTTCCTCAGGATATACCCCAGTGTGAGCAAATAGAGTGAGAACAGAAGGAATCCAAAAATCGAGCCCTGTGGGACCCCACAGGAAAGAGGCTTTGATTCAGATACATTATTACTAACCTTGACACAAAATTTCCTGTCACTCAAGTATGAACCCATTCTAATGATTCACCTGTAATCCCAACCCACTGTTCCAGCCGCGATATAAGGATACTGTGGTCAACAGTATCAAAAGCAGCATTAAGGTCAAGGAGTACAAGTACCACAAATTGGCCAGAATCATTTGATACCATAATATCGTTACAAACCCTCACTAACGCCGTTTCGGTGCTGTGAAGTTGCTTAAAACCACACTGAAAAATCTTGAAAATTCTGTTCTCATTCAAAAACTCATTCTATCGAATAAAAATTATTTTCTCCAAGATTTTGGACAGAAAGGGAAGTTTCGAGATTGGTGTGAAATTTGAACAGGTTGAAGGGTCAAATCCAGGCGTACTAAATCAAACTGCGTTTTGTTTGTGATTATACATATAGTGTTCAGTCATTATTTACACCTATTCTTGCTTTATGAGGGTACAAAAAAAACAACAACTTTGATTCATAATTAGAAAGCCTTGAGAGTTTGGTTAGATTGTGTGTGTTGGTGCATCTCGCCTACAGAAAAAGTGCATGAGAATGACCTAGCTGATGCCTGACACACAGACACAGCACTGCAGTTAATATGCATCCACCTGCTGCCTGAAAAGAGACATTTTGAAACTGACAGCTGTGATACATAACAGTTCTTCCTTTGGTTCAGTCCCTCCATCTCACTCTCCATTCCTCCTCCGTCTCATTTAACTTGATCCTCACTCAGTTTGTTCCTCTTCATATCTCTTTTTTCTTCCCTCCACACACTTTGCCTCCACTCCCTGTCATGGCTATCTCTGACACCTCTGTTCGTTTGCCAAATGTCACATGACAAACCCTGAAATACCAGCTGAGCAGTCAATATGGCAGAGAAATGATGGGTGGTCATTTTTGTCTGGCATGTTCTGTTGTTCCCAAAGGTGCTGTGGACTCTGAAATATATTTTATTGTGGAAATAAAGCTGAAATTTGAAAAGCCCAAAGTGGACGTATTTTGATTTCACCATCCTAATTGCAAGAGAAAAAAATTGTTATTATGTTTTGTTTCTGGGATGCACAGGTGCATAAATTAAATCTCTATGCAAACAGTCTGGCAATGTTCATGAAAATGCACAGAGCACATGTCATATTATGCTCATTAACTTGCTTATTATGTTATTTGAAGGTGTCTTCCTGAACACATACATATTTTAGCATTAAGACAATGCCTTACTTTCTATTGCCACTGTCAAAATCCTTTTGAAGTGCAGAGTTTTATGTCTTACTGTCAAAACACCAAGTGTGCTCTGATTGGACAGCTGCTTGAAAGTGGGTCTGTTAGCCGTGCTGTTAAAGAGAGCTGCTCCATCTTTGTTTGAGGTGTGCTCAAGTAGCCACTGGCAAACAGTATGCAAATGTTTTCATGAGGATATTAAGTCGAGGAAGAAACGTCTGGACTGTCAATAAGGTGTTTTAAGCTGTGATATCTCGTGGGAGAGAATAATTTTCTCTGCTGAGAACTTAAGGCTCTGTAAGTCCAACTGAAGCCCCAAAAGTCCCAATTAAGCTAATACAGAATTAACAAACTTAAAATAGGTAAAAAAAAAAAAAATCACCATGTTTGTTATGAAACAATTATTAGAGTTCGCAAAACTGCTTTGAGAATTTGCAGACGTGTCAAGCTAATCTACTGGATTAAGGTTCCCTTCACAGTGGACGACTACCCCACTGTGACGCCAAAAATAAGACAGAATGTGGGTGGTCTTTGCAGGGTCCTCAGGTGGAAGTGGGATCCCTATTACTGGTGGTAAGTCCACAATGGTTGTGAGCATGTAAAACTTCCAAAGCAAGGTGGTGGTGCTGTAACATTGTGGTGACGTCTTATCAAGGTCCTGGGTGGATCTTGGTAGTGTATATGGATGACATGGGGTCTGTGCTAGGTCTCAGATATGACTATGATTGTGACAAGGTCAAGGAAACGACCTAGCACTGACGTGATACCTGGAGCTACAGCTTGACATGGTCCAAGAGAGTTCTGCCAGTGTGGGCGTATAGAGAGGGGTGAGGGAGCAGGAGAGTGACATGGGAGGTGAAAAACATCAGAATAGAAATCTATTAAAAGCAAGTACTGAAAGCATGAGAACTCTGTGATTGTCTTCACGCTGAAGAAGGTTTTCCAAACTTGCTGTGATCCATCCTCGCTTTAATAGGTCACGAAAGATCAAAGAGGGGTTGTCATTTAATGTGAAGAGGTTATTGGCAGACCTTTCTTGTATGTTTTTTTTAATACTTTACAAGATACGTGCGCAAATTATATGTGGGTTTCCCCTTTACAAAGAAGACTATTTTAATCAGAAGTATATTTGGTTTATGTACAAATATTTTGCCCCTGAACACTATTTAGACATCATGATGGCTCAGTGGTTACTGTTGCCTCACAGCAAGAAGGTCCTGGGTTCAATCCCCAGTTGGACCTGGGGTCTTTCTGTGTGGACTTTGCATGTTATTTCCGTGCTGCATGGGTTTTCTCCGGGTACTCCTGTTTCCTCCCACAGACCAAAAACATGCATGTTAGGCTGATTGGTAACTCTAAATTGTCCCTAGGTGTGAGTGAGAGAGTGAATGGTTGTTTGTCTCGTTTGTCTCTATGTGTCCCTGTGATGGACTTGCGACCCGTCCAGGGTGTACCCCGCCCCTCGCACAGTGATTGCTGGACATGGGCACCAGCGACCCCCGTGACCCAAAATGGAATAAGCGGGTAAAGATAATGGATGGATGGATTTACTATGCAACAACATGGAGTCACGCCATTGTCTTTAGACTAAGCAAAAGAGAGGACTTAAAGGCTTGTAGTTTTGAAAAATATAAAGTATTAAAACTTTATACACAATTTGGACACATGTAGTCTATAGATACAGGTTGCTTCCTAAAGTACTAGGAATTTTGATTGTAGGAAAGTTTGGAGTAGATTTAATCCTAGAGTTGGAAATAATAATTTTCTGTATGTGTTAGCTAAATAACATCTAAAGTAACAAGAAGCAATATGTTTTCTAGTGTGGAGTAAGTTTATGATGAAAAAATAGAAAAATAACATTTTGCTCCTTATAAGAGTTGATTTCCGTCATCCTGTTTAGCAAATAAAAGCAGATGCATTTTATTTACATGAAACAAGACAGTTACACAAGTAACTATAGTCTATCTGCAATTAATAGTTTCCATTCGAACCATTATTAAGAATTTAGGAAATAAATTCCTCACTTGTCTAGTGGGAAAAGCTGGATTCCTATTGCCAATTTAAAACAATTATTAATATAAAAGTGGTCTGAATTGTCTCTTTTAATGCAATTCCTAACAAACAAAAAACAAAGGTCAGTTTTTCCAGTCCAAACAGTTGCCAGAACTACATGTATTCACACTGCTGTCAGTCACAGAGCACGTTATAGTTTAAGTGTTGGAGATCTCCAAACACTCTGACAAGACAGACGAATCAATACGGAGGGAAAAAATCGTTAATAATAATCAGAGCATTTATTGGAATCTTTATGCCAGCTATTAAACAGTCCTGATTTTTTCACCCTGTCTTCATTTGAGGATCCAATTTGTTCTGACCTTTAATGACACAGCATGTAGCTGCTGGCTCAGGGAAGAGACATTAATAGACAGGGAAAAAAAACTACCAGCTTGCTCTACCTTTTCTTTAATAGAAAAAAATAAATAAATAAATATACACATACATACATATAAATAAATATACACATACATACATATACATATATATACATATATACATATATATACACATATATACATATATATATATATACACATATATATATATATACATATATATATATATATATATATATATATATATATATTATATATATATATATATATAAAATAAAATACTACAGCACAACCCATCTTTCTGTTTCTTTCTGTGCTTACATTCTCTCTGTTTCCAGTTTTATTTATCTAATTGAACATGTTTATGTGGCTTCCTGATGTCACCGTACACATCTCGGATCTTGTCATGCAGGAAATTGGAAACGGTTATTGTAGTCATTTATGAGACATCAAGTCTATCTTCGTAAATATCCAATGTTCAAGAGAAATGCATGCATCCAATTTTGAGAAAACTATTAAAATGTGAAACTGTGGGTACGCTCTTTGTGCAGATAATTATAAAAAGTAAACACAACGTTTTAACGGAGGCGTTCTTCGCCCCGACCTCTGTCACAGGCTTTGTCCCCCTGCAAGATCCTCGACATGCTAATTATGGCCGGCTTGTTTGTCGTGGAGACGCTCTGCCTCTTGTTTACTAATGAACACCATGTGTGTTGCTGCTGTAGTCTTTATTGGAATGGATTAGGTCACCTCTCTTCTTTTCTGCTGGCACACACGAGGACAAGCCCAAATGCTCATCCCTTCAAGCTACCAACCAGTCACACCTTCAAAGCACACCCCCCCCCCCCCTCCATCCAGTGTGTTTTGGCTCCTTTATGTGGTCTGCATGGTGACTCTTTTTACCTGCTGAGATGTGTGATCTCTGGGAGTTTGATCAGGCAGGCGCAGAGCAGCCAAAAAAGATCAAGGCTCTTTTAAAGTGCACCTTGATGAGATACCTGAGGGTAGCGCGTGACCTCCAGGGTCCTCCAATCCATGCACTGTTGTTTTGTTCTGCTAATTAAGAAGCAGTGTTCTGGCTGATTGCTTTCCAGTATGTAATTACTAAGCCGTCTACTGAGAGTGCTTTCCATCTGAGCACCAGCTTTTCCTCCTCAACCATGAAGAAGTTGGAGTTTGGCGATGCAGAAAGCCAGGGTCATCAACCTCATTTACCCAAAGAAAACCCAAGGTTTCTAAACAAGAACGAAGGACAAAGAGAGGCAGCTGCTGCAGTCAGTAGTTTACATGTGTTCATCGTGATCATTCATTTGGAGTTTTTATTGAATTATTTGAATCAGCCTTTTTTCCCATGGTGGAATGATTAAACAACAAACAGCTTCGAGGATTTATAAAAACAAAAATTGGGTGCGCAGGTTTGAATTTGTTGTAGATGATTCTATGATCTACACATGGTCAAAATTAAACACGCAGGCTCAAATATATCCATACACTACCACTAATATTCCGTTAAATGTCTTGTGGCAAGTTCATTCACTGGATTTCTGTAGGCATCATCAAGCCTTTGGTATTATTCTGGCTAAATATTTGACCAGTTGTCTTTGCAGAATTGATAAAAGTTCATTTCTACAAAAAGTATTCACCCCTTTGGAAGTTTTTACCCTTTTATTGCAATTATAACTCAGTTATGGTCAACTAAAATGGATCCTTTTGACAAAAAAAAAAAAAAAAAACACAAAAAAACTATTTAATGACAAAGTGAAATCAAATGTCTACAGCGTAATGCCAGTTAAGTATAAATATGTAATTTAAAATAAGGGATAGCATAAATTCATTCATTCTTTATTTATGCACGTTAATCCCACTGAGCCTTGGGGACTCATTTACAAGAGAGACCTGATTCTAACAAAGAGTGATGACAGCAGTGGAAAATCATAAAAAGCATACAAATTGAGAAGAACAAATAAAAGAAAATGGTATTAAAAAATGAAACCAATATTCACCTCTTTTAAAATGGCTCTTCTTTAACTCAGAGAAAAGATGACTGAAAGGTACAAGTCAGTGGATGGATACCTAAAGGTTTCCAGAACATCCCAGGAGTTCTGGTAAATCTGTTATCAAGAAATGGAAGGAATATGGGACATGTGTAAATCTACAAAGAGCAGTTCATCATCACAAACTGAGACCATGCAAGGAGAAGAGTGAGAGAGGTCACCAAGACACCTATGAGCACTCTGGAGGAGCTTCAGCAGCTGAGACTGTGCAGACAACAGTTTTTTAGCAGACAGCCTCAGAATGTCAGCATCCTTGGGATTTCACTTCACCTAAACTTCACACATTGTTCTGTTGGAACACACAAATGTTTCAGAGTTTCAATCTAGCTGGTAATTTGAGGTGAAATTTAAGATTTTGTAGGTATTGTAATTTCTGGGCTATTGCACGCACCTATTGGTTTCCTATGCATTTGACTATAAGCTGAGCACAAAATGGCAGGTCGAGAATCACGTTAAGATAGAAATAGTATTGTGCGGATGGTGCCCTCTTGTTTTGTGTTTTTGTCCTATTTCCCCTCTGTCAATCACTCCCTGTCTCTCTACACCTGTGACGCTCCACAGGTGTCAGCATTTGTCTCATCAGTATTTCTGTATTTAAGTCTGTTGGTGTCTTCTTCATTGTCTGGGCATTGTTGGGTAATGTCTCGTCTGCGCCTGGTGTTTACCAAGAGTTTTGCTGTTCATGTAAGATTTGGCTGCCACGTCAGCTTATTTATTTATATTATTAAAGTATTTTTATGTACTCTACGGAGTCTGAGTCCATGCCTGCATTTGGGTTCAACATGCTTCCATAAATCTTACCATACCATTTTATTTATAGAGCACTTAAAACAGCGACAAAGCCAACCAAAATGCTGTACAGACAGAACAACAGGTAACACACAAAGCAATTTACAAAATGAAGAAAATCAGAATATAGACATAAAAACGATGCAGATAATGACGACTAACCAGTGTGGAGCATACAGGTTCAAAACACAGATCAAATGGTGTTGAAAGCCACCGAATAGTAATGAGTTTTTAAACGAAACTTGAAAACCGAGAAGGAGGGGGCCTGTCTGACAAGCAGAGGTAACTCGTTCCAGAGTCTTGGTCCTGCTACAGAGAAGGCCCTGTCACCTCTGCGCTTAAGACGAGTTCCTGGAACTGTGAGGAGCAACTGGTCCGCTGACCTCAGGGAGATGGGGGGGGGACTGTTCAGTGATTTGTAGACATACAGGAGTATTTTGAACTGGATTCGAAAGTGAACGGGTAACCAGTGCAGTGAGGCCAAAACTGGTGTAATGTGCTCTCTTTTGCCTGTACTGGTTAAAAATCGGGCTGCTGTATTCTGGACCAGTTGTAGTCGTGCTATGGAGGTCTGACTGATACCAAACAGGAGTGAATTGCAGTAATCAAGCCTAGATGTATTGAATGCATGTATTACTGTCTCCAGGTTATTTTTGGACAATATGGGCTTCAGTTTAGACAGCCGCCTCAGTTGGAAGAAACATGATTTAACAATCATGTTTACATGATCGTTAAGTTTCAGGGAAGGGTCCATTATCACGCCCAGATTAGTGACTCTTTGTTTTTCTGACAGGGTTAGAGTGGAGAGGTCGATGCAGTGGTTTGTGATCGTGTCATTGGGAGGGAACAACATGACTTCAGACTTCTTTTCATTGAAACTTAAGAAGTTTAAAGCCATCCAGTCCCTGATGTCAGCCAGGCAGTTGAGCAGAGGTTGAATAGAGCATGTGCTATTGTGTCTTAGGGGGAAGTAAATTTGACAGTCATCAGCATTGAAGTGGATAGGCATGTTGTGTTTCTGGAAAATAGCACCATGCGGCAGCAGGTATAAAGACAATAGGAGGGGACCCTGGTTGGACCCCTGCGGACCCCCCCCCCCCCCCCCCCCCCCCCCCCCCATTTAAGCTCTGCCGCTGCAGAACTAAAATCCTTCATGGAGACACAAAAGGATCTGTCAGTGAGGTAGGATCTGAACCAATTGAGGGCTGACCAGTCTAGACATGATAAATGCATGAACCAGTTTGTCTGCATCATTTTTAGATGTGTCTAATTTTAGCAATATTGCGCAGGTGGAAGAAGGCAGTTCTAGTAACGTTTCTAATGTGAGGGATAAAAGACATGTCCTGATCAAAAATAACATCAAGATTTTTAACATTAGAGCTGGAAGCCAGATTCATGGCGTCCAAGGAGGGCGAAAAACTGAAAAATGTATCCCTAAGATGCTCAGGTCCAAAAAACAAAACCTCAGTCTTGTCTGTATTCAAAAGCAGAAAATTTAGGGTCATCCAGGTTTTTATGTCTTTAAGACATGCTTTTAGTCTAAGTAGCTGATTGGATTCATTGGGTTTCATGGACAAATATAACTGTGTATCATCAGTATAACAATGAAAATTTATCCCATGCATTTTAATAACTTTACCTAATGGAAGCATATATATAAGGTAAAGAGTACTGGTCCAAGCACTGAACCCTGAGGAACTCCATGACTAACTTTGGTTTAAATAACTTTTTTCACAGGTTTGCCTAATTCGTGTCTTTAGAAATTATAGAAGTTTTTTTGTAAAATCATTCAACCTTGGAAACAGAACGGATCCAGTGAGTCATTTCAAGCCCTGCGAAGATGGCATTTGTGCCAAAACTTCTGGCTGCCACTACAAACAGTAACTCCACATTCCTTCAGTCTGGTCAGCAGAGACCAAGATCTTTATTTAGGGCTCAGAGAAGAAGTATTGAATAAAGTTTTAGTTTTTCTTGACTGAAAGTTGCTCAAAAGTCAAGACACCAAGCAGAGTGTGACTCAGGAGTCAGGTCAGGAATATAATTTTAGAAAAAGCCCCCCCACCACCACCCCCAAAGAACAGCACAGTGGGCCTGACTCTTTTAATAGAAGCACATTATAAATGATGACAGTTTAAATAAAGGAGCATTTGCTCTCATCAATTTGTAAATGTGAACAGAGGTATGACATAATGCCAAAATATCTCGTAGAAAATTTTCATTTCAATAAACAGTTGCCGTAGCCTTCACGTCGTCGTCGTAATGACACAATCACAGGTGTCAAAGTGTCAGCCACACTTCTCCCCACCACACATGCTGGAACACCGTGTTCGTTCTGTTTGATCTTTACGATGCTGCTCAGTATTCATGAACCTGCTAAGCAGAGCAGAATATCTTCCCTGCCATGAGCTGCTCCCACAATATGACTGCTCCGAGGGACAAGCCAGCGAACAGAGCCTTCCAGATGAACAGCAAACAAAGGAATGCTTGATTTCCAGCTCAGAGTTTAAAAAGCCACCGATGACAAAAAACGAAGGGTCCTCAGGAATCAACACCACAATAAATCCCAAATAACTGAGCTAAATATGAAAATGACCTCCTCAAAACAGATAACCTGATATACAATCTTCAAAATATTAAGACAGTTCTTCATTTTCAAGTTTCAGCTTCATCTGAACACAAGAACCCAACAGTTATTTTTGCTCACCTCTATGCATTGTTTTGGTTTGTTCAAATTCTGTGCACCTCTTCGATCCTGACTTTTCCTTTACAATTATGCTACAAAATAAAAGAACTGTGATAAATAAACGGTAAAAGTCAGGCAATAGTGTTTTTGTTCATGTGTGTTTGGGTGTCCTGGCTGGTCAGTTTAACAAAATATCCCACAAAATCGATTTTTATGCAACACTTCTACCCACTAGATGCATCTACAAGTGATACACTTCTGGAGTCGACCTAATTCAAGACGACCACTACAGTTAATCATTGTTATAAAACATAAAAATTGCTACAATTCAATTCTAGACTATATATGTAGACTCAATTTTAAAAACTGAGCTAAAGTTCGGTGCGATAGTAGCTGAGACTTATTCCCAACACACGCTTTGAGCACCAACAAACTGCAGATTTCAGTTTCAAAGTATTGTATGAAAGGTGGCGGGTGATATGCATTCTTTCAATTAATGCTAGGACGTTAATTATTTTCTCAAAAACTATAATAAATAAATCATTTGGAGGGAAAAAAATCTATTGAACTAACTTAACCTGCTTATTGTATTAATTTTTTATCATACTGTAATATGATTTTAAATGATCTAAAGTTCTCATTTGGTAGTAGATACAAAAAAAAATATGAAAAGGAGTTTTCGGTTGGTGACTCAGATGGGTTCAGCCCTGACACCGAAACAACCGTAGACCCATTTGAGCATAATTTTTTTTCAATGCTGTTCTGTTATTACCCCCGCAGGAAAACATGATATAGGTCTGACCAAAAGAAAAAAGCTTGGAAATTGAGAAAATGGGATCTGCTTAATAGCATCAGAGTCGCTGTCCCCTAATGTGTTCCTGAGATCGGACTGAGAGCTCACAGATGTTTACCTCCTTTCAACAGGCTTGATTAACGACGTACTCACACACCATCCCCGGCCGTGGTGCGAAGAATCTTGAAAATGAGGTGAAAATATGGACGAGCCTCGGCGCTAGCGATGGTGTGTGAAGATCCGTGGAGTCTGGCAACGAGCTGAGCCAAATGCTAAATGAGTCAACACGAGGCCGGTGGAGTTATCTCTCACTCAGCGGTGCCGGACTTCACTTCCACGTAAATGTCTCCGGTGCTATAACATGTTCGAAGAAACATTGATGTAGTGGTTTATTTTTCCATTTCTGAGTTGAAAACTTCAAAGTTCCCCCCTCCACGTTATGACTACTTCAGCCTTTGAAATGGTTCGAAGTAGCAGAAGCTGTATGACAGCAGATGGCCTTTTTACCGTATAGCGTATTGTCTTATGAGGTACAGAATATGGTGATAATTGACCACGGTGAAGTCTGGATGACAGATGAATGTGAGAGAAGACAGCAGGTGGACAGAGGAGTGTGATATTTCCCTTTTCCCCTTTTATCACAGCTTGAGTCCCAATGCAGCGTCCCTCCAGAGCTCGAGGGAATGAAAAACATCAAAATCTTTTTTGTCTGTCACCACAGTTCCTCTCCCCTGCACTCCTCCCTTTGTGCATGCTTGTATACTCAACACAACTGTTCCATTTAATCAGGTTTTAGTCTCTGCCACCCATACAAAACGCCCCTCAAAACAGGATTTGGGCTATCATTGTCCAGAAGAAACGTTGTTTTGACAGAAGACATTTTTCATGCAAGCTGCTCAAAAGCTCGAGACGTAATCTACAGCAGACAGATCATTCTCCCGTACGGAAAAAAAACAACAGTTGCTAGAGCATTCGGAAATGAAGACAGCAGCTCCAATTTCCAGATGTACCGCAGCACTAATGCTTGCAGCTTTTGTCTGTCATCTACACTCCGCCGATTACTCCTCACTTCTGTCATGCCACAGTGCTCCAGGAGCCATCTGTAATTCAAATGAAACGTTTCAAACACTATCACTCTAAACATGAAAATCTCACTATTTACTCCTCAAATTCCCCAACCAGTGTATCATTCTTGATTCAGAGCGAACACGTCAAGTGAAATAATTCAGTCGGTGGTGCTTGGGGGATATCCCCTCTGACACAGTCTTAAAATATTTAGGAAGCACTATAATAGAATTTTGAAGTAGGATCCTTATTATACACTGCAGCAGAATACAATGCATCTAATCTTCTGTAATTGCCCTTTACTGAATGAAAGTAACTGAGAATTATTAAAGACTAAATCTCAGATTTTCCTGAGCTCAGATCTGTTGAAAAGGGCATATAATGACGTTGCAATTTTAAGAAGTTTTCCCTCTTGGAAATTCTAATTTACTTTTAATTTAAAATGCAGTTCAGCTGTCATGTTACCATAGAAATATACATTTTATCTGCAGAGTAAACAAATAAAAATCAAAACAAGGACGAACATTTCAAGGAGCGCAGCTTTCACTGTAGAGCAACACTGAATACTTTTATAGCATGTTAACATTTTAATTTAAAGACAGGTCTATTTGTGAAATAAAGCAAGAGAATGTTTCAGATTTATTACACGTGTAATGTGTGCACTAAGCGTTTTATCTAAATGTTAAGACATCGTAAATCTCTTGTGAAACAATCGCAACAAAAACAAATTTGTTAACTCCAATGAACAACTATAGTTAAAAAAAAAACCATTTTATTCTTTTGTATGTCTTCCAGCATCATTTTTTCAGCCTTTTTATATCAACATAATTTGTGTCTGGTTGTAGAATGCCTGGTTGTAATTTTAGTGTTTTTAGGCCCAGACAAGGATTGTTTGCAAATTAGCCTTTGGCTAGACAACCTCTGCACAAAGCAACAGTAGCACTGTGCTAATGTAACATTTGTTTGTGCGGTCCTGGTCAAATAAATGTAATCTAAACTAAATAGACCATCTAAAGAAGAGCAAGAGGTAAAACTATTCTGGTTTATGTTTAAGTATTGTGCTGTTTGAACCAGTCATGCTGGGGCAAACCTTGTTGCATGCAGATAAACATTATGCAATCTTAAAATGTAATTTAAGATTTTTTTTCCGGGGGTTTAGTAAAAAGAATAGTGGACATTCTTTACTGAATGTTTAATGTGATTGTGCCAGAGAGTGCCAAAAATAGGGAATCTGTTGTCTTAATACTTTAGATGTTTGTTTAGCTTTTAAACATACTATAATTCACTGTTTGAGAAACAAAACAAGATGCGTTGGACTGGATGCCAGTTACTGATTGTCTAAATATCACATTGTTACAGCAGAAAGTTCTTGTACACTTTGGGGTCCTGTTGGGGTGGCAACTCCCCCTTGTGAATGGATGTTGTAACTTCACAGTAAATTTACATTAGCAGTAGCAATTACCAAGGGTTTCCTAAACTACAAAATTATCCCAGATTTGAAACTAAAGGAAAGTGCCTTTTCTTAGGTTGAAAAACAGCAAAACACCAACTAAAGCTAAAATATCTAAAAAAGTTAAATCGGGTCCTCTGGACATTCAAAAAAACAAAACAAAGCAAATCAACAAAAAAATGTAGAAACGTTTCGTCTCTCATCCGAGAGACTTCCTCAGTCTGAGGAGCTGTATTCAGCTCAGTCTCTTAAATAGCACCGTCTCAGAGTGGATCAACCAGTTTTGCTGCTGACAACCAAAACCAGCTGATCACATTCTCAAGAAGGACCATCAGTCTAACAATGGATCATTAGCACACTGATGGCTGTTTACTGTTCACAGAGGGCTGAGTGATACTAGCAATCACAGCATTGTAAGAGGGGGACAGTTGAACACGGAGGCCTCCACCCCTGTTTAACGATGGACGATTTCTTTTCACAAAGATGGCCTCCTTTACTCCTCTCTCAAACCATCGTTCCTCTCTGTCCAGGATGTGAACATCTTCATCCCTGAAAGAGTGACCGCTGGCCTGGAGATGAGTGTAGACCGCAGAGTCCTGGCCTGATGATGTTGATCTTCTGTGCTGGGCCATCCTTTTGGCCAGTGGCTGTTTTGTTTCCCCGATGTAAGACTGATCACAGCCCTCCTGACACTGAACAGCATACACAACATTACTCTGTTTGTGCCGGGGGACTGGATCTTGGGGATGAACCAGTCTTTGCCGTAATGTATGTTGGGGTTTAAAAGCCACTGGGACCTTATGTTTAGAAAATAAACGTCTCAGTTTCTCTGATACTCCCTCAACATACGGAATGACCACTGGTCTGGGTTCCTCCTTTTCACCTGTTGGCTGACTGGAGTCCTGTTTGGGTTTCTTCTCTGCTTTCAGGAAGGCCCAGTTAGGATATCCACATTGCTCTAGAGCCTGTCTTGTGTGGGATTTCTCCTTCTGCCTGGCTC
>NC_056501.1:27059100-27071738 GCF_014905685.2 Nematolebias whitei | reverse complement strand
ATGTGATCAGCTGGTTTTGGTTGTCAGCAGCAAAACTGGTTGATCCACTCTGAGACGGTGCTATTTAAGAGACTGAGCTGAATACAGCACCTCAGACTGAAGAAGTCTCTCGGACGAGAGACGAAACGTTTCTACATTTTTTGTTGATTTGCTTTGTTTTGTTTTTTTGAATGTCCAGAGGACCAGATTTAACTTTTTTAGAATAGTAAAATATTAGCTAAAGGTAGCAAAAGGCTAGCTCAGGTCATTTTCACACCTGTTAGTCCAGTAGACTCGGTTCAATTGGGAACAAAAATTTGGAACATTTGTTTTACATTTTCAGCTGGTGCGGTTCACATTCACACTGCACTGAGTCAATGAGCCAACCTGTTCCCCCCCTCGCCTGTGGTGGCGCTGCACCAAGAAGTACTGAAGGAAACTACACAAAAATCTCTAAAGAAGGCACTGAGCGGAACTTATTTCTGGAAATAAAAACAAAAATGGAGTGGCATCAAATTTTAGTGGTTTTATGATTTCTGTTTAGTCATTTTTACCTCTTAATTTGAAGGATCAGCTGGTCCCTCAACAAAATTAATCAGCTTCTCCTGACAGGAGTCAGGGTAAGGAGGACCCTCTTACCTGGATGGAAACAAATTGGATTCATGATGACAACTGGTCTTTTTGCTGTTTGGCTGGTGAATTCTGGATTGTCTATAAATTTGTGTGGATGTGTCGAAACTCGACAGCGCTCAGAATGAATTTGGGGAGCTGCAGCAGGGAGCTGGAGAAGGCTGTTATTAGGACTGTGTAATGAGAGACAATATGCGTCTGATATTATCCTTTATTTAAACGGATTCTTTCATTTTTCTGGACTGAGTACTATCGTGCCTTGAATGATTAAATGTGGACGAAAACGTGTTTAAATTTCTGACTCACCAACAACAGTGAGCCGTTTAATTAAAAATGATTTAAAACACATCACACATTTACATTAATTGACAGATTGATTACAATTAACACAGCTTAATTAATGAGCTTTACAATGAGAAATCATACGGCCACGATTTCTTACTTGCAACTGAAATACAACAGACATTTCTGAAAATATCTGGATTAATTACTGGCAGATAGAAGAGTTTTAAAGATGGGAAAATGAAGTTTAAATGGAGAGAGATGGGTGAGGGAATGTGTCTGTATAACCAGAAACAACACGCTTCTTTGGACGCAGCTTAGTCCACGGTACACTAGCAGTTGAGATCGACTCTTTACCTTTGCAGACGATAGTTTCGGCCTCGGTGCAGAGTTTTCTTTCAACTCTTTTCAGCGTCTCCGTAAGAACAGCTGTGACCTCAGGAGTCGTGAGATCATCACAGAACAGACTTCCTCATTGTTCAGAGCGTTCGTCGGGTAGAGCCACAGCGAGACGTTGTGGCATCGACGGACTCTCGTCACTCCATTAGAAACTGCTCTGAACTTCTGTTCCTCGGAACTTCTCGTTCGAGGTTCTCCCTGGAACTCTGGTTCTCTCTGGAACGTTGTTCTGCTCTGGAACCCTTGTTCTGCTTGGAACTCTTGTTCTGCTTGGAACTAGGAAGTGTCGACCCTTTTAAAGAGGTCACTTCCGGTTCCTCTGAGAACTTCCTGATTGGTTGAACGAACCAACAGGGGTGTGGTTTTAGTGACGTAAGAGGTTATTACAAGTCAAGGAGACAGAGTAGATGTTTTAAGAACAGACAGAAAGATGTTTTGAAGAAACAGAGACATTTAGGAGCCAGTCTCCTTCTATCTATCTGAGAGAGTTAAACATGACATTTCGTTCCGATAAACATGTTTTTGACCGTTCCTTGACTTTTGACCGACTCACTCCTTCTCATTTCAGACCGAAGATCAAAAATGCATCATTACTTTGTAACAGGCATTTTAACTTGATTTCTACTTTGAATGAGGATTAAAAATCATTTATACTGTTTCACAGTTGATTTAAAATGAATAGTTCACTTCAACATTTAAAATGGTTTGAACTAAACACACTTTGATTATCAAGATATTGTAAAATAGTAATGATAATGAAAAGAGAGTGTTCTTTCAATTGACCAGTGCAGGACACACTCAGAAAGTCTCTGGATGAGCTTAATTTGTGTTTCTGGACTCAAATCAATGAAATAACAGTTCCTGTTCCAGGAAGGCCCTCAGGGTCAGGTTTTTGACCTGAGGCTTAGTTCACTACAACTGTGATCCTCCTGGCAGCACCCATGAATGGTGGGAATAATCTTGGAGAAGCTGTGAGCTCGACTTTTGGCGTAAAGGATCAATTTGGCTGTTTTAGAGTTCCATCAGAGGAATATATACCAGCGAGACTTTAAAAAGGCAGAAACAACAATTCATGAGTTCTGCCTGACCCAAACTGTGGCCTTGACGTTGGACTTATCTCAACTTCTCCTGGAATGTTTTGAAAACAACAAAGATGCTTTGACTGTTTCCTCACCCCTCCCTTCCCCAAGGCCGTGGACATGTGACAGAGCCTCAAATGAGCTGATGATGAATAACACCTCTTATCTGTTAGAAATCTCGGGGTGGTCTTTGACTCGGATTTCAAGTTTGACAAACAGATCAGTTCAGTTCTGCAGAAAAGTTTTTTCCAACTGCGGCAGGTAGCTAAACTCAAGCCAGTGTTATCCAGACCCAACCTTGAAACATTAGTCCATGCCTTCATCACAACCCGCCTGGACTATTGTAACTCACTTTATGCTGGGGTCAGTCAGGCGTCCATTTCACGTCTCCAGCTCGTCCAAAATGCAGCTGCTCGGCTTTTAACTGGTACACGTAGGTCTGAGCACATCACACCTGTTCTGTCCTCCCTTCACTGGCTTCCTGTGCGATCCAGAATCGACTTCAAGATTCTCCTCCTGACATATAAGTGCCTAAATGGCCTCGCACCCCTCTACCTCTCCGAGCTCCTGGAACCATATGTTCCGTCTCGGGCCCTGAGATCATCGGACCAGCTTCTTTTGGTCGTTCCAAAATCACGCCTGAAGCTCCGAGGGGATCGAGCTTTTTCAGTCAGAGGTCCCAACCTGTGGAACAACCTGCCCCTCAACATCAGGCAGGCCTCCTCCCTCCTGATGTTCAAATCCCTCCTTAAAACGCACCTGTTTGCTCTGGCGTTTAATACTGTGTGAGTTAGTTTATTTTGTTCTGTGTTACCGCATTTTAAATTCTGTTGTTTTATAATTGACGTTTATTTTTACTGCTTGTTTTTCCTTAGTGTGATCATTAGTGTGTGTTATTGCTCCAGTAATTTTAATTCTGTATGATGTTTTTGTTTTGCTGTCTATGTTTTGCTACATTTCTGTTAAGCACTTTGATAACAGTTTATCTGTTTTAAATTGTGCTCTACAAATAAAGATGACTTGACTTGACTTGACTTATCTGGACAGTGGGGCGCTCTGGACTATGCTACGACTTTCCCTGGACTATGCTACGACTTTCCCTTAAAAATTCTATGTCTTCACCGGCCTATATGCACATGTATCACGTCTATTTATGTTGTTTTGCTGTGGTAAGTTTTTCTGATGCCTCAAATCATGCAGTGTCTAGGACACGGCGTGAGAAATCTTTTTTTTTATACCGTCTCTCCTCGTGTTTTCTTCCCTTTTCTCATCTAAGCAAAATATTATTCTGAATAAGAATAAGAAGGCTGCGCTATTTATAGCCGCAGCTTCGTGCACTCCGCCCATCTTTCAGACGACTGTACGTACATATTCGCGTTGTAGTTTGGTGCAATGCCAATAAAGTTTATTCTGATTCTGATTTTTCAACAATGGACTCAGCATGGGTGGAAGAGGCAGTCTTTCTGCTTTTGGAACGGTCTCCGGTCCGCTTTCATTCACAATGCCTTCAAACCACGCTAGAGTTCACTTCAACAGAACCGAGATCTGGGTATTTAGGCGGACCAGAGTTCACTTTTTTTGTCCACATCAGAGTTCAATTGCGAATTCACACCTCCCCAAACAAACCAGACTCTTTAGACAAATGAACTAGAGTTCAATTAAAGTGAACTAAACAGGGCTGGCGTGAATGCACTCTCAAGGTTATAAGTAGTAAATTGCTAGCTAAAGGCTAAAAGTTTTAAAATGTAAAATAAGCTGAACTACTTAAAAATACAAAAAACTAGTAGCTAAAAGATAAAAGTAACCACGGGTTAGGTAAACGTAACAAAAAGCTAGTTAATCACAAAATATAACAAATGCTAGCTAAAAGTTAAAGGTAGCAAAATGCTAAGTAAAATGAGAAAACATCAAAGTTCATGCTCAATAATTCAGGTAAAAAAAACTAAACAAAGCTCAGTCAGGTCCTCTGGACAGTTTCTTTTTGTTGAGATGTTTAGTCCTTCATCCAAAAGTCTTCACCAGTCCGAGAAGCCACAACAAACTCAGTCCCATAAGTAGCACTTTCACATAGTGGGCCAACCAGTTTGATAGTGGAATGGTGGATTTTTTACCTGGATTATTGAGCATGAACTTTGAAGTTTTGAACCACTTCAGCCATGGCTGCTTCAGACGATTCGACGGGGGAGAGGGCGAACTCCAGAAACCATCTTATCACCATCAAACTTGTTGGCCCACTATGTGAAAGTGCTGCTTATGGAAGCGAGTTTGTTGTGGCTCCTCGGACTGATGAAGTCTTTTGGATGAAGGATGAAACATTTCAACAAAAAGAAACTGTCCAGAGGACCTAACTTAACTTTTTTAGATAAAATGAGTCAAATACCTACTAAAAGTAGCAACACATATCTAAAAGGTAAAAGCAAAAGGCTAATGGTAACTAGAAATTGAATCTTCACGTGTTGTTCCTTCTTACAAACAAGTTCGCATTAGCAAGTTAGGAAATGTGAAACTCCAATGAGCTATAACTTCAAAAGTTGGGCAATGACTTGTGGGACTGTATAATCTGTTCAAGGATTTTTGCCATGTGGCAACCATTACTGCAGATAATCATTGTAGAGTTTGTTATGTAGTTTAATTACTGGCATGAAAATGTTGATTTATAAAGTTCTGCAGCAATGATTGATATTCTGCCAGTCTCCAACATGGTCCAAGCCTGTGAGAGACCAAAAAGTGATCTTCTGTTTGTACGGGCACATGTAGCGGGAGGATAAGACGCCAGCACTCAGAATGTAGACCTGCTCCACTAGAACCTCCCTGTGCTGGATCCATGCGTATCAATAAAATTACCATTAATTTGTGTATTGTGTTTGTTTCAGTTGTTCCAGTTAAAGCAGTTTGTCTTTCTGACTAAACAGCATAACCCATGACTCATAAACCTTAAAATTTGGGTGGTAATGGAAAAAATACACTATAGATACAATTACAAAAAAAGTATTCAGTTGACTGGAAGAATACTGGGGCTCACCCACCTTTGATACATTAAAAACAACAACAAAATCCCATTCCATCTGAGAGATGTTTGTGCTGTTTCAGAAACAGCAGGCAACCAAACAATTTAAAAGCACAAGACAAAAAAAGTCTATTGAATCTGAAAGTACTGAAGACATCACAACTAAAGAAAACATGTTAAAAGACAAAACTCACAAAATTCAAATGCAGATTTAATGTACAAATGTGTTAAAATACGTCAGAAATTCATGGCGTACCCTAAGAGTCTGAATGAGTGAGAAATGTCTATGATTAAATGGAAGTTTTATATTGTGCATCACTCATGAATTGCATTGTGGGACATTATTTGACGAGTTAAACGTTCGAATGCTGCAATTAAACAGTTCCTGGTAAACAGTTTTGTTTTGTTTTGTTGCACATAACTATAATTGTATACTATTGTTTTGCGTATAAACCCCCAAACATCTTATTTGCTTGTCTAAAAAGGAAATTAGGGCCTTTGTATAATTTTTCATATTCTTTTCTGCTTCAGAAGCAAATCTCTGTGTGCAACTTGCAGCACATTTCAGCATTTGCTTTTCAGAGTTTTCCGAGTAGTGTATTCTGCAAATGTAGTGTGTGTCTGTAGCACAGGGGTGTGTAAAATGATGTAATAATATTACATCATGCATGGGCTTAGTAAAGGAACTTCAGGTTCACCGGTGGGTTTTCAGGGTGTTAGCGTGTTTCCACAGCGTGCAGCCAATGCAACCTATTTGGTAAATGTGATACAAAGATTATTATGAAGACAAATGATCAACATGTGCAAAAGCACTACTTTACAATAAATAAAAATAAACTGGTACAATGTTAATGAAAGGGTGACACCGGTGCATAAATTGTGACAGTGTTGTCAGTCTCAATGTTAAAGATATTTTCAACTATTCTGCATTCCCTGACAGGCATCATTAAAAGAGATATTTCATGAGTAGAAAGTACATTAATCATCGAGTGAAAACTCAGAAACTTGTTCCAAATAATCTGATCATATTTTGTTATGGTTTTAATTTTAAAAATCATCACTGAAGTAATAAATACACTGTTTGCGCAGACCCTTTTTAAGTGTAAAATGTGTCAAACTTGCCAAGCTGCGTCAAAATATGTCTCAGTTATTTATACCTGTGTAGAGTTTATGTAGGGCAGGATGCGTTGCAGTGATTAGAGCGGTTGCCTCTCCATGAAAAGGTCACAGCATTGCTTCCCTGCTCGAGCCTGTTGGGTGGAGTTAGCATGTTCGCTTCGTGCTCTTTGGGTTTTCTCCGGGTACTCCGGTTTCAGAAACAAATCCTGTCTAACCCTGAATGCTAGAAAACGCCTTGTATCTGTGACTTTCCTTCCCTCAATTGATTTTGGTGACATTATTTACATGAACGCTCCTACAAGAACCCTGCAGATGTTGGATGCTGTCTATCATGGTGCACTAAGATTCATAACTAGCTGTGATTATCGCACCCACCACTGCACCCTGTATTCACTGGTTAACTGGACACCATTAACTTCACGCAGACTCTCTCACTGGTACATTTTCATCTTTAAATCACTTCTTGGTCTGTTGCCTTCATACATCTCCTCCTACATGTCTCTGCGTGAGTGCAGCTACGGAGTGCGCTCTCAGGACATTATTACCTGCAGTGTTCCCTCAGTGAGGACTGAACTTGGCAAAAGGACCTTCTCCTACTCCGCTCCTGTTTCCTGGAATATCTTACAAAAAGATTTGAAGCTCTCGACCTTGACCTCTCTAAGTGGCTTTAAGAATCTGTTGGACTCCTGGCAGGGACCAATGCAGACATGTTCCTGTTTTTAGTTTTATACATTTGTCTTGGAATCTAGCTGTTTTTTTGTTTTGTTACCTTTTTCCTTTTAGCCATCCTATTTGTTAAAAAAAAAAAAAAAAAAAAAAACTGTAGTATGAGTTTTTATAACTGCTTATTGTTGTTGCTGTTGTCCATTGTTGTCATCTTTCTTTGTTGAAATCAGGTCTCTCTTGTAAATGAGTCCTCGAGGCTCAATGGGATTTACCTGTATAAATAAAGGTTGATTGATTTCCTCCCACAGACCAAAAACATGCATGTTAGTCTGATTGGTAACTCTAAATTGTCTCTAGGTGTGAGTGAGAGAGTGAATGGTTGTTTGTCTCTGTGTCCCTGTGATGGACTGGAGACCTGTCCAGGGTGTCCCCTGCCAATACAATTTTGATGGAGCTATAAAGGCTTGTAAAAATAAATAAATAAATGGGGGGGGGGGGGGGGGGGGCACATAAATGAAACTTTGGAGTCTGGAGTTGATTTATGAAGTCATCATTTACTTGTCTTGCCCCCACTTGGATTAGCTGTTAGCTTGTCATGCTGGTCAGAATTCAAGTCTGTTTCACCAAACTGAGGCTGTTCTAAAAGCTATCTGCAACAGGTAAGATGTTAATCGTTCATAAACCTTCCACAGATGTTCTTTTCTAAAGATTAAAACTACAACACTGTGATTTATAACTGCAGCTTTATAAGATGAACCAGTATTTGCCATGTGGGTGTACACTGGTGTAGAAGTGTTGTCTTTTATATTTGGTGTTATCAACAATCTTCTATTTAAAAAAAAAAGCCTAAAAATATTGTTAAGCCTGCATTCTTGTCAAGGTAGATAACTAGTTACACAGTGTGTTTGAATGGTTTTATAAATACCGTGTACGTAAAGTCGTTTTGATGATGATGGCACATTGACTTATTGAAGAGGTGACTATTTAAGGGAAATATTTTATTCATTACCACTGGTGCCTTAGAATTGAGGGTCAGCAGCAGAACGTGATGGATATCACTTGAATTCAGTCTAATTATAGATGGAGTTCCTGCAGAATCTGATGAAAACAGTGCCCGAGAAACAGAGACATAAGGGGGGAGGGCAAAGGAGAAAAACTTGATGAGCTAAAAGGACAGAGAGGCCAACTGGTCTCTACCTGAGTCTCCGGACGGTGTAGCTGCAGTGGCTGTCATTTTTCCATCAGGAGGGAACAAAAGTCACCTTGGCCTGCGTGAGGACAGGTGACAGGAGGCTGAAGTGCTGGTGCAGGCACCTGCTGACGAGGGCTGGTGTGAGTAAAGGTGACAGAAGCGAGAAGCTGCTCACCGGGGGCTCCTGACACCACACTGCACATGCCCCAGGAGATGCAGCATCAGCACTTTCTTTCCACAGGAAGTTTGAAATGAAAACAACAAAACAAAAAACATGGAGGGTAAGATGTGACCCTTCCTCTTCCATTATTTTGTTACTCCACTAATTCTCACGTGACAGAGGTGTATGAAATATTGATGCCTCCTGAAGTGTCCTGTATTGTATTCTGTTGGAAATGTGTGTCCGGTTTTTAGATCCACAAGAAGTATTAGAGTGTGTATAATTTTAATCTTGTGTAGAAACTTAGTCTCCTCATAGTTTTACTCAATGTCAAACCACTGTATGAATTTTGTATTAGCTAGACTTTACATGACAAAATTGTATGTGTCTTGTTCTCGGTCATTTCCTTTTCTTTCTCTTTTCCTTTTTGCTCTTACCCTTTTCTCCCCTCTCCTCGTCTCTCCCCTCCCGCCTTGTCTTCTTCTCTGTTCGGCATCCATCACCATGCAGGAGGCCACCTCTCCAGCTGACAGCTTTGTCAATGTAAATTACTGCAGTCTGTCTGGAGTGGTCTTAGCCCAGGGAGAGCAGCACCTGCAGGGCTGCCCGTCGCCTACTCAGAAAAACCAAGAATAATCAACCTGTGGGTGCGTGTTCCGAACCAGCGAGTAAAATGTTCAAACACGGTGGCAAAGGCTCCACAACTGGACTGAAGCAAGTAGGCCTGGAGACTTCACATTAAGCACTTTTATTGCTTTGAATTTAAATCTTAGAGTTGTAGGATCCTGGAAAATACGCTTATAGAAAATTGCGAACATTGTGGAATACTGCAACCAACCTGCATCTTCCTAACTTGTCTCGTCTGCCTGTTCTGTCATCACAGCACTCATAGTACACTGCCTGCCCCCCCAAAAAAAGTTGCCCCCTGGATTTAACTAAGCAAATAGGTACAAGCCTCCTATTGAAAAATTACTACATAGATGATTATCTTTCAGATGGCAACAAGTTATTTAACCCCAAATGGTGCAACGAGTTGCTTCTCATTTCGTAAACAACAATGTTGAAAGACACATCGCGTGGTCGTGGAAAAGATGTTGGTCTGTTTGAGAAGAGTCAAATCATTGGCATCAAGCAGAGAAAACATCTAAGGAGATTACAGAAACTACTAAAATTGGGTTAAGAACTGTCCAACGCATTATTAAAAACTGGAAGGATAGTGGGGACCCATCGTCTTCAAGGAAGAAATGTGGCCGGAAAAAAATCCTGAACGTGATCGGCGATCACTTAAACGTTTGGTGAAATCAAATGGAAGAAAAACTCAGGGCTGTGTTTAATAGTGAAAGTAAGAGTATTTCCACATGCACAGTGTAAATGAACTCAAGGGATTGGGACTGAACAGCTGTGTAGACTTAAGAAAACCACTAATCAGTGAGGCTAACTGGGGAAAAAAGGCTTCAATTTGCTAGGGAGCATAAAGATTGGACTCTGGAGCAATGGAAGAAGGTCATGTGGTCTGAGTCCCAATTTATCCTGTTCCAGAGTGATGGGTGCATCAGAGTAAGAAGAGAGGCAGCTGAAGTGATGCACCCATCATGCCTAGTGCCTAGTCATCAATGCAAGATCTTGGTGAAAAATTAATGCACCACTGGATGGAAATAAATCTTGTGACATTGCAGAAGCTTATTGAAACAATGCAACAGTGAATGCATGATGTAATCAAAGCTAAAGGTGGTCCAACAGAATATTAGTATGGGCTTTTTTTGGGGGGGTGACAACTTTTTTTTTTTTGGCCAGGCAGTGTACACCTGGTGTGCTTTATAGCATCTCTGCCACTTTTCCCTAAACTGGCAGTGGGCGTCAAAGGCCATCAAACAATCAGATTGGCAAAGTATGATGTAGAGCTTAAGCAGGGACATAGTCAAGAATCTTTTTGCTGTTGTCATGGATTGTAAACCATTGCCATGTATGACTATGTATATTTAGCAAAAGGTTAGTATGCTGATCATGCAACTATTATTGTCAGACAAAAGAGAGGGTGAGACCTTTGCATTAAAAATTGAGTTCTGATGATTGAGACCGGACTGTGAGTCACTGGTCCTAAACCTCCATTTTGTCAAAACCCGACAAGTTCTTGGAAAAAAACGCCAAGAACTCGAGCTTTAGGGTGAAGACAGAGGCCATGAACATGGCAGGTTTGGTTGGAATCTGGACACAGACTAGAGTCTGATTTGGGCTGACAGTTGTCCAACGGGGAGAGAGACAAGATACTCGATGATTACAGAGTGGGTCTCAAGCAGAACAATATGAGAGGGTGGATAACCAGGACCGAGACAAATACCTTATTACTGCTTGAGCTTTCTGTTGTGAAAGTTTGGTGATCGTTTCATTACTTATGCCTGTGTTTGTTTGTCTGCTTGAAAAAATCCCTATGAACTACTGGACGAATGAATAAATTAATTAATGAAGCTCTCGGAAATTAATGTTTGACATTAGCAAAGACAAAAATGGCTATGACTGAATCATTTGCGCAGATATTCAGCTGAAAACTGAAGTGCTGGAGTCACCCCCAAAACACAAGGTAGTATCTCACTGGGTTGAGACTATTTGGCTTAACAAAACTGAAAGAGCATTGTAAGAAAATATATCATGTTTCTCTGGTAGTGTTGAAGTTTAAATGTTTGTGATGGTGCGGCTGCTTTTGAACGTCCAGTTTTTAAAAATCACAGCCTATTTCTGTGCAAGGCCTGCAAAACTTTCCTGTGTGCATTTTTATTGTCCTCCACCACATTGTACCCAAGTCGACGTGCATTGTAGCTACACTGTTGCTTTGCCTTCAAGGAATGTTTTTTCACTTTAATAAGTTGGGGTTTTTTTTTGCACCTTGGTTCTCACTAAACTATTCCTTCAACAGAACTGTTCATGCTCACCCTTAGCAAAAAGTAGTTTATTTAATTATACTACAAGTATACTTACTTTACACTAAAAATGAGGAAGTGTACTTGAAGTTTACTTTTTATAAACTTTATTTGATATGCTTAAAATAGTATAAAAATGTCCCAATATAGTCCAGACAAGTTTTAAATCATTATAACTTCTAGGACACTACAAGTATGGTGTGTAGTATACTTGATATACTTAAAATATACTTGCAAAAATAAACTTCAAATGTACTACTTTTGTTAAGGGCAGGTCCTCCATTTTGTGTTGATTTTGGAATCAACAAAAAAATAACGCTTGATTTGTCCTCCTATAATGATTTATACAACTTATTGCAGAAGACACGAACCCTATTTTGCTGATATTATTTAGAAATATCCTACTTTTACCAGGAATCACACATCACTACAACAAACTAACAAAAGAAGGTTGCTGTCCAACATGAGAAATAAACATGGATCATGTGATCCTCAGATGGACACTGAACAGACTATTGATATGCAGAGCATGAATAAATGGCACATGGACTAATAAAAGCTATGATTTACTGGAGTCCATGCTGTTTTTTTGCGATTCTGATGTTGCACACAGTAATGATCCAATGGTCTGTTTTTTTTTTAAATAATGTGCACCCATATTGTTCATTTTTGCATGTTTTTTTTTTCTTCTTTGTAGGCGGGAATAAACAAAACAGCACAGTTTTTTGAATATATATATATATAAAACACAAAAAAGGGGATAAAAACAAACAATAAAACAAGTATTTTTTCAAGAAATATGTATTACCCAGTGTCCTGCATGCAAACATTTTAAACAAACATCTAACACAATCAATTAGTGCTGAGAGAATGTTTGGGATAACCCTCAGCTACTACCACACAAAATTTTAGCTACATATTTGTAAAATTGACTGAGCTATGTTTGCTAATGTTAATTAGCTGTGGCAGCCATCTTGAATTGGGTTGACTTCAGAAGTAATTTATTTTTAGCTGTGCATCCAATGATTGTGCAACCATCTGGTGGTTCAGGGGATATTTTGCTAACAGACAAACTAACACAAATAAGTGATTACATGATCGCTGACCTTTCATGGAAATTAACAGTAATGAACTTCAGAGTGTAAATAACCTTCTAGAAAATGCTAACCTTGTCTAGATCAGTGTTTTTAAAGGTGTGTGTGTGTGTGTG
>NC_056501.1:27010110-27059000 GCF_014905685.2 Nematolebias whitei | reverse complement strand
GGGGGGGGGCTGCAGGGTGCCGCCAGGGGGCGCTAGGGAGGCCTCAGAAAGCTGGAGAGAAGATCATGAAGAAAAAAAAACATTTTAAATTTTTTAAATTACTGTAATAAAATCAAATATTTTCATGTATTTGTAATAATATATTAAAATATTTTTCAGCATACTTATCTTTCTGATTGGCTGCCAGTCAAATGTATCAAGCTGCTTTACTCTTCAAACTAACATAGCAATGACGAAATGAAGACGTTTCTAAAAAGACCGAAGGAACCGACCAGCAGCCCTGCTGTGGTGGAAACTGCTGCAAAAAATAAAATAAAATAGAGAACTCATGGCCAGCTAAAATTTGAAGGTATGAGGAAACATACTGTACATACATCAAGTAAGGCTTTTATACAGAAAAACAGCCACGACTGCCTGAAAAGTGTCCTCTGTCTGGAGACCCTCGCAAACGAGTGTTTAAAACCTTCAAAACTCCAGCGCCACTTGAGTGTGAATATAATACAGTGTTTAAAACATGTTGGTTCATAACATTTTTATGCTCAGCAGCTGTAACAATTAACTGAATATAGTGAATTAAAGTTAAAACATTCTAAAAGTTGATGTTTCATATATTGTAGCATTGTCTGTGGGTTTGCGAGGGGGGCCTCGTCCAGAAGCTAATGCTGTTTGGGGGGGCCATGGCATGGAAAAGTTTGGGAACCCCTGATCTAGATCATTTGAATATAAATATTACAACGTAGAAGACAGAAGGTCCTGAGTGAAGGGTTGAGTGGCACGTCACACTCCACACAAAGGGGGTTGATTGTTTTCTCAATCAGGACGCTCTCATTATCGATCTCTGACCGTGCATCCCCCCCCGCCTCATCTCCTCTCAGTCTCTCAAGATGGTTAGGATCAATGAAAAAAGCAGCAAATACTGAAATGTATGTTGTTATTTTATCGATCCTAATCGCCTCTTTTAACTTTGCTAACTGGCAGGAGCTACACGTGTTCGGAGGAAGAGTGGGAGAGTTGCTGGCTTGTTATCACTCCGACCAAACATCCGCCATCCTCTGAGTAAACAAGGCTGTGAGGGGCTTTGATTCCCTCCATTACATGAGTGATTCGCTTAGACATTTCCCTTATGGAACTTCATTCACACGGTGGATTCTTCACTTTAGAAATACGGCCTATTTCCTGCTTCAAATGAGCCCCCTCGGGATTTATTTACTAAATTGCAAAGGACGAAGATAATTCATATCTCAGTAATTAGGCATGCGAGGAATACATCACAGAACCCAATACTGCTTGTTAATAAAAAGGGAAAAAAGCTAGTTTGATATTATGTAGATTTAAAAGCTCTCCCCGAGGGTTTTTATTCATTTATTATTTCATTTTTTTTTTCCTCTTTATTTGTCTGTGAATAGAACATCAGTGTGAGCTGGTTTACACCCACAATGCTGAGCAAATTAAGAACAAAGACGACGGAGGAAAGAGGTGAATCTATTCTTCTTGCGCGAGTTTCTTTGAAGAAACACAATGCACAAGGACTCATTTGTATAATATTAGCACACAACAAAGAAAGCTGCTAATGTGCATGAGAACAGCCTCAGATGATGACCTCCTAGGAGGCTCAATCTTCCCAAGGTCTTGAGAAGCCATGGTAACCTGGATGCAAATTTAAATTTTAGTTTAAGATGGCTGGTTTAATCAAAATAAAAGTGACTGTAGGTGTGGGAGTGTTTCTGTTATTGTGTTTACCTTGACAAACACACTTACTTCTGTGTACATGTACACAAGTGTTTGTCTGATGCATGTTTAGGTGGTTTGCAACTCTGCAGAGACGAATTCACAATGATGGAATAATGCACCTGCGACAGTTTCCAGAATTATTTTCCTGCACGAGGAGCATTTTCTGCTTTGAAAGTTGTTCCGCTATCAATAAAAAATCTCAGAAAAAACATTGTGCGAGTACACAGAGTCGGCCTTCCATTCATGTTCAGTGTCGGTGCGCCGAGCTGTAAATCAGCACGTCATCAAAAAATAGGGTTTAGTTCATCTTGTTGCTTCTAAAGCCTTGGGGATTTTATTTTCCTAATAAAATGTTGATATTTCCCACTTCATGGATGAGTAAAGACAAAATAACAACCAGCTGCATATTTATGTGTGGTTTATGCTGTTAGCAAAATTTACCCTAAACAAGTGAAAAAGTTTTTATTTAAAGTAATTACTGAATGCACACCTACAACTAATTAACTTTTGGAGTCTACCCAATTCAAGATGGCCGCCACAGCTGATTTACCTTAGCAAACACAAAAACGATTATAACTTAGTTCCGTCATTTTGAACAAATTTAACTTGTTTTAATTTAGCAGAACACACAATACTGAAAGCTGAAAAGACACAACTGAGACAGAAATGAAAAAGCTACTAGTATGTACGGTAAGTTTACTGACTGAAGAAGGGGAAGGATATGGAACAGGAGGATTCAAGGTTCAAGGTTCTTCATTGCACAGGATGCTCTCCACTGCACACCTGTAGAAGGAGGTGAGGACTGAGCTTCCCAGTCCAGCTCGTCTCAGCCACCAGGAAGTAGAGTCTCTGATGAGCTTTCTTGATCAGGCTGGTGGTGTTGTCCCAGCTGAGGTTGTCATTCAGGTGAACACCCAAGTAATTGTAGCTGGAGACCACTTCCACCGCAGATCCTCCTATGTACAGGGGGTGGTAGGTGTGTTTGTTCCGTCTGAAGACCACAATCATCTCCTTCATCTTCTTCACATTGATGTAAAGGTTGTTCTTTCTGCACCAGCTCTCCAGGTTTTCCACCTCCTGCCTGTAGCCGGACGCATCATTGTTTGTGATGCATCCCACCACCACTGTATCATCTGCAAACTTTACAATGTGACAGCCTGGATGAGTAGGTGCACAATCATACGTGAGGAGTGAACAGGTGGGGGCCCAACACACAGCCCAACACACAGCAGGATCAGAGGTGAGTTTCCAGGAATGTGGATTTTGTAGAGTATAGATGAGCGATTGCTTACTTGTTTTGTTTTTGTCTGCAGGTTTCAGGGGGCACTGGTTCTGTGCGCAGAAGGAAGGAGTCCAGGAGTGAAGGAGAGCATGTGTTGTTTGGTGAGAGCAGACAGGCCGGGAGTGGAAGGCTAGTAACCAGAGTTTTTATACTGTTTTGCAGATGAGGCAGACTTGGAGCAGGCGAGGGATTACAGATGGTTTCCAAGAAGACAGGCACAAATAGGAACTCAGGGAGACTTCATTTAATGATTAACGGCCCAACAAAGACTTGTGGTAAGACTCAGTCTTTCAAAGAGTGGGTAATGAGCTGACTGGGTCTGTAAACTATGAAGATACTGAAATGAGATTTGGTGTGGTCGTAGCCAAGACTCATCCTCAAAAAATAATTTGAGCACTGATAGATGTTAATGTGAATTTGATTTATATAGCACATTTAAAAACAACAATGTTGACCAACGTGCTTCACAAACAGGAACTCTAGCAACAAAAGAAATCAAAGATCGAACATTAAAAAAACACAAGTATAATAAAATAGACTAAGAATAAACTAAAACAAGAAGGTATCACATCAAAAAGGCTCTGATGGAAACTCAAACCAAACTTGAATCAAAAGCCTGTGAAAAATAGTGAGTTTTTATGTGGATTTTAAGAGACTGTACGGATTTTGCGGAACGAGCATCGATGGGCAGGGAGCTCCAGAGTTTGAGGGCTGCCACAGCAAAAGCCTGATCCCCCCCCCCCCCCCTGCATTTTAATTTTGCCCTCGGCTGCACTAAAAGCATCTTACTGGAGGATCTCAGTGCTCTGTTAGGGTGGTAAAAGTGCAAAAGATCCATCAAATGACGGAGTGCCAAGCCATTTAAAACTTTAAAAGTCAGTGAAAGTATCTTAAACCCAAATCAATACAAAAAGGAACATGTAGCCCGTGTAAATCAGTCAAAACAGGAGTGATGTGGTCCTGCTTTCTGGTTCCTGTTAAGAGATGTGCAGCAGCATTCTGTTCCAAACCGATAAATAACGAGTTGCAGTAGTCCAATCTGGGGGTGATGAAGACATAGATAAGACTTTCGATTTCTTTAAAAGTGTAAGATTTTGCTTTGGCTATTTAACGTAACTGATAAAAATTGTTTTTGACAAATGAGGATATTTGTTTACCAAGTTGAAAAACTGGCTTTTTTCTTTAGATTGACAGCAGTGGTGCAGTCTACATTTTTTTAGTGGGTATACTGTGCTTAGAAACCAACGTGCACTGGTTAGTACACTGTAATCATCCATTTATTTTGATTTTTAAGCATATTGAACATTTCCAAATTTCTCTGATGCTTATATTTGAATAAACACACAAACTTTGTACAACAGTTGGCTTTGTATTAAAAATTTGCTATAGAATGTATAAAATGGTATCAAAGCAAAACATGTTCAAGTATTAAGTAGTAAGTAAAGAATTATACAATAATTTGTTGGATAAGTGAATGTAATAACCAAGCATTGCATACAGATTGTTATGGAAGCATTTAACTGCCGTTTAACATATCAATGACATATGCTAATGATATGTCATGTATCATTAGGCACTTTTAAGTAGGTATACTCCATATACTCGCATATCGCGTAGACTCCACCACCTATTGATAGGTTGTTTAAAATTTTTGTATATATCTTTGGCAATAGTAGTTGGATTCAAGCCTGTATGTCTGTTAGAAAAAGATCTCAAAACCCATCCACAGCTGATTATCTTTTTTCATTCAACCTTTATTTTAACAGATAAATCACATTGAGCCTCGAAGACTCATTTACAAGTGAGACCCTGTTTGGACAGACAAAAGCAGTGGTCAACTAGACACATGTAGGAATTGGAGGCAAAAAAAAAATCCTATCAGACTTTTTTCTTGGCTGAGAAAAACCCCTAATATTGAAAAAACACTTCGCACAAACAAGCACATATTTACGTAGACATTCCGCATCAGAGACGAGAGCGGTCAACAACGTCTACAGATGCTCTCGAGGTCACTGTAATCAGTCAATGTCCTCCGGTGAGATCCATAAACATTCTCGAGGGATGTCGAGGAATGGCCAAGAATAACCCCTGAGTATCCAAGAGTCCTGAAAAGATGACAAAGTTTATTCAGCTGGTTTCATCTGGTTATCAGTTGGAAATTCCTCAGGGAGGGGGTGGTGAGCGTCAGATCACATTTTCTCCAGGCGACTTTAGATTAGGTGGCCTTCAAGGACACCAAGGCGACCAAAATTTAGATAAACACACAGTTGTTTTGGAGACAGATAGAACTTAATGACATCAACCTTCAGTCTGTGTTCGGTCCACTCAGTTCCGAAATGTCCAAAATAACATGACCACACCGATGGAACATGTCTGAGTAAAAATCCCCAAGATCTGATCCATTCAGCCCAAAGCATTTGAGTCCGGGTACTCGAGACATGAAACCAAACCATCATAAAGGCAAGCAGCGTGATCGGGTCCAAATTTGCTGCTGACGACTTCCTTGATTGTAGATAAAAACCAGGACCAGCTGAATCCAAAAAGCAGGAACCAGTTATCGTGAATCCAATTAAATATGCGTCCTTAAAATCCACAGATGGCAGCAGAGATAGACACATCATCAAGTCTTCCAGTCAATGAGATATCCAGCTGCGTACGTGCCAACAGGGTAAATCGGCTCGCCTAAAGCCTGTCTTCTCTTGAAGAAATGTTGTAAATTGATTTGAGGGACCAACTGATCAGAACAAGTCCATAATTATGGTTCGGAAGAAATGCAAGAGTGTCTCAGAGTCTCAGAAGCAGTTTCACAGACAGACAGAGCAGCAAAGCGGAGAGGGAGGGAGGGGGAAGCATCCGATCTTTTAGAGTCAGCAGAATTCAAGATGCCCACTGTAGCTAATCAACCTCAGCAAAGACAAAAATAAAAATAAAAATGGCTACATCTCAGCTATTTTTACTGATATAGAGCTAAACATTGGTGTGGAAGTAGGTAAGACTCACGTCCAAAGCATACTTGAATCCCTCACGGGTTGCATGAGATTTTAGTTTAAAATACTGGTAATAACTGTTGAAGTCAACACTGTATGTGTTAGCAAAATATCCTATAAACCAAAAAAGCAGATTTCATTATTACACTAAAGTTATTCTAAAACTTCCTTTAAAAGAACACCAGTCCAGTGCGTATTTTAAAACGTGTCAAACATCTGAAGAGATTGAAATGTAACTCTTGCCTGTAATAAATGATGGTTTTTAGGCGGCAGGGGGCAGACAAACAGATAGTGGGAGTTAAGAACTGGATTGCGAGGACTAAATCTCCTTCAGGCATGGATGCACAGCCACCTGTCACTCCTCCTCAAACCCAGCAAGAAATCATCCAATTTCATCCTCATGCTCGCAGAATGCCACTGAGATAGTTGTCCATACTTTGAGAGAACAGAGAGAATCGCTCTTGCTTAAAACACGCCACGTTCAGGGACCCTCGTTCATCTCACTCACCTCCCAGACTCTGGACATAGTGAGCGGTTTGGCTCAGATATTACGCGTAATAAACACCTCCGTTGTGGAAAATAAATCAATGTAGAAAACAATAATTATTTTTGTACCTTTTAATTACGTTGCCGTTTGAAATGACAGCTTATGCGTATTTGGAGTTGAACGTTGAAAGCAACGTTTCTAAATGTTGTGACAGCGGTACAATACTCGTTAGATCACTTCTTTCAGCGCTGAAGACAGAACTGAGGCGACAAGCTGCTGCTCTTATGAAAGCACATTTTATTCTAAAGGATCTCAGCTCAGCAGCTTTTTTTTTTCTTGAAAGTTTTACATAATGAAGTTTCACTGCACGACAAGTCTGCAAAGCAGGGCACGTTGGCCCCCAAACTTTTTACCTATGGAGCCATGTTGTTAAAATAATCTCGGTTTCAGCTGACACGGGAGTTATCTGGATGGCAGCATCTGTCGCCTTAATACCTGTAATTATTGTATATTTCATCAACAGTAGATGTTTTTGGATGAAACAGCTATTCTAAGGGTTATAAGTCATTGTTTCTTATATGTACTCTACTATCAGAGTCAGAGTCAGAGGTTGTTTTTTTTTTGATGGCCTCCCTTCTCCCCTTACAGCCATCCTCTCCACACCATTATTATGAAATATTTATTATAGTTATCTAGTGTTTTATTTTTTTTAATTTTTTTTTTTTTTAATAGGATAGAAAGAAAGAAAAGACAAAGTAAGACTCCAAAATATAAGAAATATATACAAATAGAGCACACGTCAAAACACCCGGCCACTGTCTGTTCACCTGCAAAGAACATGACAAAACACAGCAACAAAATACATATGTATAAAGAACTTAAAATATTCATGGCTTTGCAGTAAGTTTCCATAAATATATATACCCATACCTACGCCTATATACATACATACATACATACACATGAATATACACTCACATACATATCTATATATCTACATATAAAGCCTACATAAGCATCCCTGCTTCTATTTGTGTGTGGTTGTGAGCATGCATAAGTGTATAAGGCTTCTCTAATAGAACATTTATTAGTAACTGTGAAGCAGCAGAGACCCGACCCCCAAGACCAGAGGCAGACGAAAAAGGGGGGACCAGAGCCCAAGACCCCAGGAGGGACCCCGACCGCGGCGCCCCCAGAGCCACCCACACAGGACGAACCACTCACCCACCCACCAGAACGGACCACAGGGGAGAACCGGAAGATCCCCACCAGCAACCACATACAGTGACCCCCCGGGGCCAACAGCGACAAACTCATAGGCCTCCGTCGGCACCCGCCGCACCGATGTAGGTCCAGGTCCAGGCACCGAGGCCCGGGCACCGAGGACTCACACCACCCAGGCCAAGGCCTGACAGGGCCAGAGGACCCGAGTCCCACCAGGCAGACACCAGGCCGAGCCGACACACGCCCAAGCGCCCAGCCCCCGATACCAAGGGCCCCAAGCACGCCGGCAGGCAAGGGCACACCCCACCAGGGGGCCGCGCGATAGGGGCGCGATGCCAAGCACCCCCAGTTGTATCAAAGAGGGGGCAGTCCAAGTCTCGGCCTAACAAATACCCATTCATACACAGACACAATCACACTATCCCAACCTCAATCTCACAATCATTCACTCAAAGACATACAATAACGATACATTTCATTCTTATTCCCGATACACACTCTATACCCCCCAGGTCCAAGACATGTACCCGCCCTCTACAGGGGGCAGCCCATGCCCAAACCCAGGAGGTAAACCCATTCATTCTTGAGTCAGAGTTTCTTTATTGTCATTCGCACCTCATGTGGTACATGTGGTGGAGCGAAATTATGTACACAGGGTCCCAGTTACATCCAACAATAAAATGTATAAGAAAAACAGTAATAACATCTAAGATATGAACTGAGAAAAACATCAACTAAATATACACTAAGCACTCATAACATAAAAACATTGAACATCAGCACAAACATGAACATGAGTCTGTGAGCAGATGTGCACGCATGAACACATCAACATTGAAACAGATCCGCAGCAACATGAAACAGATCAGCAGCAACATGAAACAGATCAGCAGCATCATGATGTGGTTTTTCACAGTGATTATTCTAGTTAGAGATTCATGAGTTTAACAGCCTCAGGGTAGAAGCTGTTCCTCAGTCTAGTGGTTCTACACTTAATGCTCCTTAACCTCCTTCCTGAGGGGAGTGGGGCAAAAAGTGTGTGTGCTGGGTGAGTGGGGTCCTTCATGATGCAGGTGGCCCTCTTCCTGAATCTGGAGGTGTAGATGTCTGTGATGGTGGGGAGGCTGATTCCGACAGATTTCTGTGCAGCCTTCACCACTCTCTGCAAAGCTTTTCTTTCTGCAGCTGTGCAGCCTCCATGCCACACATTGATGCTCGAGCACAGGATGCTCTCCACTGCACACCTGTAGAAGGAGGTGAGGACTGAGCTTCCCAGACCAGCTCGCCTCAGCTGTCTGAGGAAGTAGAGTCTCTGATGAGCTTTCTTGATCAGGCTGGTGGTGTTGTTGCTCCAGCTGAGGTTGTCATTCATGTGTACACCCAAGTACTTGTAGCTGGAGACCACTTACACCGCAGATCCTCTTATGTTCAGGGGGGTGTAGATGTTTTTGTTCCTTCTAAAGTCCACAATCATCTCCTTTGTCTTCTTCACATTGATGTGAAGGTTATTCTCTTTGCACCAGCTCTCTAGGTGTTCCACCTCTTGCCTGTAGCTGGACTCATCATTGTTTGTGATGCATCCCACCACCGCTGTATCATCTGCAAACTTTACAATGTGACAGCCTGGATGGTTAGCTGCACAATCATACGTGAGCAGAGTAAACAGGAGGGGGCTCAACACACATCCCTGAGGAGAGCCAGTGCTGAGGGTTATGGTGGAGGAGGAGAAGTTGTGGATCCTCACTAACTGTGGTCTGTTTGTTAAAAAGTCTAGTACCCAGTTGCAAATGGAGGGGCTTAGTCCTAGTGTGGATAGTTTGTCCATCAGGGTTTGGGGGATCATGGTGTTGAAGGCGGACGTGAAGTCCACAAAGAGCATACGGACGTAAGAGTTTTTCTGCTCCAGGTGGTTGAGCGCAGTGTGGACCACAGAGGAGATTGCATCCTCTGTTGATCGGTTCTCACGGTATGCATACTGATGAGGGTCCTCGTTGATGTTGATGGTTGTTTTGATGCTACTATGAACCTAATACTACTATAAATACTTATGCACATGACATTCAGCATCAACAGCAATGAAGCACTTCATGGTTTGTGCTGGGGGTGTCACAGGTTTAACTTTCAAAGCCACGTTCTGAAGTGTCAGGATTTGTGTTTGTGTTGGTTTTTTGCACATTTTTTTGTTTTATTATTGTGTTTATGTTGTGAATCCTGTGTTCAGTTTACCTATTTGTGTTTGTGTTCCTCTGTGCCGCCAGCCTCTAGTCCCCCAGTACTTTTCCATTCAGCCTGTCACACCAGTAGTCCCAGCCTATTTATTCTCTCTATCTCCATCGTCACATCAGTCTGGCCTTGTTGTCTCATGGTTGGGGTTTCTTCATGATTCCTTGAGTTAAATTACATTGTAAGTTTACTGCTGCAACGTCAGTGTTTTGTGTTTGTTTAAATCAAGATTTAAATTCTGTTTGGACCTTTTACGTGTCAGCCTGCACTCCTAGGTTCACAATGTTCTACAGACCGTGGAATAAAAAAAAAAAGTCCTACTTTTTAAACAGGCTGCACAAGCTCCAAGAAGAGAACATCAAAGTGAACGATGGCAACAAATAAAGCAGCCTTGCAAATACAATGTCAAAGTCAATTTATTTATATTGCACGTAAAACCCAAAACTGACCAAGGTGCTTTACAATTTAGTCAAATTAAAATGAAAAACAAGAAGAACAAGAAACAAATATTCTGTCACTAAGGAAAAAGAAAAAAGTTAACAATGAAACAATAAAAATGAATTTATAACTCGTTCTCAAACTTTGTACGGATCAAACCCAAAAAAAAAAAAAGAAAAAATGATGAGGTTTGAGCCCTCAACAGTCTTTAAACGATCACGAAAACTGTTCCACAATTTTGGAGCAAAAACCGCAAAAGCCCGATCACCTCTGGACTTCAGTTTAGATCTGGAGACATCTCTTACTGGAGTGTAGGTGTTAAGAAGATCACATAAATACGACGGGGCCAGACCTTTTAAGACTTTAAAAACAAGCAATAAAATCTTAAAATCAACCCTGAAGTGGAATGTGAACTGTAGCTTTACTGGAAAACAAAATCCAGTTTTTGAAGCCAGTCAGTCTAAGTCTTTATATGGACCAGTACCATCCCCTTATGTCAGAGTCCCAGTTGAACTAAGAAAGTGCCTAAACTGTGAAGCTCGGAGCAAAATAACGGTTTTCTGTTTTTCTGAGCTTCAACTTGTTTGCGTTAAGATTTAAACCACAGAGCAGTGTGCATACGAGTGCAGTACCATCCACAGTAAAAACCGTTTAATCTCATTTTGATCATTTTTTTCTTTTACATTTTATTATTTTATGATTTATCTTGTCATGTTTTTTTGCATCCTTTACACACACACCTGTTTTGTGTCTCACTGATTGTCCCACGCCCTTGTTCTTCCAAACACACCTGATAGTAATCATCATTAACCCCCCTGAAACTAGTCCCAGTTGTTCTGACAAACCTTATTTGTACCAAGTGGTCCAGCATTTGTTTTTGTTTACTTGTTTTCTTTTTGACCTTTTCTCTATTTTCATGTATGTTTCTGATATTCCTCCTGTTGGCTCCTAAATGTTCCTTCTTTCCAGACTTTATGCAATTTGGTTATTAAATTTAAATATTTTAAATATTGTGGTGTTTTTGTGTGTGAATGTAATTAGAAATTTAAGCACAAAATTATCTTAAAAAGCACAAAATAATATTGTGAGAGATGAACAAATGACCTGATGAAATGTACCGCAGCCAAAGTTGAAGGGACCCAAGTTCAGAACTTCCCCACACACCACCTCAAAACATCTGAACTATTACTTTAACCCATCCAGTTTTTGCTCTCACAAATACAAAAAAAAAAGTTAAATCAGGAAGTGAAGTGGCCTGTCTGAAGATGGAGGGCAGGTTGATCCAAAGTTTGGGGCCCACGACTGAAAAAGCCCAATCTCCTCTGAGCTTCAATCTTGTTTTAGGAACAGCCAAAAGCAGCTGATCACATGATCTCAGGGCCTGAGAAGGAACATAAGGTTCTAGTAGCTTGGGTAACTATTACCAATCAAGATGAACACTTTAATATTTGAATGAGTAAAATAGCACATAATCCAAAGCATGGACTTTGTTGGTTTTGAATCAGTTTGACTGTCGATGAGGAAGAGGGCCAGCACCGGAGAAGGGGTTGTGCCAAAGAGACCATCTTAGCACCAACATAAATGGTTTGTTCCACTTTGAAGTAAGCTGTTTGGGGAAGAATCAGTTTTGGGTTGTGTGTTTCCTGGACTGATGAAGCCTTCTGGATGGAAGGTGAAACATTTCAGAAAAAAAAAAAAAAAAAAAAACTGTCCAGATGACCTGACTGAAAATTGTTGGATTGTATACCTGGATTATTGTGCATGGACTTTTTTGATAATCCAAAGCAGTTAGTAAAAGAATGTACTGAAGCAGCTATAAACAGGAAAACAAAAGTGAGAATGCTGACTCAGCATCAAACAGAATTAATCAGCACTCTAAACATCTGAACTCATGTAAAATGTAGTTACAGCCACGTGTTTGGATGCAGTATCAGGTTTATCTTTAATCACGCTTCTCACTTGTTTAAATTTTACCTTCTTTTAACGCCGTGCTTTTTAGTGACTTGTCAGCGTTACAAAGAAACGTTTGATAGTCTTCCCTCTGACAAATGACAACAGCACGCTGCTCTGTGTTCAAAGAGTTGTTTAGCTGCGCCTGCGTCATTTAAACTGTGCCGTCTGACTTTGGCTCTGATGAAACGGCTCAGGGAGAGCAGCTTGCCTCACAATGCACGGCTTCATTTGTCTGCATGGACTCCCTCGTCTCTGCTGTTCTGCTGGCTGGCGCCACAAATCAGAGCCGGTGCCTCCGTGTCCACACGAGTGCGTCAGGGGCGTCTCTTAAGAATGACACCCAGCACGAGGCCGCCTAATAAATAAATTAAAAAGGGTCCGCGCGGCAGCCAGAATTTAAAAAAAAAGCGCTCATTGTTGGAGATAAGAGGAACAAGGTGAATGTGATTTCTGGAGAAAACTCTGGCCTGAAACACATGTTGCTGTACGCTTTGATCTCGCTTGACAGAGGAGGTGAGCTACAGAAGACAGGTAAGGCCGACGGTGATCAAAGTCAACACCAACATACCTGCGCTTTCAATATTTCATGGAGCAGCTCTACTTTCTAAAATATGTCATCATAAAGTATCTCACTTTTCTGATTGACGGTTATTGAGCAGGCTTCAACTTTGGTGTGCTTTATCTTTTAAAGCACATCTACAAAAGCAGGACTTACTTTCAGTAGCTCGTAGCACACGCATATACATAAAGAATAACGAGGGATGATGACAAATCTTGTTTGCTCTCAATCCAACATGACGCAAGGAACTCTGCGGCGTGAACTTTGCAGCAGGGTGAACGCGGTGTTTTATTTATCGCTGCTGTTTCACCTGCTCAGGCGGAGCAGGCGGTGACAAATGGACAAGAGCAGAATCCTGAATGTCACAATCAGGACGAATCTGACACGATGACAAGAGTAAAAGGGATGGCCAGCTCCTACCACTGTGGATCACATCGTGAGGCGTTGTCACATATTTTTAAATCTGTTTTCAGTCTTTAGAACCTCGATGGGAAAAGAGATGAATGCATCCGAGATGTCACGGGTGTGACTTTTTACTTAAGAAGCTGCCCCACCTCAAATTCCCCCTTCTTCGAAACTGGACAATAAATAAATAAATGCTTTTTGAAGAATTTACAAACATGTTTAAAAACTAGCATTACTTGAAAAAATGCATATTCCCCACTTCCTTGCATACCAAAAAGTTAAGCAAAGGTCCTAAGTGTTAGTCAGAGAATCTGATTTAAAGTAGAGAAATTGCATTTCCTGCGAAAATGCAGTGTGAATCCTTTTTGTTGGAGAACGTGCTGAAAACATGCTGAAATGTAGCTGAAATGGAAGAACAAACCCAAGTTAGTAAAAGAAAGCAGAACAAACGCATATTTGCTGAATTTGGCTTAAATAAGCAGAAATGAGCACAAGCAGTAAATTTGCTATTAAAAAAATAAAATAAAAGCTGAAATTGGCAAAAAAAAAAAAAAAAAAAAATAGCTGAAAAGTGGCCAAAAAGGCAAAAAGAAGCTTCAATTACCAGAAGGAAGTGGAGAGAGCAAATTTTTGCTGAGTTAGGCTGAAAAAAGTTTAAATGAGTGCAAAATATATGGAATTAGTTGAAAAAGCTCAGATTAGCATAAAACCGCTAAATAGTAGCTGAAATAGTTGAAACTTACAGAAATAAGCTGAAAGGAGCATAATAAGCTGAAATTAGCAGAAATAAGTCCATCCATCCATCCATCCATTTTCTTTACCCGCTTATTCCATTTCGGGTCACGGGGGTCGCTGGTGCCCATGTCCAGCAATCACTGTGCGAGGGGCAGGGTACACCCTGGACGGGTCGCAAGTCCATCACAGGGCAGCAGAAATAAGTTTGAAGCTCAAAAGTCTTGTAGTTAGCAGAAAAAAACAGAAAGGTGCACAAAACAACTGAAATTACCTGAAAGTAGCTTATTTTTTTATTTATTTTTTTGCACAAGGAAGCTGAAAGAAGCTGAACCAGAACAAAATGTGAAAGGAGCAGTAAAAGGTTGTAAACAGATCTAAAGATATGAAGGATGTAAAATGAGCTCAATTAATTTTCTATGAGGGAAAACAGTGGCAGAAAAGGCTAAATATTTCAAAAAGCTAAAGTTGCACCAATTAAATTCAAAAATACTTTATTAATCCCAAAGGGAAAGTTGTTGTTGTAACTCGTTATCCTCATCTCATTAAGAGATGTTATAGATGCTGATGGCTGTAGACAGAAAGGATCTCTTGTAAAGGTCCATCCCACAGTGGATCCTAAGAAACTGGCTGCAGATGCCGTCTGATCCGTCCACCCAGACTCAGCTGGCCTCTCGGTTCCCCCCGACTGTAGGACCGCCTGAATGCCGGGCAAAACTCCTCCCAGAGCGATGGCCACTACTCCCAGCAGTCTGCCGAGCTCCTCGTCACTGCGGACAGCCAACTGTAGGTGCTGAGGGACGATCCCGTCCCGCCGCCGCCACGAGCCGTGTCTCCCGCCAGCCCCAGGATCCCAGCGGTCAGACAACTTGTTGCCATGGTTAATGACAATACCAAAAGTCATAGCAGGATTGTCCTGATTTTTGATATATGATTTGTTGAAATGGCACAAAAAATGTGGCACAAGAAAGAACAATGTATGGAATAGTTTAAAGAACCCGGAATAATAAATATAAACAGGATAACAACAGTGTGAATACTTATTAAGCATTCACACAACAACTCTTGGCTACATAGACAAGTTTTAGCTTAATATCTCAAAAATTGACTGAGTTGTGGCCATTTCGATGTTTACTACAGTTGAATAATTGTGCTGGCCATTGTAAAACAAGTTTGTTCCAAAAGGTAATCAGTTGTAGATACAAATCAAATGATTTGTTTGTGTTTTATTATAATCCAGTCAATTGTTCATGAAATATTTTGTGGGTAGACAGAGACACAAACATTACATTATCTTTTACTTTTATGGCAGTAAGTGATAATAAACCAAAATAAAAACAGGGACTTGTCTGGATCATAAATGTCTGACGTGATTTAGGTGAAAAATCAGACGTTTCTATTGTTACTGAATTTACAGAGTGATGCTAGAAACTGCAGATGATCACTTTTCATGATGATGATCCCTTTTCATGATAATGATCACTGTTGTGTTTTCTTCTGTTGCCCTGTCCAAACTGAAAACACATTTAAACACAACACCTACTGCATGTAAAGATCAATGTTACAGCAAATTTGTGCATATAGTTTGCTAAGCTGTTGACAGTGGTTGTAAAACCATCCATCCATCCTCTTTCACCTGCTTCTTCCTTTTTGAGGTGTGGGGGTCACTGGTGTCCATACCCAGCAGTCGCTGTGGGAGAGGCAGTGGACATCCTGGACAGGTCTCCAGTCCATCACAGGAACATAAAGAGACAAACAAGACAAACAACCATTCACTCTCTCGCTCACACCTAGAGACAATTTAGAGTTACCAATCAGCCTAACATGCATGTTTTGGTGTGTGGGAGGAAACTGGAGTACCTGGAGAAAACCCACACATGCACAAAGAGAACATTCTTTCAATCTTTATTTAGACAGGTTAATCCCATTGAGCCTCAATGACTCATTTACAAGAGAGACCTGACATGCAAACTCAATCAAGAAAGGCCCCCAGCCGGGATTTGAAACTGGGCGACCTGCTCGCTGAGAGGCAGTAGCTTTACCAACTGCCCCACCGTGCTGCCTCAAAAATAATACTATTTATTAAAATTAGGGATGCACGATATTATCGTCATGGTATCGGTATCGACCGATATTCGCGTTAAAAGTCAATATCGGACGTCGGCCATTCCATCAAAACAACTCACCGATATAAAAGGTGCTGTTTTTGTATGACAACCCAGTGACAAGGATGCCTGCAGCGGCAGCACAACATGATGGCGTCACGTGTGCCTACCTGATCTGATCACAGCGGAGAGAAAAATTCTAAATGTTGGGATGTGAAGTTTTTTGGACTAAGTTGAGCCTCGCTACATCATCCCCAGTCAGAGATATTTTTCCGACATAGCCTTACCTGAGTTACAAGCCGTCATTTCTGACGTCATTGAGAAGCTAATAGTCAATAGCACTTGGGTGAATTTTACCACAGACATTTGGACGTCAAGTGTTAGCTCCATTAGCATGATTAGTCTTACGGCACAATAGATAGGCAAAAACTTTTAAATTAAAAAGTCTGTCCTTCATGCATAAGAGTGCACACTGCAGCTAGGAACCTGGAACAAGCCTCCACAAGTGAGACAGCATCACAGGTGACTAATGCTAATAAATAACATTTAACACTTTTCATTTAATAAAAGTTCAAGTGCTATGCATATCATATGGCTGTTACTGAATATATGTCACCAGCTCTTACAGCTGTTGCACAATTGTTGTAGCAAATAAGCCTAAATAAGAGGAATATGTTCTGACAAAGGAACGTATATAAAATATCGATATCAGTTATCAGCCAAATAAGTTTTAGAATAGAATAGAAACAGCCTTTATTGTCCCACGAATGTGAAATTCCAGTGTATCAGCAGCAACAGATTTTAACATATCAGATATCGGCCAAAAATCCAATATTGTGCATCCCTAATTAAAATGATAGCTGCGTTCATTTTAAAAAATCAATACATTTTAACGGCTCTTCAAAAGTTAAAAACCCGTCTGTTGTTTCATGATGTTCATATAAAGGGCTGCACATTGTTGTTGGAGTAGTTGGAGCTGTAAGAATGTATTGTGACTCTTTGTGAGCCTGTGCAGAGTTGGGTCCAGGGATGGACTGGTACCTCGCCCCTCTTCCAGGAATGGCCCTTTGCTACTTTATTCATGCTGGAATTCATGATTGTAAAATGACACATGCATGACTGTAGCTACATCCAACATATTGGACTGGTTAGGGGAGAACTTTTGTCATGTTTTGTCTTACCAGAACATGTCCTTTTCACAGCCTCCTGGAACGGTTTGCTCGGCACCAACCCGCTCAGACAAACATTCTGCAACGAGAAAATTGAAACCCGAGGTGAACGAAGCCACTGAGCTAATTTCATGGCATGTTGTCCTCTTGCAAAAATCGAATGGAGAAAGATAACATTGGCTGCCAAGTCATTTCCCTGCGCTCTGTCTATCTGTTCACCTGCTACACTCTATGCTGCGGTGCATTCAATAACCAATACTTGTTCAGATTTATCAAGCTGCGCAGAGGTGATGTTGGATTAATTTTATAGGGTGAGGCTTTCCTGGCAGGACCTGTGCTCATTTGAATATAAACATGACTGATTCAATTTTTTTGTACAATCAGGAGAGAATGCTACATAACAGTCATAGTCAGATGTTTACATACACTCATAATGGGCTTGAATGTAAGTTTAAAATTGGGCTTTTAATTATTGATTTAAACTTTTTTTTCCAGGGTAAAATGGTTAAACAACATACAAATTCAATTAGGCTCTAATACAGTATACATTAACCAAATCGTTTTAGTAAGTGGTGCTAAAAGGTATAGAATGTCTTAACTTGACGAGACCTAAAAACCTTTCACTAGTGATCATGACTGACTGCAGTTGGCACGGTCTTCTTACCAGCATTAAAGAAAAATTTGTTTGATATCACTTATTAGATTAATCAAAACTGAAAACAACAAGGACATTTGATTTACCAAAGTTAGGAGAGCCTTTTCTAAACTACTTCAGATTTCAATATTCTTTGTATAAATCATTGTATGCAAGTAAATAATATTTAAATGTCACGGAGGCCGTAATAAGTGCCACCTTCAAGCTTGACGGACAGGCCACATGGCTTCTGGAAGAAAATGTTTTAAGGTCAGACAAGACAACGCTTGAGATTTATGGCCACAATGACTAAGAGTATGGAGGCGTTCAAAACAAACAGTTGCCAAGCATGGTGGTGGCTGCATCATGCTGTGGAGCATTGCACAAAGTGAACGACTTAATGAAGTACTAAGTCAATTTCGTCAACTTCAGCTCAGATCAACAGTCAGATCGTTGAAACTTGGACACATGTATGAGTTCTAACAGTTTTTTAAGCTTTTTGATTAAATTTAATATAAATTATACTAAACATTCATTCAACCTTTATTTAGACAGGCTAATCTCATTGAGTCTCGAGGACTCATTTACAACAGAGACCTGATTTCAATAAACATGAGTGGATTATGAAGGTGGTTATTGTTAGTGAAATTGTAGAAATCCATCCATCCATCCACTTTACCCACTTTAGCTTTTACGGGTCGCAGGGGTCAATGATGTCCAGATCCAGCAATCACTGTGCAAGAGGCGGGGGACACCCTGGACAGGTCTCCAGTCCATCACAGGGACACAGAGACAAACAAGACAAACAGCCATTCACTCTCTCACTCACACCTAGGGACAATTTAGAGTTACCAATCAGCCTAACATGCATGTTTCTGGTGTGTAGGAGGAAACCGGAGTAAGTAAGTAAGTAGTGAAAAAGTAAAGTTTATTTATAGAGCGCTTATCGCAGACATAAAATCACAAAGCGCTGTACAATGAAAATCAACGCTAAAATATACAAAGAATAAAACGAGCATAAGAACTTCAAGAAGCACAATAAAAAAAAAATCACGACATAAAAGCCTGGGAGAATAAAAGTGTTTTTAGTTGCTTTTTAAAAACCTCAACAGAATCAGCAGAACGAAGTTGCAGGGGCAAACTGTTCCACAGCCTGGGGGCCACTGACTGAAAGGCCCTGTCCCCTTTAGTTTTCAGCCGCGTACGTGGAACGTCCAAGAGGTTCTGTGACTGGGAACGAAGGCCACGAGCAGCGGAGTATTTGGTTAAAAACTGACAAAGATACACAGGAGCCTGGCCATTTAAAGCTCTGTACGTCAGCACAAGAACTTTGAAACGGATTCTAAACTCGACTGGGAGCCAGTGCAGTGAATAAAGAACCGGAGTGATGTGACAGTATTTGCTGGATTTGGTGAGAAGTCTGGCAGATGCGTTCTGTATTACTTGCAGATGTGAAACAGAAGACTTGTCCAAGCAAGTAAAAAAGGGCATTACAATAGTCCAGACGCGATGACACAAAAGCGTGAATAATTTTCTCTAGGTCAACTTTGGAGATCATAGATTGTATTTTAGAGACGTTTCTTAAATGAAAGAAACAATGGGAAATAACCCTAATGTGAGAGTCAAAGCCTAATGATGAGTCAAATGTGACTCCTAGATTTTTTTACTTTTGATTTGGCTACTGGGCAGAAAGAGACAATTTTCTGATTGATTTTTGGGTGAAGATGACTGGGAGCAGTAATCAGTCTCTGTCTTACTGGTGTTTAAAAGCAAGAAGTCACTGATACGGGACAAACATTGGACAAGGATGGCCAATTTATCCAGCTGGTGTGGTCTTAACGAAAAATACAATTGAATGTCATCAGCATAAATGTGATAAGAAATATCAGAAAAGGTTTGAATAATGCAGGCAAGTGGGATAATATTTAAGGAAAACAAAAGTTGACCTAGAACTAAGCCTTGTGGCACCCCACAAGTTAAGTGGGCATAGTCAGAGGAGAACCTGTCTGTCTTGATGCAGAAAGTTCTGTGAGATAGATATGATGTGAACCAGTCCAAAGCTGAGCCAGAAATATCAGCCAGAACCTTCAGTCTGTTTAATAAGACTGCGTAGTCAACAGTATCAAAAGGCAGCACTAAGATCTAATAGGACCAACACAGAGCATTTTTCTTCATCAGCAGCCATTAACATATTGTTGTGGACTTTTACTACAGTAGTTTCAGTGGAATGATGTTTTAGTAACACCAGACTGAAATGGATCAGAGATCTGTAACTGACAGAACCAGGATCTGAGTACCTGGAGAAAACCCATGCATGCTTACAGAGAACATTCAAACTCCACCAAGAAAGATCCCCAGCCAGGATATGATCCAACAATCTTCTCACTGAAAGGTTCTATCAACTGTGCCACCAAACTGCCCTCAAATCACATCATCATATGTCCATTTACAGTCATGTGTTGTTTCGTGGCCACTGCATGCCCCTTTAAAAACTTTAAAATGTGACAAAAAGCAGTCCTTGTTTTGCTTATCTTTCAGTTTGCAAAAGTGGATGCATAATCATATCTGTCTAAATTAGATGAACAGGAACATTGGTACTCTCAGAGCAACACCCCTGAGTATTATTTGTCTACCATGTTTTATAATTAACACGGAAACAAAAAGGTGAAAAGTTTCCACTCAGGTAATTGAAATGCAACTCACAGTTTTCTCAAATTAACTTTTGTAACTTTAACCGCTGGAGATTTACTTTCTGACAGTAAATACGATCAGCGAGGTGGTTAAATACAATTTTACAGCGCCCTCATCTCCTAATAAATTCAAACATAATGTTCTGTTTGAATGTCTTAAATGGAGGGTATCAGCGTTTTATAGGTTCTAAATGCCACGCTCATACATGATTCAGAGTGTTATTTATTAAACAAAAACACACCGGCAACACTTTACGGGGGGATTCCGGTGCTCTTTACACTCCTCTGCTTATTTATTGGATAATTATAAGCCATAAAAATCCATCCTGCAAATACAACAGCCGTAATATCACTGTTATTATTCCCCCTTTCCTTACCTTTTCCTCTAATTTACCGAGTCGTGACGACGCTCTCTAAAAGTCGATGGAGGAACACGGTGAAGTCCTCGCTGACACTTTGTCACATGTAACCGTTTTAATCTGCTCATTGGCTTAATGACACTGTCAGTGGCCCCTAATGACCCGGATCAGACATCGCCTGATGCACTATATTAATCTAAGCGGGTCCCACGCTGGGAGGGTTATTTTTTACTGCGCCTGCCATCGTCCAAAAAAAACCCTGCACATCATCTATCCTTCTGACTGAAAAGGAGGAGAAGGATAGATGTTAAAACTCGTCTCTCCACGCTCTTCTCTCTCCGTCTCGGTGCTTTGTATTTATTCCCTTTGTCTTCGTTCCTGTATCTAGTTTACCTCACTTCTCACCCACCCATTGCATTTTCTTTTTTCTTTTCCCTTGTTCCACACGGAGGCCCTAATATTTTCCTGCGGGGCGCCCACTTCTCTCAAACAGTGATGAATGGCTCTGGCTTCTGTATCGATTTCCAAACTGAAACAATTTACGGACAAAACAAGTAGCAGTTTATCATATTGATTTTCTTCTGAATTCAGCTTCTCCCCTTAAGGTGACACCGTGCATGAGCGAATACATGAGTGAGAACGCAGATGAATGCTCGACGCTCCCTTCGCTGAGCGCCGACTAAGATTTAAGGCCCGGTTTCCACGTCGCCCCTGCACGACCGTGTCTTCTCCATGCGCTTTAAGTGTAAAGTCAACGAGAACCCGAATGAAAGCAGGTCAAAGAATCAGGAGCAAAGCCCCACTTGAAGATATGCATCGGCATGAGTTGTCTTGATGTATTTCGTCTGGAAGTTGCATTTTAACAGTTCACCCAAAGCAGCTCCTCCCACTGTGAGCCACACCAACAAATCATTATTAACCTCCATCGCAGTGACTGAATAAGGGACGTAATCCATATCCCGTTCCATGAGGCGGCGCGAGGTACAAAGATCACTGAGCAGCCTGCCTCGGATCGCATTATACGGACTAACTTTTCGTGTTTTCTTTTGATGGAGTCAAGTGTCAAGATCGTCTTTTAATACCAGATTGGATTTGATTACAATCTGCTGACGCCGCAGCTCGCGACACACCTGAAAAAGCATCTCCCTCTGCCCTGAATGCATTAGTGCTGACAGTGGAGTCACGGGCAATTGGACGTGCCCTTGGCCACAGTGATCTTAGCCTTAGCCCGATCAGTGACCAGCAGCGACAGCACACCTGAGAGCGGAAATTGCTTCGGAATAGAAAAGAACCATTAGAAATCTACAAACAAACAAAAATAAAGAACGACGATGGAGACAGCAGGGACAACAGCAGGAACATTATCTGCTTAACCCTGGGTCCTTTCCTCATGTTGGCTCTTTCTCTCTGACTGGTTAAATTAGCGCCATTCTCAGAATGCCTGGAATAGAAATTGCTTGTACAAGAAACATCAGGGGAGATAAAAGCAGGGAGCACAGGCATTCGGATGGACTTTGAAAATCGATTTCCCTGCAAAATAATGTTAATGGCAAAACACTTTACCACTTTTATGATAAAAAATCACCAAGAAATCAATATCAAGGAAATGGGAAGAGGATATTGATAAAAATGGGAACTCAAACTAATAATTTCCAGTTAAATATATTATCCAATCTGCATTTAATTTATTATTTACAATGTGATCAAATCAGTGCCTGCCCTCATTCATCACATGGTCGACATGTATCACTGTACGGGATCAAAACAGAAAGAAATAGCAAATAACCTTTGTGATGATAAGAAAAAATGAAGACTTGAGGAAAAACGTGTTTCCTGCTTTTATAATAGCAAAATTATTTCCTGTACAAAGAAACATTTGTTGACTTTTAAAAGTCAGATTAATCTCTAGCAGGTATAAAGGTGGTAATATTACGTGGTGTTCTTTGGGTGATGGCAAATGATACACCCACTTCAATGACTTTATTCAATGGGTTCACCATTTTTCTGAGTTTACACGTTTCCATGAGAATAATGGAGGAGTGGAGTAAATGGTCTTTACATATTATGACCAATCATTTTGTAGTTGTTTGAGGACACCATTTGGAGTTCTTTTGAAGATATTGTTAGACATTTAAAAGGTATCTATTGACTGAATACTAACCTACTGTCCAACTCCTAAATCAAAAAGGTACAAAGTTCTTTATTTGCCATTTGTGCACGGACCAACATTCCAGACACACTGGAATTCTTGTGCAGAGCTCGCAGTCATAGTCAAAAACTATGAAACAACATAAATACAATAAAAATAAGAACAAAGTGGTTTCGTTCTACACTGTACAGAAAGTAAAGCATGTCACATGACCAGTGAAGTTAGATAGTATAGGGTTATTATTGCACCTGACCAGTAGTTTTGTTTTTCCATCGTTCTGACTGTGGCAGGGAAAAAACTATTAAAAAACCTATAGGTGATGATGCTGTCCGCTCTACTGTCTCAGGTTATATGAACTTTTTTTTGTGTCAGATAAGAGATTGAGCTGGATTAAGTGATGATTCCAGCTGCTCTTATTCGACAGCGCTGTACATACATCGAGTCCATGAAAGGAACATTTGTTCCTGTGATCCTCTCTGCCGTCTTTATGACTCTTTGCAGTGCTTTCCTTTCTGCTTGTGTGGTGTTCCCATACCAGACGGTGATGCCTGTGGTTAGGATACTCTCGAATCACTCCAAAAAAATATATAAACACAATGTATGTTGGTTTTATTAAAACAAGAAATATTTCTTGCGTTACACAAAAGGGACTGTATTCCATACATCAACGGAGACAGATGAAACTTGGTAAAACTCAGACATCTCTTTTCCCAAAGGGTGGCATTTAGGAGGAATCCTAAGCAGAGGCCCAAACCTCAGTTGACTCCTTCAGATGCAGAAGCAGCTTCTTTACTCTGAGCTCCCCACTGGGTGAGGAAGCTTCTCACCGGACACCAATCAGTCTCTTGCATCCGGGTTCCTGATCCATATCTCATGATCATAGGTGAGAGTTGGAACATTAAAGGACCAGTAATATGAGAGGGCTGACATGGGGTAGAGGTAGGGCAACCAATCTGGGACCAGAAAGTCGTGGTTTAACTCCCAGCTATTCCCACATGCCGTGGTGTCCCTGTGCAAGACACCCAATCCCTAACTGTACCCAATAACTGCTCACCTCCCCACCTGGGTGCATCCCATGTGATGGGTTAAATGCAGAGAACCAATTTTGTCATTGTATGGGAACATGCAATGATAACATATAGCACTTACTTTTTCACCAGAACAAACCAGAGGGACAAAGCTCCAATCCATCAATCTCTCGCTTCATTCTTCCATCTGAACGATAAACCGAGATTGAGAACTTAGCAGACATTACTCTCGCCTCTGTCCCTAATGTGAGAAGCTAAACGTCTTTAAGACTGCTTTCTTTTCTGTAGTGAATATTGTCAAAATCCATGACAAATGTTTCAGATGGATGTATGAAAATGTTGTCTGTGGATCTTTTACTTCCTGGCTCAAATGTAGCAATAGCTTGTAAAATGACTCGATATTCTTTAAAATCTGTTAAATATTGAAAGCTACAGTCAATGTTCTAACTAAAACTAGCAGGTGAAATGTAAATTATGTTCCATGTCTTTTTTTGTTGTTACTGTTTATTTTGTATTTATAATTTGTTTATTGTAAAGTACATAGAAGTTAAACATTTGTCTTTTTTAGATCCATAAAAAAAAAAAAAAAAAAAAAAAAAAAAAAATCAACAAGAAACAGAAAATTTTAGTTTAACACTTTCCCGATAAAATAATAATTATTAAAAAATTTTAAACAGTTGTCTAAGAAATGACCAACCTGGTTCCCTGTAGAAATCACTTGTTATAAAATCAGCTGCTAAAACAAGATGGTTCTTGATATCTTTGACATTTGTTCAACTGGACACATTCACTTTGTGGCACCAAGTTAACATTGTGGCCTTTGGCTGTTGTTGAATGTATTTAATTATTTAATCAAAGTCCAATTAATAGAGCAGAAAACTCATAATTGTTATAATAATTGTGCTTTTTTATGATTATTTTTTTCCTTTGAGTTCTGTTTTCCTGCCCAGTTTAGATCTTTTTTTTATTCTTGTGCCATCTCATCTGCATTGGTTCTTGCCAGGAACTTACCAGATGTTTGAAGCCACTTAGAGAGGTCAAGGTCAAGAGCTTCAGATCTTTTTGCAAGATATTCCAGGAAATGGGAGTGGAGTAGGAGAAGGCCCTTTTGCCTAGTTCAGTCCTCACTGAGGAGACACTGCAGGTAATAATGTCCTGAAAGCACACGCTGTAACTGCACTCACGCAGAGACATGAAGGAGGAGATGTATGAAGGCAACAGATCAAGAAGTGATTTAAAGATGAAAATGTACCAGTGAGAGAGTCTGCGTGAAGTTAATGATGTCCAGTTAACCAGTGAATACTGGGTGCAGTGGTGGGTACAATAATCACAGCCAGTTATGAATCTTAGTGCACCATGATAGACAGCATCCAACATCTGCAGGGTGCTTGTAGAAGCGTTCATGTAAATAATGTCACCATAATCAATGAAGGGAAGGAAAGTCACAGATACAAGGTGTTTCCTAGCATTCAGAGTTAGACAGGACCTGTTTCTGAAAAAGAAACCCAGTTTAACTTTCAGTTTCTTTACTAGGTTTTCCACATTGAAGCCTAAAAGAGAGATGTGAGTCGACCAAGATACCCAAATATTTAAAGGAATCAACAAACTCAATAGGGACACCATTTGAGGATAAAATCAGAGGAAGAACTGCTGGGACCAACTTCCTATTTGAAAAAAGCATGCGTTCGGTTTTGTCTGTATTTAGGACAAGTTTGAGACATAGCAAATCTGATTAGATGATGTCAAAGGCAGATCGCAAAATCTGGAAAACCTTAGCAACTGTTTTAGCTCGACAATAAACAACTGTGTCATGAGCATAAAAATGTATGGATGCATCAAGGATGCTCTGACCTACATTACCTATGTAGATTGTAAAGAGGGTGGGTCCTAAGAATGAGCCTTGTGGTACACCATTGCTGACTGTTAAATAACTGGAGGAAGTACCATTATGTTGAACACATTGCCTCCGATCTGAAAGATAGTTAGAGAACACACCAATGGTATGATCTGAGAAACCAATTTCTGAGAGTTTATGACACAAGATGTTCTGATCCACAGTATCAAAAGCTTTAGACAGGTCTAAGAAAAGTGCAGCACAATAATCCTTAGCATCCAGTGCTTCAACAACGTCATTAAAAACCTTCAGTGAAGCAGTTGTTGTGCTGTGTTGTTTCCTGAAACCAGATTGATGGCGAGGTAAGATGTTACATGAGTCCAGGTAATTTTTGATTTGAGAGTTTATCAGTTTTTCTAGAACCTTGGCTAAAATGCAGAGTTTAGAGATTGGTCGATAGTTGTTCAGTGAGGTGGGGTCTCCTCCCTTCAGCAAAGGTAGAACAGGTAAGTAAGCAAGTTGTTACCTTGTCACTGACCACAACAACAATAATTAGTGGAAGAGTTTTAACTGTATTTGGTGTTTTACAGTAACCTTTTCAATGGAATCATTTTACATTTGTGTTGTGGTGTAACATCTGTATTTCACCTACAGTTAAATTATCCTTACAGCACCTTGTGCTCATGCCAGAGCGCTGTCTTTAGATGCTGAGCTTCTCCTCTCTCTTCTTTGAAGGGCATCTTTAATGCCCTCTGTCCTCCTGTATTGTTATTTGGCTTTGGAGTTTATTTTTCCCATCACCTCTTCTCCAATCAGCAACATATTCAGGTATAAATCTAGCTCAGTAACGTTCCCAAAGTGCTTTGTGGCTCCTCGATGAGACAAACCATCATTTCTGTAAATTCACTGACTGTATGTGCAGCTGAGTGCGTAATTTGACTTTAGTATATACTCGTTTTTTGTCCACTCCAGCAAAGTGTCTGCAGAAAAGTAATGCACCTGTTGTACAAATAACACACACACACACACACACACACACACACACACACACACACTCGCATAAAATGGCCAAAAAAATAAATATGGAAGTGGTAGCTGCAGTGATTTCTGACCTGTGTGGCCACTGATGTGTGTAAAATAGTATCTGCTACTCCTTCCAGTATGGATTTCTCCCTGCAGGACTGCTCAACTGTTCTGCAGAAGTAATGGTGGAGACTGGGCCTTTGCTGAATACAGCAATGTGCCCCCCCCAAAAAATCTTAAATAAAAAGAAACAATCTTCGGAGAATGCATGCGAGGCTTTGAGTAAGTTTCATTTTATATTGATATTTCGTAGCAAAAATAAGGAAATAAATAAATAAAAAATGGTATTTGAAACAAATTGCAAGCTCAATAATGTGTTTTAAAGAAAGCTGTTTGATAACGGGGACATTTCTTGTGTGTTTTTGGACGACTATATATTGGTTTAGAAAGAAAAAGGGGGATCACACATCGGTTTATAGGCCGGGTGTTTGGTGGTTGAGGCGGACGAGGTGCATGGTCAAGCCAGAGTGACCTTTAGAAGATTGCCTACAGCTGTGCCCACAGGCTGTTGTCAGGCTACCGTTGGACTACGCTGACCTCTCAGCCCTTGGCGGCACCTTCGCACATCAATATCTCTCAGCCATCACCTTTACGAGTCAAAGATCCAACCACATTTTACTGTCATCGAGAAATTGAACGGCTCTGCATGCATAAACTCAGTAAAGTCAAACGGAAACATTGTGCAGGTACTGCTGCACTTTGAGTTCCTCTTGATGGAAAAAGACCCCCTAATTATGTGTCTGCGTTCAAAAATCGCTTTTTAAAACTTGCTAAAAGTCACTGAGGTGTGTTTATCGTGATGTTCTTTAAGACGTACAATGAACAACAAAACGGACTGAATACTGACGAGAAGACTGCTTGTTCAAAATGCAATTAAAAGCAGATCTCTTAAATTGAAAAAGTGTCAAAGAAAATAAGATTTTTTTTAGTGCAAAAAGGGACAAATAACACACAGGAATGGAAATTACAGCTGTGCTGATTGATTGGTTAATGACTGTTATGTTCAGATCTGGGAACAGATGAAGAAAGCAGCATGCAAATGAGGAGTCAGAGGTTTCCCACTGCTTTTAGAACACATTTACTGTGAGTTGGTGGACTGAAACGCGTTGTACTCCTCCTACCTGTCTGAAAAAGCAACAAGTAGTGCTTAATGTGCTTTATTTGAAAAATATTCAAATGTGTTTTTACATAAACTTAATAGTATCAAAAATTAACAATTTAAGAAATCACAAAAATTGATGTGCAAATAAACAAATTTCACTAAACCCTTCATCTCCTTCTCATCGTATAGGAAAATAGGAAACAGTTGTCAGTTTTCAACTCACTCACTCATTTTCTGCATCCATCCATCCATCCATCCATCCATCCATCCATCCATCCATCCATCCTAATAGCTGTCCTGTGGGTCATGGTGGTGTGGGAGCCAGCAGTCAATGGGCAGAAAACATGAGTCTGAAACGTTCATAAGGATTAAAGTTCAAGTTCAGAAGTATTTTAAAATGGTAAACTTGCCGATATCGTGTTTGTTGCTCAGTTGACTGAGTCGGACATGTGAATGCAGCAGCATGAACAAAAATGGCAGCCGGTCTTTACCACATGAAGAAAGAATTTAGGTCAGATCTGTGATTCCAGCCTGAACTGTGACTGTGGATCATGCCACTGTTTGATGACTGTTAATAATATGTTATATTAAAGTTCATGCTCAATAATCCAGGTATAAAATCCAACAAAGTTCAATCAGGTCATCTGGACGGTTTCTTTTGTCCTTCATCCAAAGGACTTCTTCAATCTGAGGAGCCACCAAACAAACTGATTCTCACAAACAGCATACTCCATAGTGGAAAAAAAAACCAGTTTGCAGGTGATATGATGGCCTTCAGGACCTGACTGAACATTGTTGGATTTTGTACCTGGATTATTGAGCATGAACTTTGGTGTTTTGAACCACTTTAGCATGACTGTCTCAGAGGAGTTGACGGGGGAGAGGGCCGGCCACCAGCAAACTGTTTTTTTCCACTATGGAGTATGCTGTTTGTGAGAATCAGTTTGTTTGGTGGCTCCTCAGATTGAAGAAGTCCTTTGGATGAAGGACAAAACGTCTCAGCAAAAAAAAAAAAAAAAAGAAACCGTCCAGATGACCTGACTAAACATTGATGGATACCTTACAATGTGACTTTATTAATTTTGCAAACTCCAAAACAAATACTTTCTATTGTTGGGCTCTGGAAGCATAAACTGCTACACTTTGAGGATTTCCAACAGATATTAAATACACAAAATGACAAAATTTAGATTTTCCCGTCTTGCTCCCTGTTTTTGCAACAACAGGAAGCAATTTGGAAGCATTTATGATCACTTCAACAAGTTAGCGTCACATCTGAACATGTCTTAAAATTGCTTTAAGTGCCACCAATAGAAAGTTACATTCATGTCTGAAGGGTACGTATTGTCCTCAAATGACAGTTTTTGAAACTGGGAACTTTCCTTGCTTTATATTTTATTCCACGATGGGCTATCTGAAATATTGTCACATATGCAAGATTGGAGGACCCAAATGGAAACTGCAATCTAAAGGCAGGCAGGCATACTGTAGGGTGAAGATAAACATTTTAATCTGATCAAGCTAAATGTTCTGCAAGGACAAGATGTAAATAAATAAATAAATAAAACCAAGTGACAAAATAAACCAGAACACAAAAGGACATCAAGACAAAAACTAAAGTTAAGACACTGACTGGACAAAAGTTCAGCTGAAACCCTGAAAGTAGAAAAACTGGATGGTAATAATTAATGTAGAATATTATGAGCAAGGGGTAAACTCTTACACAATAAAGGAGGAAGCTATGACAACTAAAGCATGCATTCACATTTTTAGAAAACAAAGTTTTGTAAAGAAACCCCATAATTGACTGTGGGAATTAAACAAAAAGGACAATCTGTAAGACAACCAAAGACTGAAACTGTCCTGACAAATCCTCACAGTCCACATGAAATATATCATTTTCCTACAGCTTCAACAAAAAGACCAAAGTTCTTACATGCAGAAAATAAATGTTATTTTAATTTATTGAGGTGAAAAAGCTATGAACTATGCTGAACACATTCAAGCTCTCCAGAGAACAAACATTTATTTTGTTAAGACGCTTTGAACATTCTTTTATCTCACGATTTGACATATTTCTACAGTAGATTACGGTAATAGCTCCTAATTTTTTGTATTATTGCAGAAGTTCAGTCCTGTGATTCGTTTCCCTGCCCTCCAAAAGTTATATTTTATACCTTTTTACCATGAATAAAGAAGAGAAGTATGATGTTGCTGCAGCCGGCAGGTTGTATAATGATCTCAGGCTAAGCTCTGGTGTCTAACTAGCTGCTTCACTGGTCTACTTAATGTCAGTTCACTGTGCAGTTGCAATCGATCAGGAGTCTGAGCTGTAAACAATGCACCCCAGAAACAAAAGGACTTCTTTTTTTAGTTTTCTCCCATGTTTCCGCATGTCTGTATAACAAAAGAACATTATCTGGCTCCACACAACATCTCTCTAACACAGGCAGTCATTAACACGAGTGAAGTGATGCTAAAATATCACAAATGTGTTTGCAGGTAACTGATCAGGGGGATATCGTCACATACAGTTTACCTCAGGGAGCTTTTCATGCCGCACATATAAACCTTAATCGTTTTGAAAAACACGAGAAAAAGCTGCATTAAATTACTCTGTTAAACAGGTCTGAACCCAGTTTCATTTATCCCAAATCTACTTAGTTTCTAAATAATTGCAACAACAAAAAAAAGCCTTTTTTTTTGTCTGGTAAGCTATATATTGTGTGTGTTTACTATTGGTTACAGTTTGCATATTGTTCACAAAGGCAACTTTGCCATGCTGCAGACCTTCATGTGTCAGCACAGCTCAGAACCCCCTCCCTCCCACCTTTTTACCTGCCCCCTGCAGGCAGCACATACATCCTCGTGCCCTTTGTGGCAATGGGTCTGGGGTGCAGTGCTGAGCTTTAAACCGAAACAATAGATTATTGTCACCTCTGCCATGTTATAGCCAAAAGTGAAGAGATCCTTCTGAAAGGACAATAGGGTATGCATTGATTTATGAGGGTTCAGGGGCCATAATGTGCTGTAGTAACAAGGAACCAATGGGCTAGAAAAATGCTAACAGCAGCCCTTTATCTCCTAAGCCTTTGTCTCATCCAGAGTTTAATTCATATCTTTTTTTTGGAAGGGGGGATGGGGGGTGTAATGGTGATGGAGAGGCGCTTCAGTCTGCACTCACAGCTGTTTCACTACAGCCCATAAACCAGCTCAAACTGGTCCTTGTGAAATATGAGTATGGGGTGATGTTCTTTTACAACGGCTAATTCCATTAGCGCAATCATATAGCTTTTAATTTATAATGTACAAGGGACATGAGATGGTGCCGATAAATCTGTTGTTGGATTTACTTTTAAAATCGTCCAGGTACAAACAACTGTTCGAACAAAGCGGTCCGTTTTAGTGAGACTCCCGCCAATCTCTTTTCACACTGCAGTTCTGTGATACAGCCTCAGAGACAAGACCCACGCACAGTCGTCTTTGTCACGGGTTGAGTCTTTGGACTGGTCTTGTGAAGTTTTGGTTGCACAGTTTGGAGTTGAAAACAGGAAGTATTGAGGACAACTGAGAACATTACAAGAGCAAAACACAGAACACAACTCAACTGGAGAACTAAAACTTAAAATGAACCAAAAGAAAAACCAACCAGTACAAATAAAACAAAAGAGCAGTACATGAAACCAGGAACTGGGACAAAAAGTCAAATCGTGACAACCTTTGGTCATCCACACATGAATCAAATGAATCAGCCAAGCTCCACGACAGTAGGGGTTCCATGTGGGACCTGCTCACAATCATTATGACCTTTTAAGTAGTTTGCCTTCTTCTGTTTATTTTTCCCCACACTGTTTACTGGGGCAGTTTTCAGTCCTTTAACTACATTTGTTGGGTCTTTTGTAGCTCCTGCTTCAGAGAAGGTGCTTTCTTGGCTCAACCGAGACTCTTGAGTGATGCAAGTGGATGCGATTGATCCGTACATAAACGTACTTTAATTGGCTGAGCCAATTAAATGCTCTTCCAGCTCCTGCACTCTTAAAACTGCATTAGCATTACTAAAGTTAAAAGCTACTTTACTGTTGCCTTTGTCCACAACACACAGCTCCAACCATTGCCCTTTTTTCATTGTCCAGTCTCACCATGAATCACTCAAACTCTGCTTGGGTCTACACGTCCTAGAAGGTTTATAATAGAACTTGAGTGCATCGTTATGTGAGCATGATTGTCATATCGTGGCCACCTGAACCTTCTGGGATGGTAATTTCAATCAAGCTTGACATAATGTCACATTTCTGCTGTTTGGTTGAACCCATGCACAGGCAGAACTCAGGATTAAAGTAAAGGTTTAAAAAAAATAAAATAAACAAACAAAAAGTGCTGCCGTGGCAGCAACAATTTACATGATCACAGGAGAGACATGGGGGAGGCAGAGATGCAGACATATGTAGGGACGTTAACGACAGACAATGACAAACACCTGAAGCAAAGACAATCAGAAACAGCTGGGAATGCAGTGGCTAGGACAGACCACAAGAGGGAGACACACTAGAAAAACACTAATCCTCACACACAGCTATAGACAAATACCCGTATGTAAAATTAATAGGGGTGTAACGGTACGCTAAAATCACATTTTGGTTCGGTTCAGTTTCATGGAGGGCTCGGTTCGGTTAATTTTCAGTGCAAAAAAGGCCACACAATGGTGTGTGTGCGTGCTTGCGCACAAAGAAGTGTACACCAATGTACAAAAAAGCAACATTTCACCTAGATTTCCTTTAATTCCACACATTTAAAACGTTTCTCACCAAGTTTGTGTAAATTCAGCTGTGGGTTTTAAAGACATTTTAACTCTAATACACTTTAATACAGAGCGTCAGGTCGGCACTGTTTGTCTTTATAGAGAAATAAAAAACATCATCACTGGACTTTTTTTTTTTTTTTTTTTTTTTTTGCGGGCAGCACGGTGGCGCAACTGGTAGAGCTGCTGCCTCTCAGCGAGCAGGTCCTTGGTTCAAACCCCGGTCCAGGGGCCTTTCTGGGTGGAGTTTGCATGTTCTCTCCGTGCATGCGTGGGTTTTCTCCAGGTACTCCGGTTTCCTCCCACAGACCAAAAACATGCATGTTAGGCTGATTGGTAACTCTAAATTGTCCCTAGGTGTGAGTGAGAGAGTGAATAGTTGTTTGTCTCGTTTGTCTCTATGTGGCCCTGTGATGGACTTGCGACTCGTCCAGGGTGTACCCCGCCCCTCGCACAGTGATTGCTGGACATGGGCACCAGCGACCCCCGTGACCCAAAATGGAATAAACGGGTAAAGATAATGGATGGATGGATGGATGGACTTTTTTGCTTGTGTTCAACACTACTCATCTAAATGATGTTTCTCATGAAGCTTGAGGACAATAAGGTGTGAGGTTTTAAAGACATTTCAACTTTAATGCACCTGAACACACAGCGTCTCTTACACCTGCAGCGTCTCACAGCGTACAGTTACTGCTAAGCTAACATGCTACAGACGTAGTGTACATCACTTGCTCTTGCTGAGATCGGATGCTTCCCCCCTCCCTCTATGCTTTGCTTTGCTGCTCTGTCTGTCTGTGAAACTGCTTCTGAGCCTTTCTTGCATAACTTCCGAACCATAATTATGGACCTGTTTTGATCAGTTGGTCCCTCAACTCAATTTACAACATTTCTTCGAAGAGAAGACAGGCTTTAGGCAAGCCGATGTGTCCTGTTGGCACGCACACAGCTGGATATCTCATCCACTTGAAGACTTGACGATGTGTCTATCTCTGCTGCCATTTATGGATTTTAAGGACGCATATTTAATTGGATTTACGTTAACTGGTTCCTGCTTTTTGGATTCAGCTGGTTGCTGGTTTTATCTACAATCAAGGAAGTCGTCGGCAGCAAATTTGGACCCGATCACACTGCTTGCCTTTATGATGGCTTGGTTCGTGTCTCGAGTACCCAGACTCAAATGCTTTGGGCAGAATGGATCAGATCTCGGGGATTTTACTCAGTCACGTTCCATCGTTGTGGCCATGTAATTTGGACATTTCGGAACCGAGTCGACCAACACAGACTCAAGGTAGATGTCATTAAATTCTGCCTGTCCCCAAAACAACTGTGTGTTTATCTGGATTTGGTTCCCTTGGCTGGCCTTGAAGGTCATCTTATCTGAATTTGCTTGGAGAACATGTGATCTGATGCTCACCACCCCCTCCCTGAGGAATTTCCAATTGATAATGAGATGAATCCAGCTGAATAAACTTGGGTCATCATTTCAGGACTCTTGGATTCTCATAGACGTTATTCTTGGCCATTCCTCGACATTGTTTATGGATCTCACCAGAGGACACTGACTGATTATTCCATCCTTATCAGAACTCTTACAGTGGCTTCAAGAGCATCTATGAACATGCTGACCTCTCTCACCTCCCCCCTCTGCAGAATGTCTATGTCACTATGTGCTTGTTTGTGCAAGGTGTTTTTTAATATTAGAGTTTTTTTCCTTAGGCAGGAAAAAGAAAGTCTGTTAGGAATTTTTTCGCCTCCAACTCCTACATGTGTCCAGTTAATCACTGTTTGTCCAAACAGGTCTCACTTGTAAATGAGTCTTTGAGGCTTAATGTGATTTATCTGTTTAAATAAAGGTTGAATGAATGAATGCAAAGTGTTCCTCTCAAGCATCCTCCTAACATGAATATATGTTTATGATCAACCCCTCGGTCAACAACTGCCTGCACTAAGCTCGCTAAACTGGCAAGTGAGCAACACAGAAGTGTCTCCATCTCCTCCACCTGTGCATGTTTTCTCCCGAGGCAGGAGACTCAGCAGCTGATGCCTGCACAGTTTCTACTCTGTGTTAGAGTTGGAGGTAACCAGGAAAACCTGGAGTGGAGTTTTAATATCTTGAGTATTCTCCTCTTGATCAAGTGGACTGGATTCGTTCACAAAGAAAGAAACTGTGCTGCCTGAACTAATGTTTCATAATAAAAGTGTGTGTGTGTGTGTGTGCGGGGGGGGGGGTCCAAATGAAATTTTTTTTAATGTGGGGGGGGGGGGGGACTTGTCCCCTTCACATATAATGGTTGCGACGCCTATGACTGCATACCTCATGGTGTCTCTGGGCAGCACACCTTATCCCCAAAATGCCCCCCGGGCGCTTTCAATAGCTGCCCACTGCTCCATCTGGTGGTGGATGGGCTAAATACAGAGACTAATTTTGCCATTGGATGGAAACATACAGTGATGACAATGTGATGACATTTTTATTATTTTTACTCACAACTTCTTCTTGGGCCTGCTCCAGAAGGGACTTGTTACTTCCCACCTGTCCCTGGAAAAGCTCAGAGTTCAGTCATCAAAGACTTCCCAGCTGGAGGTGATCTCTGGTGGATTTCCCTGAAGTGGAATTCAATGACATCATCAGACTGCAAACAACACAAAGATTTAAAAAAAAATTGAGTTATTAAGACGATAATTTTAAATTAAAAAAGTTAATTAGATAATAACAATAATAACAATATCGCTTCTTGAACTGTCATCATTTCTGTTGAATATTCTCTCATTCATCACCATCAGGGCAGGGCTTTAATCTGGGCTCCAGGGCTTTTTCATAAAGTGTTGCTACAACTTTTTGGCTGAAGTGTTGACGTGATGGGATGTCGTAGCGGGGCTCAAGAACTTTAAAGCCGGCACATCAACAACAGAATACGTAGCTTTAAAAAATCCTACAGCTTGTGTTATTGCTCTGGACCGATCTGAATCACCTGATAAAGGTTGTTTAAATGCTGCTGTTATCGGTGTTTGAACCAAGCTGCTTTTCTTGCTTGTAGAAGAGAAGTTCACATTCGGATGATGTCGTTTCAAGTGTGTTAACAAGTTAAACGTGTTGCCTGTGGCAGATCCAATCTCCGTGAAACAACGTCGACACACAGCTTTGGATTTGCGCTTGTCTTTTAACAAGAAAGCCATAAAGTTCCCAAACGGGAGACTGCAACGAGATGCTAGGCTGCTAATGCTACGCGTGCTATAGCGCCGTGCTGAAACACGCTTATGAACTTTAGTTCCGTGGCGCAAAATCTCTTGTTAATAAAATTTAATGAGTGAAAAAAATAACCGAAACGGTAGGCACGTGGATCGAACCGAACATGCTGTACCGAAACGGTTCAATACACCCATGTGTACCGTTAGACTCCTAAAAATTAAGTCACAAAACACTCACACTTTCTAAAAATGCTATGACCAAGTCGAGGCCACCTTCATTCTGAAAATCAGGTCTATTTGGTTTAGCTCCCTCAGATTTTAGCCAACAAACACCAAATTATCTGTACCTCCTCATAGTACCATGTTTTTGGTTTGTGCTGCCATTTTAATGGATATATATATTATATATTTTTAAAAAGAACATGTCAAATTTAAATGCTTTGGCTCAGAGGTTTTAAAAATGGTGGTACTGACTGAAGGTGACACTCTCATGAATGACATCACTCTCTGGACAATCAGTGGCCTGCAGTCTGCTGATGTCCAATCTTCAGCTTGACTTGACTCGCTTGGAACTTTGGTCAAGTAGGTCCTACAAAGAGTTTAGGGTGAGATCACCCAAATGAAAGCCATGCAGAGTCGACCAGCGTATAGAGTTGCATTGAGCTCATAGAGAAAGGGCATATGGCTTCCTCCATTCTTGATGCTGATTGTCACATGCATAAATGATGTGATGAGATGACCACTGGCTGAGTGTTGCACTTTCACAGTGTATCCCCGGTGGTACAAAAACATACGCGTTGGTCCTTATCACCCTTGAATGTAGGACTACCAGTCATACCCCTCAGAGAGCCCTTATAACAGTTTGATCTGAAAACATGTAATGAGTGCTGAAACACATGGCACCATGGAACCAGCAGCGTGACAACAGCATCGGTAGCCATTATAAATATTATTATGCACTTGCAGTCCTATCTTCACACATACGGACCAGCTTGGCTCTGTGACTACCACTGTTCCCAGCTCAGAGGCACAACAACACATTTTCTTTAACCCCTGGTTTCATCATGATCATTTCACACATGGCAGCAAAGCTGAAAACAGCATTTCATAGTGCATCTTTAAAAGGATGCGTCAAATGAGCAAAAGCAAACCACAGTTTAATGACTAAAGGGCTTGGAGATGAATGTTTGCAGGCAACAGTGAAACACAGTGGAGGTTTTTTTTTTTTGTTGTTGTTGTTGTTGCAAGTTTGTGACTGCAGTTCTGCAAATGGAGTTGTATATTAGGTTAGCATTAATGATTTGCTCAGTGCTGAGAAATGAAATCATTTACTTATCGATCATGCATTATGTTATGGCGGTGTAGAGTCTGTAAGGGCAACTAGAAGAATTGATGCTCTTTTGATGACAGAGTTTGATTTTCTTTTTTTTTTTCTGCTCATTTACTTTCTAGTTTGTAACTAGATTAAACAAAAAATATATAGCTGTAAAAATATTATTATCAGAATCAATGCTTTTTGGTTAGTGTGTTAGTAGTTTTTAGCTTTATAATTATCTTTATTTAAGCTGTTTAAATGTTCAGTTCTGTTCCTTGTGTTCAGTCTTTGTAAACTCGGGCCGTTCCTCACTTCTCTGTTTGTTTCTCTGACCCCCTTCACTTACACCTGTTCCTCGTCCCTCTTCAGCCACAGCTGCAGTCACTTCCCTCATTAGCCCCAACCTCCACCAGCAGTTCAGCATCATAGGCTTCTCATGCTACATACAGACATCCTCGAGCTTCTGCTCAAATAGATTTTTGTTTAGTTTGGTGATTTTTGAGCTCCTCTTGCCAAACCATGACAATGATATGAGATTATTTAATTTATCATAAGCTTAAATCTTTTACATGACATAAATAAAGAACACCAACACGTAAAAAAAAAAAAAAAAAAAAAAAATGGGTAAAGTAAAGTTAAGCAGAATAACATTCTGCTCTCCAGTGAATGTTACGTTATTTTATTCTAGGTCAAGGTAAAGATTAAGAGTTTGGATGTCATTAAGTTCTTTGTGTCTTTCAGTAAACTGTTTTTTGTTAAAGTGCTTTCTTCATGAAAAAAATGTCACATTCACGTGCAGATCATCTAAATAGTTTGACAATTTAACAAGTTAAAAGAACCGAGTGGACCAGAATGTCATTGTAGTTGGAGAATTATATATATTTCAATGTTACTTTCTCTTTTGCTTAAACCACAAGTTTTGGTAGCCTTCATGAGGTCGTTTTCCTTTTTCTTCTGGCGCAGTTTTATGATAACCAGTTTTTGAAAGTGATTCTTTTTCAATAATCTTTTGTACATTTTTAGAAAAGAATTGAACGTTGTTTTTTTTTTTTTTTTCAAACCATCTTTTTGCTTTTATTGATGTTTCTGGAGCAATTACGTAGCATCAAATCAGAATGAGCTTTATTGTCATTGCACAGAAGCACAACAAAATTACATTTCACTTCAGCCCGTCCGAAGAAACACAAACAAACAAGAGACAGGTAGACGGGGTGTCTGAGGCTGCAGCCTCACTGAGAGGCGCTTCCTTTGTTGTTAGATTAGAAAAAAGGGAACACGAGGGAAGAGGAGGTTAAAAAAAATCATATCTCACACTGTGTCCTGTGAGAGACACAGTGTGAGGCTGCAAATAAATAAATAAATAAACAGCACAAAAAGTAACATACTGGTGACATAAAGACATGTGCATGTGGTGTGGGTGAGGGTGGGGGTCCCAGCACAGGCCGCCCAAGTGAGCGACGCAGCCACTGGCGCTTTCACATCTACCTAGGTTACTGCACTCGGGGTGGGGGTGCAAATGAGGGAGGCCTGCGAAGGTGGTGAATTTGAGGGGAAGTAGTCTGTGAACACTATCCAGATAAACCCCCCCCACACACACACACACAGCCATAGTCCTGATAAGAGATGGTGCAGTGTTCATCAGCCGGCTCAGTAAAGCTCTGAATCAGGTCCATGTGCTTGGGGAAGGAAGCGGGTAGGGGAGGGGGGAGCAGAGCGTCTTGCTTGTTCACATAACATCCAGGAGAATTTAGATAGACCACCTCCCAAGGCCGACGCTGGGGGAGCCAGACTCAGATAGCAAATGGACTTAATTAAATATTTTTGAAAACTGTAAAGATGAATAAGTAAAGAGGTAGATTCCAACAATGTTCAGTCAGGTCATTTGGTTTCTTTCTTCTTCTTTTTTTATGCTGAGACGTTTCGCCCTTCATCCAGAAAACTTCATCAGTCTGAGGAAACAACAAACAAAATGGATTCTTCCCTTTTGTTTGGTAGTTTCTCAGACTGATGAAGCCTTCTGGATGGAGGGTGAAACGTCTCAGCACAAAAAAAAAAATAAACATCCAGAGGACCTGACTGAACATTGTTGGATTGTATACCTGGATTATTGAGCATGGACTTTGGTGTAAAGAGGTAGATTTTATTTACAAGCTGTTATACATATTCTTTAGCATGACAGTGTAATTAATGACTTTTGTTTATGTTTAAGTCCCTTGATATCATTATGTGTCAAAATCTTTCCCCTAAATTCAAAGACCTTGGTATCATAACCAGTAATTAATCATTAGACATGATAAGTAGACATCTAGGTCTTTTTTTTTTTTTTTTTTTTTTTTTTTTTCCCCTTTTTTTTTTTTTTTTTTAGCTTTTTTTGTTTGTTTTATTCATGGACATTGGCTGTGAAGATTGAGTTAATTTCTAAATTGTTTAGAAAGGGCCTGGTTAATTTACGTGTGTCAGGATTGTGAAATTTGTGTACAGTATTGCAAAAAAAAACAAAAAACAACAATAGGTTGAACAACACACACAAGTTCTGTAGAAATGTCCATTCCCACCAGAATCACAGCTGTAGTTACCAACCAACAGGATGAGGAGGGATGGTTGAAGAACCGGGGAGAGAGAAAAAGAAAAGTACTTACGAGACTAGAGTTAGGGAGACTCACTGAGGCGTACGCAAGATTATTATATTTTGTTAATTTACTGTTTTGAACCCACCAGTCCTTCCCTAGTCTCCCACTTGATTTGTTACTTGGAATTATTTAGGAAAACCACACATCATGGTGACACGCGCCAAGTGGATACATTATCCAAAGAAGAAAAAAAAACTCAAAATCTCTGAAGCACAATCAATCAAAACCATTTTTTATTAAATACAACAAGTGAGGCAGGCTCATTTGAATATCATCTGAATAAAGCTTTAATTCAAGCTGAAGTCTTGTAGCATTAATATAAAGCTACAGTAATATTTATTCACACATAAGATATACTGTTGTACTCAGAGGTCAAATTTAATAATGAAACACACACGAGCATCATCAGTTATACCATAAATCATAGAAACCTGCTCAGTCCAAGAGCCTGATAATAATAATAAAAATGTACTTTGATGTATCTACTACTTTATTACATAGTCCAGTTATCATGGAAATATTTCTTGTAGTTGATATATGTGAATGATGCAAGGTGTTACATTGTCACCCTAATATCAGACAATAAATATTCTTGCACACATTTACTCTAAATGCTAAAACAAAGAGTTGCTCTGAATTTAAAGATAAATCAGGATATTTTCCCTTTGTGAAGTTTTTCATTTCTATTTTCAAACACAAATTCAGATTTTTCAACTAGACTTTTTCTTGTGAAGAATATTTTTTTATAAGCTGCACAATGCTGTGAGGATCATTTCTGACTGTCAGCACTTTGTAACAAGCAGCAAATGTATCATCTCTACTTTGTAAGGTGCATCAATGGTTAAAACATGAATTACACGTTTAATTAGAAAACGGAGTATGTTTATGAGTTTGCCTTGATTTGTAGGGACCTATCATCTCAAGTGCGTCGTGAACTACAGTGAAAAAAGTGAAACATTTGACGCCTTACCGAGGGATCTTAATTCAATGTGCATCGACTGCTTGCTGTCTGACAGTTAACACGTCAGTGTGTGTATTTAGGTTGTTATATGAACATTGATTAGTTGGCTGTTTGTGTGTAATGATGTGAACCACCTGGCCTCAGAGCAGCCATGAACATTATTCCTCCAAACAGTTCCAGATGAAGAACTGATGTTAGAGCTTTACTGTACTGAGAGGACCATTGTAGCACTACTGGAGTTTATTCTGCCTGCAAGAAACCCATGATGCTACAAAGGCGACTTCGCCAGTAGGTATGAATTTAAAAATATAATTTCTCCTACATAAACATTGACAGGAACACTACCTTTCAAAAAGGAATAAATTCATAGGTGTTGAATTTATTTTAAAAGAAATGATGAATAAAACTGGTTCCAGCGAAACAACTACCTTATTTTCCGTCGCACCGCCCTATAAGTCACATCAGTTCAATTATGTCTAATAAAGTGGGAAAATCCATAAATACGTCACTTCACCGTATAAGTCGCATCTATACATTGCATCGTGTTTGTTACGTGTCACTGCTGACAACCTGGAAATGTGGGCCAAACTCAGAAATGTGGGCCGGTGTTGTGCCAAAAATCGATTGGCTGCCAAATGGCGGACGCGGAAGTGTGCACGGGCATTTCTTCAAAATTTAACAAGAAAAGCATCTAAAACAATTGTTTGTTTGCTCGACTTTATAGTAAAGGTGTGTCTCAGTTGAATTTTTACTTAATAAATGCACTTCAATGGTCAAATCAGCTGCATTTCGCCGTGGCGGCGCAGCAAAATGAAGCTGATCTGACGGTTGCTTCAAGCAAGCTGGATGAAGATGGCAGGCTATGGAAAGCCGATTGTGTCATTAATAGCCACTTTTACTTATTACATGACACAACGGCATGTCATTTTACTTGAGTGCCATCTAGCGGCTGAAAATGGTAGTGTTCAATATTTTCAGTCAGAATTAATGAAAACGGTCATATCTCAACCAAAAATTGGTTTATAAATATGGAGGGAATAAACATAAATACATCGCTTCAGCATATAAGTCACAGGGCATGCAAAATATGCGAAAAAACATGACTTATAGGGCAAAAAAATATGGTAACCTAAATGTGTAAGAGCAAAATTTAGCATAAAAGCCTGGCATTCCTTGAAGAAGTGCATAGCCCATCATCTATAAAGTCCCTGTGACATCAATTTTTTGTAATAAATATGAGTGTAATAAATAATAGTAATAAATATAAGTGGTTTTTTTGGAAAGGTAACATTAAAAACATTTAGCAATTTTTTTTTAAATTCAGTCCGCTGAGATAAACAGTTGAGCTATTCCAATGAGAGTAACAGGAAGTGATGACAAAGAGGAAGGCCTGCATGTAAACAGAGGGTTGCTACAATGGCTAACACAAAAAATATCAAAGAATCTGATGTTTCTTTAGATTATTTTGAATCACTGAGAGAAGGCTTCAAATAATATTTCAAGTAATAAATTTCCCTTTTTAAGGAGTTTGATGTCACTTCCTGTTTTGAAGTGATGATCTTTGGCTGCACCAAGTTAAAAAAAATTTTTTAAAAATGCCAGTAATGTTAAAATTAAATGATTAAATCATGTGTTGTACCAAGTTTCTTGAAAATTTGCATGGTTTTGTACATTTTTTATATTTGTGGGATATGGATGTCAGACATTTTTATGCCAACGTTTCAAACAAAAACCATCTCATGATAATGGAGTAGGTTTAATACTTTTTTAGTCACACTTTGTGTGTGATGTGTTTTTATTTTTATTTTTACCATATCACATTAGTATCAGTTTATTTACCAAGTCAGAATGTCTCAATTGACTCAATGCAATCTGCTGCTACCTTACCCTTCCTTAGATAAATAATGTTACTAACTGAATGTTTGTACAGTAAATATGATGTTCAGTGCCCTGAGATTACTTCTATTGTGACTTGGTGCTATGTAAATAATCTGAATTAAATTGAAAATGTTTCAGTCAGCTTGGTCTTAAATAACCATAAACTTACATGTAAATAACTGTATAAGTGATGGAGATGTACATTTCTGTAATACAGGTTTTAAGACTGTTTTGTTCTTGGCACCACTCAGTCTAGTTGTCAGCTTGTCTTTCCAAATCAAATCTGTCTGATATTCCAAACTAATAATGCCCTGTGCAGTTTCTACTCCAGGTAAGATATTTATTACTGACCAAAAGGCCACTTTAATAAAAATAAAATCCAAATTATCTTTTTTAACTGCCTGTTCAAAGCCCATTTGTTGCTCTTGAATTGGTTTCCACAAATGAAACTGTGTTTTGGTTAACAACACAGCCAAGTCTAAGACGGAGCAGAGATGAGCCACAGTTTCAAACTCCTGAACACACACAGCTGTAAACTCTCCAGGTTCCAGGTAAGCCTGCACCAAAGCAGCCAGGCGTGTGGAGGTGGGATTCATGCAGGGAGACAAGATACTTCCCCTCTATTTTCAGCAGCTTCCTAACAAGCATCCTCAGACAAGGCTGTGGATGGGGGAGGGAGCAGGGTATCTGCTGAGCCTGGCACCACACAAAGCCCAGAACAGCGCGGGGCTAACAGCCATCAGCAACACAACCAGCTGCTGCTGAGTGCCCGGGTCCAGGCACCAACACCCCTGGGAGAACAACGATCAATAAAAACCCACAGTCCTGGAAGACATGCGGGAAGAAATGTGTCGAGGCAAAACAGGCTCATTTAAAGCTAAACTGTCTTATCAGTGGGGTTAGAGGAGCATGCTGAATCTCTCTCCAGAGAGCGGGGAGGGAGGAGGCATTACATTCACTGCAAGAGGCTTTTGGATGATCTGCAATTTGGAAGGTCAGAATAATTGGCCAAATGAGGGTTTGCTCTAAACTCAGTGTTTGGGCTGCACACGCTGCGTCTGGAGGAGGAGGAAGAAAGACATCCGGACGTGAAGAAGGCCTGAAAAGGCTCAAACATCTGTTCTCTGATAGAAACTTTTACAGCAAGAACAAGCTTCACTACCTCATAATGAAACTCAATTCAAGGCTTAAATGTTCTTTTAAACTTCCTGATTTTCATGTACAGGATATTTTTATGCATTTTTGTTTGTTTGTTTTTTTGTGTGTGGGGGGGGAGAGTTTTTTATTGACAAAGTTCTGCCTCGTCATCACTTAACGGTATATCTCATTTGCTCATAACAGTAAGGTTTTCATTTGTGTTTTTTTTTTTTATTGAAGAGATAAAACGAAAACATGATAAAGATGTTTTCTTTTCTAGCAAAGTAGCTACATTTTTTAAATTAAAATCAAATTACAAGTGCAAAAATGACAAAGTAGGTGATAAAAAAAATCAGTTTTTAAATCCTCATCAACAGGATTTATCTCAGATTTCTTGTCTCCGTGCTTATTTCTATTTGTTTTATTTTGTTATGCTTCTGTAGCGCATGATGCTTTCTTACTGTGTTCCTGTGACTTTCAAAGTTTGTAAATCTTTGACTTTTAACATTGTTTCCTGGGTCTGAAATGTGTTCTGATTTTCAAAAACAGACAAAAATCAAAATACAAATACATACATACATACGTTTGCATAATATTTTTACAACTAAGTCTCTGTGCACAGTACTCTGAATATATATATATATATATATATATATATATATATATATATATATATATATATATATATATATATATTTAACTATGATTTTATTTTGAATTTGCACCAACCCATCTACAAATAGACATCCCCCCCCTCCCCCCAAAAAAGCTGATATATTAAACACAAAATGGAGATATTTAAAGTTTTTCTTTTAAGCTGGATTTGTGGAAAAAGCAACATTTTTAGTGTGTGCCCATTACATTTGGTCCCTAAACAACACCGGAGCCGTTGTTACTGAGTTTTATCGTCTCGCTTCGTCTTTAACTTGTCAATAACGGGAAAACTTTATTCAACCAAAATATTTTTTTTGTATTTTGATACATAATTAACTGACCTTGTTCAGATACTAATGCACTTGCTCAAAGCCAGTATTTTGCAATGCACTATGGTCTAGAAATGTTCATGCCTACTTCCAGTTCTTTGAAATACCCTCAGTCTACACAGTGTTCATACGTGCCAGCTGTGCTCTGCAGCCATTCTGACATCTGGCAACATGCACAGTGAGGACATTTTATAAATATTTGTATATAAAAGTCCTTAAAAAGCAGGTGTCAAGGACAAAAAAAACTAGTTAACCACTGACCTTGAATACCGGAAGTAGCTGTAAATGTATTTGGTGCATGGCACCTAAATTTATGCATGAGCGTAAGTAACCGTAAAAAAGTCCATTTGGATCTTTATGGCACCTCACAGCAGCAACAGTATTTCATTATTTTTTAAACATGTGGATGGAAAAAAAAATCTGAAGAAAGAAAGAAAAAGTATATTAAATATCCAGATGATTGCAGTTGGGGCTCTGCTGGGGATGTGGATTTATGTGAGTGTTTTTACATTTAGTATGAACTGAGGACTCTGCTAGAGTTGGTTTTTCCCACATTGTATGTGTGCACGTGATTGGTGGGTGGGTCTGTTGTCTCATATCAGCACCCATGTGACCCACTATGGGGGCAAATCTCAACGTTTAACCTGAAATTATGTCCATTAATCAAGTATCATAAAATGGTTTAATTTACTCCACCTTCCCGTCCAAAGTATCTCATTCAATGTGTTGTATTAGGCAACTCTGCAGCTTATACCAGCTGCTGTTAGCAGTAGCAGGACAAAGACCTGGAGCCTGGTTTGTGTTGATATGCCTTTAAGAGACAAAGTGATTAAGAGATTATAGTTTCCAGATTAAAATGAACTTCCTCCTTCTTAAAAGTACTTAAAAATACAGTGATAGCAGAGACAAAGTTATCGATGTGCTGCATACTTATAGGCTAAGATAAAAGTTGTTTCAGTCAACAGCACAATACAAATGGTTTCTGCAAATCATCTGAAAGTTTACTCAACATAAAAGTATTTAAAATGTATTCCGTTTGTTGTTGTACTAAAGATAGTCTCAAAAAGTCACTGAGTACAATGTCTCCTGCTTCAAAACATAACAAATACTGCTGATACGTGCAGGAACAAAAAGACTTGTCTGTTTGGAGCGTGAGGAAGCTGTTGAAATAATTGATGTATAAATCAGGCAGCTGTAAGACACTTTAATGCCTGTCCATGAGTCTCGTAATCTAATTTAGTCCCTTCTTCATGTCTCTGTATGAAACTGCATTATGTTGTGTTCAAAGTCCCCTCTCTGTAAATATTCTACTCACCTTACAGTACATCAGGGAATGTTTGTTTTTATCACCCAATGCCAAAAGGTGAGTAATGATGGATTTGTCTGTGTCATTGTGTGCATCTGGATGTTTGTCTGTTAGCAAAACATTTCACAAACGATTGGTTGGATTTTAATAAAACTATCAGAAAAAAAAAACTTGTACATTTACAACTGATTTTTTTTTTGGGATTAAATTCAGTTCAAGGTGGCTGCCACAGCAACTCAACATTAGCAAATGCAAAAATGACCAAAATGTAGGCCATTAGACAAATATTCAGGTCAAATCTGTTATTTCAGGCAGGGACCAATGCAGACATGTTCCTGTTTTTAGTTTTCTACATTCGCCATAGAATCTAGCAGTTTTTTTGTTTTTTTTGTTGTTGTTACCTTTTCCTTTTAGCCATCCTATTTGTAAAAAAAAACAAAAAACCCTGCAGTATGACTTTTTATAATTGTTTATTGTTGTCGCTGTTGTCCATTGTTGTCATCTTTCTTTGTTGAAATCAGGTCTCTCTTGTAAAGGAGTCCTTGAGGCTCAATGGGATTTACCTGTCTAAATAAAGTTTGAATGAATGTTATGGTAGTAGCTGAGAGTCATTCCAACATGTACTCTGAGTGTAGCTAGTTCACAGAAGAATTTTACTTAAACATTATTGTGCAGGTCAGCAGGTGATGTCAATCCTTTAAGGAACATTGTACTTAATAATATGTTGTATATCAGTTTATACATTTTAATACTTCTAACAACTGTTTTTTATTTATATATGTGCTTATATATATATATATATACTGTGAACCCTTGTTTTTCACTGGGGTTACGTTCCAAAAAGAACCCGTGATAGGCGAAATCCGTGAAGTAGTAACCTTTATTTTTTTTTACAATTATTATACAATGAAATACTCCATAATACATTCAAAGCAAAAAACAAAACCTTTTTACAGGCCCAAGCATTTGTTTTACAAATAAAAGTACTGTATAAACGTTTTTTACAAATAACTACTGTACTGGGGAGACTGTTTAGCCAATCAGAATGCAGAACACAATGCACGATGCAAATCCGTGAAGCAGCGAGACCGTGAAAGATGAACCGCGTTACAGCGAGGGTTCACTGTACTTGGGTACACCGTTTGGGGCTAAATCTAATTCCACATGTTTTGTGCAAATGTAACTAATTAAATATGAACTGACTTATTTTGCAACATTTACATTAAAAAACCAACTTTTAGTTCCAGAGTGCACATTTTAGAGTTTAGCTACAGTTCTGCACGTGTTTCCAAACAGAACAAATAATAATCAGGTCAGTGAGGTTCAGTGGGATTGACCTGTATAAATAAAGGTTGACTGAAAAGTAGGTGATGTTTTGAACAGAAGAGTACACTGCTGAACTCGTTTGATTTATTACTGTCCGACAAGATGTTTGAGCCATAACTTGAACTTTGTGCAGAGGTAAAACCTGGAGTGAGGAGTTTCAGACGAGCAGGAACATGCGAACTCAAACAGGCTTTTTAGGCCGAGGCAGGTCGGGCGGCCGCTCCCAGGTGAACAACAACATACCTGGCTGCGGCAGCTAGCTGACATGTTGGAAAAGTTAGCTTGTGTACTCACCCGGGCTCGAACGAAAGGAGCTTTGGTAGTTTCGTCCTCCCAAACAACATGAATGGAAAGTGCTGTTGTGGCAAACCTTTGTCCAAGAAGTGTTAAAAATGGGGGACGTCGCTGTAACTGCAGCCCCAGGTGAGCCGGGCTGCCGTCAGCTCCGCTCGGTTAGCCGCAGCTAGCTTAGCTCGGAGCTGTTTACTTTCCAGCTGTCAGTGTCAACTCTCTCCCGCTCCCTGCACGCGCACCGGACACAACTCTGCTTGTTGGCGCGAGAAGTGCGCCGGACGAGCCTCCCAGCACGTCCAGGTGTCGCCTCAGAACAATTAAAGTCTACAGGAAACTTTCCTCGCAGCCCCGAGTTGCACACAGACCCATCTGCTCCCGCTGACACCGTCCGGTTCTCGGTCTCTTCTCAGAAACCAGGAAACGAGTCGAGCTGCTCAAAATGGAGGAATGCCGCGCTGCGTTGAAGGACTGCCGGAAATTACAGCTTCCACACGACAGGGTCCGGAGGACGACGGATTGCTCAAAATACTGTGAAAAGTGCGCGTGAAACTGTCACAAAGTTATGCAGGGACCGAACAAGAATACACTTTTAAAATCTCCACTGCTCAATTCATTACCACGAGGAGAAAAATTCAAATATGGACAAGTTCGTTCAATTTCATCAAACGTGTAGATGTTGCTAAAGAATTAAAATGTCTCAACTCGAATCAGATAGTGTTGTTGCTTGTTAACAAAAAATATTGAAACAATTATCTAATAGCACAAAATATACTCTAAAGATGAGTTGTTAAAGTAAAGGGGTTTGTGCACTGGGACAAAAATTTAATAAATCCATAAAATTCCACAACAGTTGTCTGTCTGTCTGTCTGTCTGTCTGTCTGTCTGTCTATCTATCT
>NC_056501.1:26998566-27009710 GCF_014905685.2 Nematolebias whitei | reverse complement strand
ATATATATATGTGTGTGTGTGTGTGTGTGTGTGTGTTTTAAACCATCCCCACACTCTTGCAATATTCTAAACAATGTTTCTAAACTCTAAACACTCTAAAAGAGCACAGAATATCATGATTTCCCTCTCTCTGCCTCCTCTGCTATTTGCCACTTGCAAGCAGTCTCGGCCACGCCCACTTTTCTGCTCTGCACGGGGAACAGCTGATCAGCTGCAGCAGGAAGCTTATCCTGCAGTGTGGGCTGCATAGAGGTGCAGCAGGTGCTAAATAATTTAAAATAAGTCATTTAAAATAAAAATTCCATGCCCATCGTGCGGCTCATCCGTCAGTTGTCCAGTTAAGCTCAGATGGATCACCTGATCACCGGCTGCGCACGTCTCCACACCTGCTGTCATCTGCGGTGAAGGACGTAGCAGCATCTACAAAAGCCGATGCGAGCAGTGTGTTCAATTAAAATAGCCTTGTTCTATATTTTTCAAACTAATTTTGCTCTAAAAATATTTTGGTTCATCTGTATAATACCCTATCTGTAGTGTTGATTTATTTTTTTAGGCTATTTGTTAGGCTATTCGTTTTGTATGTTATTATCCATTTGGTGACACAAGAAATCTTATATCTTCTTTTCTTTGAAATATGTTTTTAAAGTATCATGGTAAACTGATTTGTTTACAAAAGCAGTAAAAGCTCAATTTAAATAAATAAAAAGTTTTTTTTCGAGTTCGTGCCTGTAATTACAGCTAATCTGCGGTTTCGGATCGGGCTCGGAAAAAAATTATACGGGTTTGGGCTGAGCCGGGCCTGATTTTTTAGGCCCAAATGCAACTCTATTATTGTGGTACCTGGGGTGGTATGGCTATGCTCAATAGTCCAGAAATTATGTAAATTTTCATTTAGTCTAAAAAACAAATTGAAAACTACTGTGGGAAATCAAATATATGGACTGATTTAAAAATACTTTTGAGCAATTTTAAACATTATCAAATTGAAAATGCAAAAGAAATATTACTTTGTCAGACTAAGTTTTTGATATAATTTTTTATAGTTTATATTATTATTAGGGATGCACCGATCCACTTTTTTAAACTTCCGATCCGATCCCGATACATAAGTCTGAATATCGGCCGATACCGATCCAGTTCCGATATCATGATTATTATTGATTTTATATGAGGCTGTAATAATCTCCTCTCAAGTACAATTTGTACATATAGATGCATGCATGTCCAAAAAGGCAACTTGAGGTAAGTTTTATTAATTTTGGATAAGTTTTAAAGTTAGAATTAAATTCTGCTAACACAAAACATGTTTGTATTTATTCCTAGCTTTAAAGTGGATATTAAAGTGATTAATTTAAGTGATTGTTTAAAGTTATTTTATATTTTTTTAAATAAGGGGCATATATAAGATTTTTCTTCTTTCTGCACTCTTTTCATTCAATGTTTTCTTTTTCATGATTTTTTTTTTAAATTTTGGTTCTTTTAAATGAATTAATTAAATTAAATAAAATGTTAAATGGCTTCAAACACCTGCTAAGTTCATGGCATAAACCAACAGACATGTTCCTGTTTTTAGTATTTTACATCACTTTATAATGTAGCAGTTTTTGTTTTTAAGATAATTTTCAAATCATGTTTTTTGTGATTGTTTACTGTTGTACTGATAAATATCTCCTGGAGGGTAAACTATATCTTGGCTGCAAGTATCAAGAAATCCTTCATTTTCTACAACTGATAGTGGTTGGTCATGAATCATGATGAAGTCTTTGTAAACATGTGAGCTCCATGGTTTCAGCGATGTCTACTTCTTGCTCAGTCCGAAGCAGGCAGCCTGATTTGGGGCAGCCGCGTTCAGTCTGTCCCTCCTCGGAGACGGGCAGATTGAGCGGGGCAGATTGGACGCGGCTGGCCAGGGTCGAGTCGCCTCTTTCCGGTTGAGCAAAGAGCAGCGCCCCGCTGAAGCCACGGAGCTCGAATGTCCATCGTAAAACTAACTTTAACATGGTTTAATATGGCGCTATGGCTCTGCAGACATTGCACGTTGCTGTCTTGTTTTGTGGCATTTCTAGTGTAAAATACTTCCACACAGCCGACATGTTTAGATGAAAAGTTTGTTAGCTGTTAGCCACAGTGCTGCTAACTCAGCCCTCACGTTGTAGCTGGCTGCAAACTATGAACTGGATTTCCTGAATGTGAGGCGGGTCTTATTACTTTGGGTTCACGAGACACGCCTCCGTTCAGGAAATCCATTCCGTAGTTTGAAGCCAACATGCATCATGGATTAGAAATATCGGCAGGTGGATCGGAAAAATCCGATACGTAAATTATGCTGGTATCGGAGGCCGATACCAATACTGGATTGGATCGGCCCCATCCCTAATTATTATTACTATTAATATAGTTTATAGCTTGTCTTTGTTGCTTGGCATGACAAAAATGTATTGACATATCTGTCCAGGGTGGACCCTGCAACTCTCCTTATGACTGCTGGTAAAGAAGTGAGTAAAGAAAAAAAAATGGTTGGATGGATGAATTTCCACACCTTGAATCAGACCCAGTCATGCACTGAGTTGGACAAAAAAGTCTGCATTTTTAGATGTTCTTTAACCTAAAAACATCTGATTATGGCACAACTCAAGTTGCATTCTCACAGCTGAGTTAGAATAATGTGTAAAAGTCTATTTGTCCATCAAACTATTTTCTCTATTTGTAAAAAGGTCATTGTTACATTTAACCTACTAGATAAATACTGTTAGTCTTCTTAGAGTCACAGATGCAGCTTTCTGTAAGGCCTCTTGTTTTCCTTCAAATGGAGTCAGGACCCGAGGCAAGAAGAAAACTTGGGCTGAAAACTCCCATTGAAAACTGCTGTTGGTGTGTTTTGTGGATTATCCACACCAGATTTTTTTTTTTTCCACAAAAAAATGTTGCAGGTGGAAAAAAATGTTGTTTTTAAACTTTAATGCCAGCCAGTCAAGTTACTGTTCATTTCCATTTTATCCACTTTTTAAAAAATTGAGTAAATGTTTATAAAAGCTTAGTCTTTATGCCAAAATGAGCATTTGTGCAAATTGTAATGGAATTTCCTAAATCAAGATTAAAATAACCTTTATTCTTTAACCACTAAAATGTCAATAGTCTATTAAACAACACCCCCCCCCCCCCCCCCAAAAAAAAAAATAAAATAATCACAAACCTTAATATTCAACAATGTCACAAATTTAAGTTTGAGTGGATTTCTTAGAAATTTTACACCACCAGCCCTGAACCAGAAATGAAAAATGTTAACAATTACGAAAAAATTAAAACTCGATACATTACCAATTTCTATATAGAGGCTTCTTTTGCCCCTTGACATCCTTACTGGCTGAGCAGGAGTCCTGGAACAGTCCAGCTCAGCTTGGTTATGTTAACCAGCTGTACCGGTGAAGGTGTGGTTTCAGGCCATGCCTGCGGTGGTTTGACTCAGATCGCCACTGCTGCTGCAGCTTAGATGTGTTGTGTAGGCCTTTTCTATAAAAAATACACTATTTTAATCATAATAGAAAAAACTTTAACTCCTGACAAATGTGGTTTTTTAAACCATTTTAGGGTGTGGCCTAATAAGTTGATTTGTGACTTCTATGGGGGCTCGTCCGGGATATTTAGAATCGGAATGGAGACTGAGGTTGCATTGTCTTTTCACTAAAACAACTTTCTTAGTGGGTTGGTTTATTTATTTATTTATTTTATTTGGCTTTACCTTATCCTCTGATCATAACTGGCTTGTTTGTTTTGATTATTTTCCTGATAAGCAAAATGTTAGCTCAGTGAAATGGTAAAAATATTAATCTCTGTTTTTCTTGAAGAGTTTTTGTCACAAACTGGTGGATTTTCCAAAATAAAGGTGGACTCTATAGTTGTATGGACTCTTTGTGGTGATTCTTTAAAAAAAAAAAAATTAAAAAAAATTAAAAAGGAACAAGAATAATGGAATGGATCCCCGAACTGACAACAACAAATGTGGGTGGAAAAGGTGAAGCACCCATACCTTCCTCCACCCTTATTTGCCCCACTCTGGGCACTTGAGCAAATTTCTTAACACCCTAGTTGCTCCCCAGGCACCTTAGATGGCTGCCCTCTGCTCAACATATAGGTGCTCACCTGTGCAACTGGGATAAATGCAGATAAGTAATTTCCCACTTTTGGGATTAATAGAGTGTAATTAAATAATAATAATAATAATAATAATAATAATAATAATTGCAGGTTGCATGTTCTTCAGGACACAGAAGCATTCAAGAGGAAGTTGTAGCAATAGTGACAAACAAAACAAAGATTTTATATCCACTAGGGGCTGCTGATTGTTGTTCTAACCTACAATCCAATCTGGTTTTAAGAACCCTCAGGGTTGGAACATATATATCCAAGAGTCAATGTCTGAAGCTTGCTTGATTGCACAGAACAAGGGTCACAACAAAAGTCCTAAGATCCACTTGTCTAAAGAGAACATTCTTGTTTTTAAGAAAGCATAATACCTTTGTGTTCATGAGAATCAAATGTTCTTATACAAGAACTCATAACAAAATGCACTGATCTCAAAACAGAGACTATATATGAAACATAGACTATATCCTGTGTAAAGGTAACATTGTAATATTTTTCATTCACACTATATTATCTTTTATAAACGTAAGTTACTTCCTGTTTTGTCTCCCAACAGGAACGTAGGTTCTTGTGATTTGCCTTGAATGTCAGTTATGAAGGGCAGCATTTCTAATCTGCAGATACCCACGTGATATACTAAGGTTTGGGGATTACCGCCTGTGGCCATGGATGGTGGGAACCATGTGTAGTAATTGCCTGTGTGTGGGTGTGTGTGTGGTGGTGTGTTTGTTAGTGTAGCCCACCTATACCCATCGTAAGGGCCCCGAGTTCTTTTAAATTGATAAATCTCACCTGAAACATATTTTATCTTCTTCACACATCGTATTGATGTTTTTTTATATATGCCTTGATCTCCTTGGTTCCCTTTGAATAACTATACATCTTATTCCTTATGGAAAGCCATTTCATTCAAATTAAATAAATAAATAAATAGTGTAATTTAAAAATTATTAATACATATTCCATTAAATAATTAAAGGTTCCCATGAAATAAAACATTTGAATAGAAATGTTTAGGTTTTTATCCAAGATTTATTTTTTATTTATTTCAAGATTTATTTTAATTGATTTCAAAATTATTGTTTTTTTTTAATAATGGAGTTTCATTTTGTGACAGTTTTATTTTGTAAAGCTACTTTACATATTTCAAGGGCTTTTATTTTTTAACCCAGTTTTTCATTTTAAGTGCTTTTTATTTCACGTTCTTATATTCAAATGAGGGGGCGGGTTTTCCTATGTGGGTCAGGTCTGGTCAGGGTCAATGCAGCCCTTGTATGAGTTTTATAGGCCGTGCAAATCAATAACTAAATCCTTTGTTGTGATTGGTCAAAAATGATAGAGAAAACCTCGCCCCCTCTTTTGAATATAAGAAATAAAAAGAGCTTAAAATGGAAAAAAACGGGTTCAAAAATAAAAGCCCCTGAAATAGGTAAAGTGGCTTTACAAAATAAAATAGTCACAAAATGAAACTCCATTATTAAATAAATTAATAAATAAATCTTGAAAGAAAAAGAAATCTTGAAATAATTTTTTTTTTTTAAATCTTGGAGGAAATAACTATAAACATTTCTATTTAAATGTTTTATTTCATGGGAACATTTATTTATTTAATGGAAAATTGATTAAAATTTTTTAAACAATACTATTTATTTATTTAATTTTGAATGAAATGGCTTTCCATAATTCCTAGCCCCCATGCTGCCCTGCGGGAATTATGGGCGCAACTTCCGACATGGACCAGAATCGGCATTTGTTTATGTGCAAGCACTTTTGTAGTTTCTCCAAGCATTATGGGTTTAATTTAAATATGTGGGGACACCTGCTGTCAGAGCTCAAACAGGACAATATAATCATAGCGCTGCCCACTGCAGACAGGGATGGAAGGATGACATGCTGCAGATTACATTTACTATTTATTTAGCTACTTCGTTGACTCACTTGCTTCCGACAGTGAAGCTATGAACAATCTATAAAGCTCTGAGGCTTATTAGTATCTATACACTAATAAAGTAGGCTGTGTTTTATTAAAAGAGGTGGGACACAATCTTATTCACCTTACAGCAGACACAGAGCCCAGCCAAAGCCTTAAAGTCCTCCATCAACGAGCTTGGGTTAATTTTTGAGAAAATTTTAATACAGAAGTTGAACAAATACTATAATTCTGTGCCTTCATATTTGAAATCAGACCTGATATTCTCATCACTGTTTTCAATCCTTCTGAAGACCCGACATCTCTTCTTCGGTGGTTCATTGTAGTCCAGCCACAAAGTAGGATGCAGATTTTCCTCTGTCGGCCGTTTGTCAACAAAGTGAAATGAGCTCACATATAGCATTTAGGGTGGTCTCTTCAAGTTCAGATTTTTCAGCCACATTCTTCTTAATTCTTCATCTGATGATGGAAACTATACCCATTGTTCAAAACTCTGTTGTTGTAGCCACTGACTTAGTTTGGTCTGGTTGTTCGTGCAGCCGTGAACACAACAGGTACCTGAACTCAGCACGGCTATTTTAGTCAACTTTATGGTTGTTAAATAAATGTGAACAAAACAAAAACAAAGTTTTATTTGCTAAACTGAATGCAATACTTTCAAATAAACCGCGGCCCATGCGCTGCTACCATGATTAACCAATGCTTACTGCTACTTCCTGTCTGACAGGAAGTTGTTCCCATAATCATTTCTACAGTAGAGCCACCAGGAATAAGGTGGATACACTAGCGTTCATAGGATATCAACACACTGTAATACAAACACATGTAAGAGTAAATAAAATGTTCCCTTGTACTTATTACTCTTAATTTCAAGAAATATAAAGATATCCTGAACCAGTGGATAAACTCTGGGAAGTAATTATTGAATGCTTACCTACAGCTTCTTGAGTCAACCCGATTGAAGACAGCTAATCCATCTTAGCAACACTAAATGGCTCTAACTCAACTATATTTACAGATACTGAGCTAAAATTAGGGGTGGGAGTAGTTGTGTCATTCTCAAAACACTTTGAGTGGGACATCATATCCCTCTATGAGTTTTTACATAAAAGAAGTTACGAATATTTTTAATTTTGTCAATTGAGTGAACTCATTTTTATGTCTGAAGTTAAGCAGCCAGCTAGAACAAATCCAGAGCTGGGAACCTCATGTGTTTTGATCGCAGTGAGAGGACACGTATGGTTCGCTTTGGGTTTGTTGGTGTAGCTGTGTGTGTGCACGGGAGAGCTCGGCGTGTGAGACGCAGAACTCGCCGCACGTCTGGCAGACCACAGACCTTTTGCTGTCATCCTCCGTTGAGAAGGTGCGACTGAGGTGACATTCACGTCCCCGGTAATTATCAGGACTATGATGTGGGAACATTAATGATGTATGAGGGCCCAGCGAGGGGTGAGAGCCTGGGCTTCATGGTGCCTCATTACTAAGAGATACCAGCATGAGAGCAATTGCTCTGCCCAACTGAGTCTGAACTTACTCTCTGTTTTGCTCTAATTTAGTTTTTTAGTTCAGTCGGAGTCGTTGTCACACTATAAATAAGCTTTAAACGCTAAAACCAAGATTTTTTAAATAAAACGTCACTTCTTCTGTTCGAGGCAGCCTCTTTAGAGGAAATTGTGAATTCAGAGTCGTCATATTTAAAGAATTCAAATCTAAGTCAAACCAAGAGCAGAGAGCAGACCTCCGTTTGTCCTCTTGAAACTGGAATGGACAAGCTGTCTGATTATCCCTAATTAAAAATGATTAAGCACCTACTCGCTGCAGTCAATGACCATTGACTTCAGGGGAATGCTGATGTGGTGACTGTGGCCCCACTTTGGGCTGATTCCAGCAGGCCTTCAAAATTCTCATTTCAAATCAGCAAAGGTGCTCATTGACAAGTTTTAAATCATTAAAAGCCTCCACTTCTCTCCTGTAGGGGGTTTATGGATCTCTGGGCTCCCAGTGTTGTCCGCTTCATGCATGCTGAACGGAGAGAAAGGGGAACGAAGGCAATGAATGCAAAAAGCGAATCAAGGGATTGAGTGGTGAGAGGCTGAAGTAGACTGTCAAACATTTGATAATCAACCAAAATGTGAAGGAGAAAGTCAGAAAAATCAATCGCACGTTATTATTCCACAGGATAGGAGGTTATGAAATGTTGGACTGACGAGCAGTTTTCCTCTTTGTTTGCGTGTTGTACAGGATCTTGAAGCGATGTTATCCAGCTCATCTGACAGGCACAAGCCAGACGCCACACGCATGACTTCATGTCAAATGGGGTGTAGTATCCATGGAAACAGAGGAAGCTCGGTGCATGGCACTTTGTCTCACAACACACTTGGCAAACACTCGAGGCTTCGGGATACGCAGCCCCACACGGAGCTTGTTAGCTGTGTTTAGAGCACCACCAAACCCAAATTCTCATTATATCCCAGAGGATTTACATACATTTAAAAGAATCCTGTGCCGTTCTTCCTGCCGGCATCCAGGCAGCAAAGATTTCATTTTCAAGAAAATAAAAGTTGTATTACAACACAATAAATCTAGTAGTAACAAACCCAAATATCTTTACAGGTGTGATGTAATGTTACCACAGTACCTTTAAATAAACACAACCTGTATTTGCAAACCAGCTGAACGCTCTTCACACTGGAGTTCTGACAGTGAATTCACTAATCAAAGAGAAAATCTAACACAGTTCATGTTTTTTCATCTCATCTTTGATCGATCAGCTCTCTTCAAGTTTAGTTCTGTGGAACGGTTATGAACAATTAATATCCTACCTGCTGTAGAAAGCTGTTTGGACTGCTTCGGTTTGGAGAAATGGAGTTTAAATCAGACCTGATCTGAGTGGGACCAAGCACAGAATGGATTGTCTTAAAAAATATAATCATTTTAAAGTCATAGTGGATCCCACAGATGCTGTTTTACAATCCTTTACACCACCATCAGTTTTGGACTACACAGTTGTTCCATCAAAAATATTATTCTAGTTCTGATGAAAGTGCCTCAGGCTGAGTTAGAAGTGTTTTTAATGTTTGCCAATAAGCACAAAATTTGAAACTGACAGAAATGTGAAGGTTTATAAAAAGAGCAATGACATTAACTGCCATTAAAAAAAAACTTTATTGAAGTTGTTTTTAAACAGCAACAATCAAACACTTTGGTCTTGGCCCAGTTTGGACTAGCCATTGGCTCATTGGTTCAGTCAAAACTAAACTGTCCATCTATCCATCCATCCATCCATCCATCCGTCCGTCCAGACAGACAGACAGACAGACAGACAGAATCTCTACTCACTTCTTCCTTTCAGGGTTGCAGGGTTCACTGGTGCCCATATGTCTCCAGTCCATCATAGGGACACATAGACAAATGAGACAAACAACCATTCACTCTCTCACTCACACCTAGAGACAATTTAGAGTTACTAATCAGTCTAAAACGTTTTTGTTTTTTCCTTGGGGGGAATCCAGAGAATAGCAAAAGTCCCTGGTCTGGATTGGATCCAGCAACCTTTCCACTGAGAAGTGACTGCTCTACCTACTGTGCTGCCATAAACTAAACTTATTCTCCAAATTGATGTTGTCAAATAGCTATCTAGAACAGATCAATTATTGATTAGAACACATTTTTAAACTTTATATGTATTTTTTACATTTTATTTTAATAAAACTGAAAACCACTAGAGGAAAGAAAAAAGTGTTTGTTTTCCTGAAACTTAGCATGTAGTTTCTTGTCTCATTTGAAATCCAACGGTGCTGCTCTAAAACTGAGTACCATTATTCTCTTTTTGTCCTTGTGCTCCAATGAGTCAACAGGACACCACTTCAGGTTGTAAAGCTAACTAAATTACTCTAAATACAGAAACATTTTGCTCTCCCTTCTGATTCTGCTACCATGTTTCCATTTTAAATTTTAATTTAAATGAAAAAGGTTATTGAAAGAGTCTAGGTGTTATTGACATGGCAGCAGATGAAGCGCAGCAAGGGTAGAAATAAAGACAATGCTCTGTAAATAAGTGAATTTTTATTTTTTTTAAATGCAATAATTTCTTATCAAACATGCTGGGTAGATAATTGACAATGCAACTGAGGATAAAAAAAAACATTATTTAAAGCTTTAATGCAGAATAACGTAAAGAAAAGTATTTTTTACATTTTCTTAACGTGTTTATTTTTCATTCTACCTTTATTTAAACAGATAAATCACATTGAGCCTTGAAGACTCATTTACAAGTGAGACCTGTATGGACAGACAATAAAAAGTGGTGAAAAATATGACACATAGGGTTTGGGGACAACAACAAAAAATTCGAATACGCTTTTAATCTTTGGATGAAGGTCAACAGCGTGATAATGAAAAAAAAATCTCGCACATAAGCACATAATGATGTCTAAAGTTAGAAAATGACAGCACTACTGCCAGTACTATTTAGATGAATGTTTTCAAGTTTTTTGATGCCTTAAACTTTTACATTAAATAAATGGAGAAACAAATAATTAAATAAATGCTAGGCATCCAAAGTAACAACTAGCTAAATGTCTAAAGTAGCTAAAAACTAGCAAAACTAAGAACATACAAACTAAGAGCCAGAAGGAACGATCCGATAGCAAGATACAGGAAAACAGTAGCCAAGAGGCATAAGAAGAAACCACTGCAACTTGAAGGAACATATACATACCAGTTCATGTGTGAAGTTTTTGGGTCAAACTTTAAATGTTAAGTACAATTTCATGCAAAATCTCAAGAGCTCAAACTCAATATGTGTAGTGAATGACTCTCAGTTACTATAACATCAACTTTTAGTTCAGAATCTGTAATACCGACTGAGTTAGAACCATTTTAAAGATTTGTAAGGCCAGTTGGCTGTGGTGGCCATATTGAATTGGGTTGACTCCAAAAGTTAATTAGATATACAGTAGTCCCTCGTTTAATCACGGGGGGATCCGTACCTTGAAGACCCGCGATAAATGAAAAACTGTGAAGTAGGAATGCTTTACAAGAAATAAGTAGTAGTTTATTTTAGTATATA
>NC_056501.1:26983808-26998466 GCF_014905685.2 Nematolebias whitei | reverse complement strand
TATATATATATAAAGGTGTTTTAAACCCTTCCCACAGTCTCGCAATGTTTAAAACAATGTGTCTACATTCTGAAGTTTTAAAAGAGCACCGAATGTCATGATTTCAGCTCCCTGTCTCCACTGCTCTCAACCACCTGCATGCGTTCTTGGCCACACCCACTTTTCCGCTCTGCACGGAGAACAGCTGATCAGTTGCAAAAGGAAGGTTATCCTGTATGGGCTGCTCAAAGATGTAGGAGGAAGCTTTTTCTGCATCTCTGGTTTGCACAAATGTGCAGCAGGTGCAAAATAATTTAAAATAATTCATTTTAAATAAAAATTCCATGCAGATCATGCAACTCATCCATCAATCAGCCAATTGTGTCCAATTTTATTTTTGAAAAACCTCAATAGAGCGAAACCGCGATAAACAAACCGTGAAGTAGCGAGGGACTACTGTACATCCAGTAATCATTTCCTGAAAGTTTATTTAAAATTTTTCTGGTAGTTCATGAGATATTTTGCTAACAGACAGACAATCATGCATGCACACATAGACGGAGGGAAAAATGTTATTTTTTGTAGGACTGCAGCAGCTAACTCCTCCATGGGTTGTACAGCACTTAAGCAGTTCTCTCACATCACAAACTCATTTTCTCACTCAGTGAAAAACAAATTCACAGTTGATGACTTTGCTCCATGAAAAGAGAAGACTGACAGCTCATCCACAGACAGGAGAGCCATAGCAACTTTTCAGACCAAACTGGAGGAATATCTATCGATAAGCGCTGCTTTGTTTTTATTTATTGTCTTGTATCATGTTATTGGAGCTCCAAGTTTAGGTTTGGAGCTCCAAACCAAAAATGTAGCTTTGCTAACCCACGATCCTCTAACTAAAGATTTAGCTTTGCTAATGCTAAACAGGTTAGAAAAATAAAAATTAAAAATAAAATAGTGGCAGCTAGTGCTAACTGCTAGGCAACTGTCAGTCTGCATCACACGTTTTCAGCTCTTACCTGTTGAAGACTGGTGGGACTGGCGCAAACCTGTTGATGTTCGTTTGATTTTATTGGGTTATACAATATTGTTCAGTGTAGTGATGTAGGGCTAGGTTAGCTTCAGTTAGCTTAAGAGCTCCACTACAGTCAATTTTTTAATAACGGGTTCTCACTTTTTCGAGCTATTGACAGATATGTGACAGAGGTACTGTGTTGGAGGTGGTCTAATCAGTGACATGAGACGTTAATTTTCTTTGACCAATCAAAATGAATGTGGTCATTTATTAACAGAATCAAAATTTAACATCAAAACATTATACACTTGATTATACTGATCGGCTCTGATTAATAAAACTTGGCACGTTTTACTTAATAAAAACAACAGACATTTCTGAAGATATCTGGATTAATTACTGGCAAGATAAAAGTTTAAAGATGGGAAATGAAGGAGTTTAAATGGAGAGAAAAGATGGATGAGGGAAAGTGTGTTGACGAGGAACAGTACCCTCCATCCGACCCCAGCTCAGCCCCGGTACACTAGGTAGTGAAGCGACTCGTTACCTTTGCAGAAGATAGGTCAGCTCCGGTACGGAGTTCCATTTCAACGCTACCTTTCAGCATCTCCTTAGGATGGCTGAGAATTGTCCGAAGTAGTGACGGTACTCCGTTCAACAACACGCTCACCTCCCGGGTGGACTCACATGAGCTGTGAGTCTGTCAGCGGTTCCACTCAGATGTGGAAGATTCCATAATCCCAACTAGACTCGGAAGAACTCCCAAATAACTCCAGCACTTCAGAACTTTTGGAACTTCTGTTCTCCCTGGAACTAGGAAGTGTCGACTTTTAAAGAGTTGTTAAAGAGCTAATTTGTATTTCTGGATTCAAATCAATGAAATAACAGTTCCTGTCCCATGAAGGTCTTCAGAGGCAGGTCTTGACCGGAGGCTTAGTTCACTACATCAGGTTTTTGCTGTTGCATCGACCAATCACGTCTTGTCACGTGTACACTAGCCAATAGCATGCCTAATGGACTTTTGAGACATGCCCACAACATACAGGAGCAAACATGAATTTTATTATGTAAGGGAATGGGGTGTAAATATATGTTTATCAGTTATGAGTTTATCTCATAAAATATGTAAATTATGTAAATAACCTTGATTTAAGGGCACCACCTCCCTCTTAAAGAGGAAAAATATTTCTAATCAGACTCATTAAAAACCCCAAAATAATATAACGTGCGTTCTTCGCTCGTGTTTAAAGAGATCAAATCAATTGATACAGACAGATAAGACAAAATAATTATAGATTCAGTTATAATTTTATGTATTTCATTATATGACTAAATCAAAGAGCTGATTGATTATTAAAATTAATAAAACTTAAAAGGCAGACTTTGGATTGGTTTATCTCTGTTTGTGAAGTGTTTATTCCTAATGTGAGCTAGTTTTGTCTGATAATCATAGTGATGTAGGGTCACCAGAAAAAGCACTGAAACAGGCTCTCTCTTACCATGAAATAGCTCAATCAGGAATGGCTCCTACAGCTGCAGATACCAGATGTTCCGGTGACTGAGAGGCTGACGTATCCTCAAAGTTCACCTGTCATTGGTTGGAGGGGTGAAGGCCCTGACCACTGGTTCTGGTCAGTCAGTTGGGATTTACCACTCCTCTGCGGTGTGATTCTGGTTGCCTGGTAGACAGCTGGAGCCCTGGGTTCTGGTGACGGTCAGGTGCTGGGTTCTGTAAACTCCATCTTTTCCGCCGTCTCTCGTTTCTGTTGAGACGTCTTTCTTGCAGGTGCTTCTCAACTCCCCTCTTCTCTGAAGTGAAACTCAAGTCTGTGTTAAAACAGACTTACGATTGGTTTATCCCCGTGAAAGGGGTGTGGTCACTGTTAACTTTTAACCAATCAGAGGTAAAAAGGGGTGGTTCTAACTCTTGGCCTTTGTTTTTCATGAGAGACTCTCAGGAGGGTCAACTTAAACAAAGAACTTATGGTGTTATCTTTGTGGGAAAGAGTCTGAGAGTATTTCTTATCAAACATTTGGTTCGGATGTTTCAAAAACATCAAGGTCAGGTTTGTAGAAAAAGTTTCTTAGGACAAAGATCTCTTAGTTTCATAAAAATGGTCTCATGGGTCATTGAGTTCATGTTTAGAATAACATCTTATTACACTGTGTTAACTTAGAAAGTATGTGAGCTGAAACTGAAGAATATTTGTAAAATGACGTCTGTTGGGAACAGAATGGATTAATCTTATTTTAACAGTTTTGAACAAAACATAGTGTTGTTTCTCAAGATATAAGGTGTCTCTCTCTGAGGTGAGGTGTCCCTCTACAATTAGCATTCTTGAAGTTACCGAAAGCTAATTGGTCCGCTAACGGTTTCCAAAGTTAGCAAAAAACGCTAATCCACTAAACAAAAAGTTACCTTTGCTATTAGTTGTTAGCGGATTAGCGGAGCTGTGTCCACCACTGACAGAGCTGTTTGTCCCTGGAAACAGAAAGGTCAAAGGATGTAATTGCGTAAACCTTGAATCGTACATTAGCCAAGTCGAAGGCTAACTAAGTGAATGAAGAAAAAGTATTATAAATTGCTAATTAGTTGTACCAAAAAGCAGTCTATCAGTAGGAAAAGCCATGCGTCACCTGTTTCAGTCAAAGTTGTAGTGGAGAACATGTTACATCTACCTAAATGTCGTCTATTGTTAGGTTGCGTTTTAAGAATGATGAAGTTTTATTCAGACTTGTTGAGGATATAAAACCCACACACTCTCCCTGAATAACAACCTCGGTGTGCAGTCAGCGGGGCTAAGCCGGATGTCAATAGGGAAATGAGCAGCTGGCCACAGGCCACAGTCTACCTGCTCATTAAATGTCTCCTGCTACAACTACTCCATCATTTCCTCATGTTAACTTTAGGAGTTTTTTTAAGCAATACTTTAGGAAGCTGCAGTACAGTTAGAGAGAACTACTCTTTTCACTGTTAACAAGTTTTGTTACATGGAAGTTAATGAAAGTTTGCTGTAAAATTGGTGTAAATGTTATCCAGACGTAGATCCGTACGGTTTACCCGGGGGTGGTTTTCAGTCCCATAAAATGTCAGGGTTTTATGTGTGAATGCATTAAATAAATTAAAGGTAAATTCTGCAAATATATGTCCAATAAACACAGGAATTCTGTATTTTACTCTTACTGCTTGTTGATAATTAACTCAAAACTATCCAAAATGACTGAACAATATTTTACTTGCGTCTAATTCAAAAAAATAATTCTCGATTCAGTCAGAGCCTTTGCATTATTAATAAAAATCAGTATGAAACATAATGGAAAATCAAACTCTAGTAATACAAGTGAGGCTTTGTAAAGAGTTTTTGAGCAGTCAGTATCTTACCTGCAGTAAACAATAGTCAGGACAATCTCAGTTGGACAAAGTTTCAGTCTGACTGAATTGCTATTAGTTCGCTAGTTCAAGTTGCACCAAGAACAAAGTGCACGTTACTTTTCCATTGAAGGTTTCTCTGTCAAGTCATGTCTAACATGTTTTACACATATGACTATTTGGTAAACAATCACAGACCAGCTGTCTTTAGTCTATAATAAAACTAAAGCAAAACCAATGAAGGTGTTAAGTGTTTATAAAATAAACGTTTCCATGAACTGAGATGCAGATTAATGTTTTAAAATTGCATTAATCCACCTTGGACTTAGCCTCCTCTGACTAGCCATTAGCTCCTAACCTCTTGGGTTTAGTGTTCTTTGGTTTATTGATCCTTGGGTTGATCTGGGATCTCGTTAAACTCTTGTTTGGTTTAGAGTAGTTCTGTTTTGATTTGTCACCTGTGGTCCTGTTTTATTTTAGAGCATTTCCTCCTTTTTTTTTTTTTTCTTGTTTGCTGTCGGTTGAAAACAGACACGTCCTCCTCTGCTCTGTCCCTCGCTTCATCCCTGCTTTGCACTTTGTCTTGTGAACTGATTGTTTCTTCTGGTATCGGATGCTGTGCAGCTGGAAGGATTTTTACTAAAACTTTTTTAGTTTTGGACATTTGTTATGATGCGTACCCATGGCAACAAGGCAGTTTTCTACAACCAACAGCTGATTAACATCTCAAAAGCTCAAATAATATCTCAACTACAGCCCCAAATCTCAAATGAGTTGAAAAGGATGTTCTGTGGATGCATTCCCATCTACCTGCCAGCTGTGCTCGAGTGCCTGACCACTGAAATTCTGGAACTAGCAGGAAACACGGCTCATGACAGTGGAAGGACAGGATCGTCCCTTGGCACCTACAGTTGGCTGTCCGCAGCGACGAGGAGCTCGGCAGACTGCTGGGAGGAGTGACCATCGCTCTAGGAGTTCTGCACGGCATTCGGTCGGTCCTACAGCCCGGGGGAACTGAGAGGCCAGCTGAGTCAGGGTGAACAGATCGGATGGCATCTGCAGCCAATTTCTTAGGATCCATTGTGGGATGGACCTTTACAAGAAATCCTTCCTGCCTACAGCCATCAGCATCTATAACATCTTTAATGAAATGAGGATAACAAGCTACAGCAACAAATAATTTCCCGTTGGGATTAATAAAGTATATATATATTTTTTGATTAATTAATTTAACATTGGTCGTGGACCTGCAACAGAGCTCAACCAAGCTGGCTGATAAACAAACGCCTCTTGGGCTCTGGATTGTGTTGTGCTATGACCTTCCCTCAAACTCAATGCCTCCACTGGACTCCCTCACCTCCTCTGGCACAGCAACCTAGGAGATATGAAGGCACCAAGGGCTGCATTGCTCACCTGGCAGTCGTGCTGGGACCCACACCCCCTACCCACTCCACACGCATTTGCAGTATGTCTATTTAGGTTGCTTTTCTGTTGTTGATTTATTTTAATGTTTTATGCCTCCTGTATATATATATATATATATATATATATATATATATAAACAGGTGAAACCTTGATAGCTGTTTAGTGCTGTTTTTTAATTATTGGTTTAAGACCAGCAAACCTAGAATTACTTGAGTTCAAAATGAATGTGTGCTCTTCATTCAGCTTGAAGGTAAATAGAACAGAAGAGCAACACCATGATCCCTCTGTTTTTAAGAGGTTTATATAAAGAAAGAAAGAAAAAAACTATTTCATGGAAGAAAACCTGAGAATGTGCCCACTCTGTACGGCCTGGCAAGGTCTCACATGTGTAAACATGAGCAAGTCTCAATTCTCCATCTCTAAAATCAGTGTGGGTAACGGTGCTTTGCTGGAGCTCAGAATATCAAATGGAAATCGCCAAAACAAAAGCGTGAAAGAAGAGAAGATTAAACCAAATGAGTTTTACTCCACAGCTTCTCCTAATTTTATCTGTGTGGACAGTATTTAAAGGCTGGAAACTGAGCCTAGCACTAATATCAATTAGCATGCAGTATCAATTAGCTACCAATCTCACAGCACATTAGTAGGGATAATGAGTTGACCCCTGATGCCACCCATCCACTTCACTTTAGCAATTTATTCTAGAAGAAACATTGCATATTTTAAATTGTTTGCAGAAACGGTGCGGTGAAGGACTTTATTTATTAAAAATTAAATAATCATCTCCTGAGGTGGACATTTATTAGTCGGTGGCGTCGAAATGAAGGATATGGCTCCTCTCACTCCAGAAGCAGGCCTCAACTCCACTAAAAGGTCTATAAATGTGCTATGTCTTGTGAGTTACAGCGCTCAGGGCAGGTAATAACTCACACCATTAAACATAACGAGGACTTAGACCGCTCTTAGACACTGGTAACAACAAAAAAAGTCAAATCCTGTGATGACGAGGTGTAGAGTAATACTCCCTTTTCTTAGTTTTGCCACTCAGCCACAGATCCAAACCGTGGTGCCATGCAGTGACTGACAAGTACACTGCAGAAATGATCCATCATACAAGGGCAATTAATCTGATTGTTTTCAAAACAAATACTATTATCTTAAGTGTTGTGCATTAGCCTAACACCATATGGTGCCCTTTAGATCCTGAAGAGTTTTGAAAGATAGATTCATTAAGAAATACGTATTAAACAGTGAAAGTGTTTTTGTCAGAAACTTATAAGACAGAATTATGCAACAATAAAAAATCTATTTTTAAATGTAATTACCTTCTAAGGTTGGTTCGTTATCTTGGCCATGATAAATCAAGTTTATCAGTTGTAGATGCACAACCAAATAATAATTATTACTTTTTGAAAATAACTTTATTCTTATCTTGGTTCCCAAGATGTTTTGCTAACAAACAGACATGATTGACTTCGATAGTTTTTGGTGAAGTTTTCAGCAAATTATGGAGCCCCAGAGGAGACGTGGGGGATTTTGTTTCTTTTGCGTTCCCTCGCAATACTGTACTGTATGTAGTGTTACCTCACAGACAACAGCAACAATGGAACAGACACCATTGAGGTTCATGGAGTTTGTGACTTGGTGCTATATAAATAAACTGAGTTGAATTGAATTTTGAAATCAGCCTTAAATGTAAGGACATCTAGTTTGTGCTGCAGTAGTTACATTAATTTTACGTTGGATATTTCACATTCATGCTCTGTGGATTCAGCAGTGGCTTCCTCGTTTGAGCAGACACAGTCTGATTTCCTTCAGCTGCTCTCAGTCTGTCCCTCCGAGGAGAGATGGTTCGCTTAGGGACCGTCAACAAATTACTGTATTTTCAGAGTATTTGTCAAAGCAGCACCATGTATCATAGCTAAAGTTTTCTCAGTATATTTCTGCATGGTAATAAATCATGAATTTTCTCACCATTTAAAATTCAAAAGAACAAGGTGGCACTTGTGTTTCAAAAGTACTGTAACTTTCTTTTAAAGCATAAGTTCATGCTCAATCATCCAGGTACGATAATGGTCAGTCTGAGGGAGGATCGTGTTTGTTGTCTGTGAGGTAACAGTACATACAGTGCAGTATTGCCAGGGAACCCAAAACTTTTGCGAGGGAATGCAAAAAAAGTATTGCGAGGAAACGCCAAAGTTAAATAAAATCCCCCATGTCCCCTCGAGGGCTCAGTAGCAAAGTTCATGAGCAATCTGTTAGCTGAATACTCTCAGCTACTATCATATCAAATTTTGGTTCAGCATCTATAAAATGACTGTGATAGAGACACTTAAGTGTTTACTGAGGTCCGTTAGCTGTAGGGGCCATCTTGAATCAGTTTAACTCCAAAAGTTAATCAGATGTAGAAGAGAATTTAACGATTACTTTCGCAGACGTTCATTAAAATCCGCCCACAAGTTCATTAGATATTTTTCCAACAGACTTATTTGATCGCTCATATTTTATGGTGGCGGGCGACCATAAAACAGATTTTTATTCAGTTTTATATTGTTAAATGTTTGACCTTCAAGAGTCAAAGCTCACTCCTTCACACACTGCGTCCCTTTAATATTTGAGTCATATTTTAAAGTGAAATTCCAGTATCTCATATGGCAGCTGGTTTCATTTTGATCACAAAATGAGATGGACGCAGTTCACTGACATATACAATTCACACAGAAGATTTGTTCAGCAGGAAGGAGATCATCTATTATTTTTACTCATCCGTGGTGTGTAGATTTATGTCATTACATACCTGCGTGATTAAAATTTCTCCTCTCCGACACCATTATGCCACAGCGGTCTGCTGCGAGGAGCAGATAGCAATCTGTTATCTATGTATTAATTCCATACTTTCGTCTCCACAATCATCTGTTACAGCACGGCAGTCAAAACTCAGCAATTAACCTGTTCTGTCACCCCACACTGAGAGGGACTGCTGGACTGGAGCTGAACTTCAGAGGTGGCAAATGAATTCAAAGGGGGCAACAGGGTGGCAGGAGGCAAGAAAATGAAAGTAGACACGCTGCGCTCAACAGAGCGGGAACATACTGTATCAGCCAGTAAAAGATTTCTTTATAACTAGCTTAAACTTTCTCCTGTGTTTACTCAGGCAAACACTGAACTGAGTATATAATCTGTAACTGATAAACGGTTGTTTAGTTCACACTTATCTGACAGTCTTGTTCAGCACTTAAGCAAATCTGGTCATCTAAACTGCATGAAATAAGTAAAACAAACACTGGATAATGCTAGTTACATATGCAAAGTAATATTTTTCACAATTTGTAGTTTCAATACCCAGAGTTTTAACTGAGACGAAGGCGACCAGACAGTAAAACAGGTAAGTGTTTTATCTGGGTGTCCAAAAACTTCTTTAAAAAGTCTTCAGTTGATCCAAAATGCTGCTGCCAGAGTCTTAATGGGAGTTGAGATCATATCTCTCCAGTTTTAGCTTCTCTCCATTGGCTCCGTGTCAAATTCAGAATATAATTCAAAATTTCACTTCTAATCTACAAAGCTCTCAACAACCTAGCTCCATCTTATATTTCAGATCTTATTGTTCCATATTTTCCTAACAGAGGACTTCGCTCTCAGACTGCAGGTTTACTTGTGGTTCCTAGAGTTTCCAAAACCAGAATGGGAGGAAGATCTTTCAGTTATCAGGCTCCTCTCTTGTGGAACCAACTTCCAGTTTCTGTTCATGAGGCTGACACATTGTCCAGTTTTAAGACTGGGCTTAAGACTTTCCTTTTTGATAAATCCTATAGTTTGTTGGCTTGGTTTTCTGACATATTCCTTATCCTATGCTGCTATAACTTTAGACTACTGGAGGAATGCATACAAATGAATAGTTTGTATTTATCATTTCCTAACATGTGAATCTGTCTTTCCTCCTAGAGAATAACCTGATGGCCTCTGTCCTCGACCTGCCATTGTGCGTCTGTTTTCTCCTTCCTGTTCCTCTCAAACCCAGCCGGTTGAATTAATCTGTCCTTTAAGGTTTACAAAGTTTAAAAGGCAGGAAAAGGCCGACATTTAGTCAATAATGAATCCCACCAAGAATAGGAGTATGTACTGTATGTATATGTGCAACAACCTGGCTTTGTGGCGACACTCAGATTACAAAAGATGTTCACTCCCAGATACAGCCCTGTTTAATGTCCAAATCGAGCTGAGCTCAGTTCAAGGTCCTCAAATAAAAATCAGCCTTATAATGTTCAAAAGTCCACAGAAAATACCAATGCCTCTCATGAATATTATATGCTCATTTGAACTCATCGTCATACAATACTGTCTGAAGCAGGGGAAAACTGGAACAATGATCCAGGCCGGGAATTTGATAACATCCCAGTCCACCACCACCGGATTAATGCAAACCACCAGGACTGAGTTAAGTTGAGCGCACTTTGAACACATGCCGTCTGCACACGTCGAATACCTACAATTTACTTTGTAAATGTTTCTGCTGTGGTGCAATAATCCGTCCTCAAATCCCATAAACTGAAATTATGTTGCTCTGCATTATGCTATACGTAAGCCCTTTAAACTCACTAGGAATATGACAATCAATCATAGTTTCATACAACAAAAGAGAGGTACACAGGTGGTGCACTGCAGATGTGTCAGTTTATTCTCCATAACATTAAACAGATTACAAATATTAAATATTATATTTATATTTGTATATTATATGTATATATATATATATATTTATATATATATATATACCGTATATATTAAACAATATTAAATATTAGATTTTTAGGCATTATTCTAATGCACATAAATAAAACCCATCTTCAGCCATTGTTCTCTGGCAATTTTTTATTTTTTTTCATTTACCTTTATTTATCCAGGTTAGTCTCATTGATTCACGAGAACTCATTTTCAAGAGAGACCTGTTTAGGGAGCAGATGGTGGGAGTTAAGGGCCTTACTCAGGGGCTCAGAGTGGGGTGCATGAGGGTGGAGGCAGGTGTGGGTGTTCCACCTTTTCCACCCACATTTTGATGTTGACGGTACCGGGAGTTGAACCTGCAACTTTACGATCACAGGCCCATCTTCTAACCTCTGCGCCACCACTCCCCACTAAATTATGAATTTAATATGTTTTATTGACATGTACAAAATATGTAAGTTGGTGTTTCACATAATTTAACTGATCTTTTAACATAATATTTTCTGTTGTTAATCTCTGCAGTTCAGAATCAGCTTGACTTTCAGAAACAGGAGCATGTTCGGTATAATCATGTTTGTCCTCTCGCTGCATCTACAAGTACTGTACCCAGGTCTAGGATCTGAGACTGTACCCAGGTTTAGGATCTGAGACTGTATCCAGGTCTAGGATCCGAGGCTGTACCCAGGTCTAGGATTCGAGACTGTAACCAGGTCTAGGATCCGAGGCTGTACCCAGGTCTAGGATTCGAGAGTGTAACCAGGTCTAGGATCCGAGACTGTACCCAGGTCTAGGATCCGAGGCTGTACCCAGATCTAGGATCCAAGACTGTACCCAGGTCTAGGATTCGAGACTGTACCCAGGTCAAGGATCCGAGAATGTATCCAGGTCTAGGATCCGAGACTGTACCCAGGTCTAGGATCCGAGACTGTACACAGGTCTAGGATCCGAGACTGTACCCAGGTCTAGGATCTGTCTTTCCCCATCACTACTGCTGTCTGTGGGAGCTTGAGGTGGATACCTGAGTGAGCCACACGAGCGGTATGGATTCATTTAAAATAATCAAGCACAACTCAAACTAAGACTTTAGTCCCGTCCCTTGGAGATCACTGAGCAGGCCAGGCCACCAGGAAATGTCCCGGTGCTCCCGATGGCCAGTCTGTCCCTAGTCTGAAGTCTATTTTTGAGAGAAACGACATTCACGAATGATCCGAACCCTTTGGGTCTATAAAATGAAGGATGGGAACCGAGTGGCAAACAGATGAGACGTTTATTTTTCCTTCTCAGATGTAGACACACACCTAGTCCTCCTTTGCTTTTCCACTGAGATGAAAAAGAGCAGGCCATTCAAAACCTTTCAAAATTAAACGGCTCTTTGAAAGAACAAATTCACAAGATTGAGCTCCCTCCAAAAAGCCATAAATCCCATCACTACCATTTTCCTTAAATTTAAGATGAACGACCTAAATCTGCTTGTTAAAATGGATCCTTTGACTTATGCTGTGCTCGTCCATCAGGTTTAATAAAATTCATCTCGGTAATTTCTGTGTAATCTCACTAAAGAAGAGAGAATCGTGGTAACGGTCCCATAACATCAACTCAACCTCTTGCCTCGGCAGTGAAATTGTGTTGTGGCAGTTTCAGTTCATTTCTTTCTACAGATCCCTAATATTGACCTTTGTGTTACCCGAGGTACATGCCATCTCACTTTTCTCAGCAGCGGATAAATGTATCTCAGACAAAGGAGCCTGTCGTCTCACTCGTTTTCTCCAAAACATGACGAGGAATGTCGAGGGCTCTGAATGAATTTTACACCGCAACGTAATCTCTTATTAAAAACAGCTCAAAAAGGTTATTTTAAACGTACCTGAAGAGTGAGTGAAAATGACATAAATCACTGAAGTCTCAAGACATCTCTCATTTTGAGTGAATAAAATGACAATGTTTATCTCCTCCAACTGGGTTGTTGTCGTCATCCATCCCAGTCATCTCTTGGGGCTTTTAAAATTCATCACACCGCTGAGACGCTGAAGCAGCCACTTCTGTTTCAGCAGGGGCTCGTGGGGTTGTTTTAGCGTCTTTTATAGTTCTGCCTGGCGGAGAAAAGCCAGAGGAGTCTAAGACTCTGGCTTGTTTTCTGAGCACCGTTTGAATTGCATAATGTGAGGGAAACCCAATTGTCCCCCATCATCGCTGACTTCTGAGTTATCGATCATTTTTATTAGTGCAGCAGTGAGATGAGACTTTGTTATGTTTCTCTAAGAATCAATTTTAACATGACAAAGAATCGCACTTAAATCCGTTTCAGCTGTGAGGTTCCTTTAAGCACAAAACTACTGGATGGTGCTGGATGGTGCTTCAATTCAGACACATAAATCAAATTAAAAAGCTGGTGTGCAGATTTCACCAGTGCCCCGTGTTTAAGGAACTGCAAAAGAGGGATTGTGAGGAGGGAACTAGTTAAAACAGATCTGGCAAAGAGGCTGCTGTAGCACACAGGGATTTACAAAATTACATTTCAATGCCACGTTGAGCAGTTCATTGAGATTGTGCCAAAAGTGAGGATTGTATGAAGGATTGAGACAAATTGAGGCCTAAATGAGTTGACAACAAGATGCCGGAGGCAATGCGTTACTATTCAATTAGCATTAAAAAGTGCTACAGGGAGATTTTTTTTTTTTGGTTGTTGCTCGGTTTTGGAAATAAAATATGAGCATCTCCCATAGTTTTATCATTAGGGTCACTCTGAGGGAAAAACACTCACCCTGTTTATCTCCACTAATATGGAGCACCGGTGAATCGCATTGAGACAGAAAGAGAAACACGACTGAATTCATCATCAGTACATGACATTATGAACATTTTTCTATATTCTAATTATCTTGTTTTGGAATTTTCTTGTTGCTTATCTTAGCTTTTTTTTTTCTTCTCCACCAAACTGGTTCCAGTGCCGGAGCTTGCTTTGCACCTGCTCTTTCTGCTTCCACCACCCTAAGCTCTGCCACCGAAAAATAAAAAATGCTGCAAACTCAGCATCAACTTTTCGCTGATCTAAAGCAAATACATTTGTCAAGAGCTGGATGCATGCTGAAGGAGTGCAACACCCAATCAAAATGCAAGCGCCATATTTCAAAATGCACAGTTTCACATTAACTTTACCTATTTTAAGACACGGTACTCTTCTTCAGGATGAAGATGTAAAATCTGCTCTGGAATAGTATAAATTCACTCCCATGGTATTCTTGTGTGTTATATTTTAAATCCTCAGTCATGTGAATCGCTGTTTTTGAACAAATTTATAAACACACTGTGAAGTAGCACTTATAAACCTTTTCGGCACTTTTAATATCACCACCCGGTGTTTATGGATACTACTTGACTTGCACGTGCAACTCCTGTTCAGAGCGGCATTTACAAACACAATCAGACATCAGGATTGCCGGCACCGTGTTCATAGTTGAAACAGTGTTCATACATAAGATTGGTAATATTAGAGGGATAGTCATTTTTTAACTGATGTTCTATCTAATAGTTATCAAGAGTTAGTAGCTTATCAGCCGTGGCATCAGTCATTGAAAAAAAAAGTCTTTGTCCAGATTAGGCTAATGGTTAGCCCAGGGATTTGCAACCCATCCATCCATCCATCCATTATTTTTTACCCGCTTCTTTATTTTCGTGGGGTCACTGGTGCCCATCTCTGTGCGAGAGGCGGGGTACACGCTGGACAGGTCACAAGTCCATCACAGGGCCTTCCCTCACTAAATAAAATGTGTTCGGAGCCACAATAATAGTACTGTGACTATCAACTGGTGGCCAGTGTGCTACTTCAAGTATATTGGAAGGGGCTTTTCTGGCCAGCAGGGATGACATTAAAGTAATGTCATGTAAGGTCATGCGAGTTCTCTTTTTTATTGTGGAAAAAATAAAGTATCCTTCTCTGAAGAAATAAAGTTAAAGTGAGTGTAAAAAATTAGGCCAGTTGTTGGATATGTAACTGAATTTTGTATAAAAATAAATAAATGCTTCTATTTACTTTGACTTGGTTATTTTAAAATAATTAGTATTGTTATTGACGCATCAAATGTTGAATATTTTATCTTAAAGGTATTAACAAAATACATTGCAATAGAGGGGTCAAGAAATATATATATAT
>NC_056501.1:26981397-26983708 GCF_014905685.2 Nematolebias whitei | reverse complement strand
TTTTATGAAATTAGTCTTTAAACTGGCTGATAAATTGAGAATCAAAAATACCAAATGAGCAGAATGTACACGTTTAGACCCCTAACGTGCTTTGAGGGTTAAATACTGTAAGTGGCTAACAAACTACTAGCATGACGTAGTCACTTTTTTGTTGTTGGTATAAAACAAAAAACAAAAAAGTTTTTTGTTATATTTGGTGGTGACACGGTGGCACAGTTGGTAGAACTATTGCCTCTCAGTGAGAAGGTCGCCAGTTCAAATCCCAGCCCGGGACCTTTCTGGGTGGAGTTTGCATGTTCTCTCCGTGCATGCGTGGGTTTTCTCCGGGTACTCCAGTTTCCTCCCACAGACCAAAAACATGCATGTTAGACTAATTGGTAACTCTAAATTGTCCCTAGGTGTGAGTGAGAGAGTGAATGGTTGTTTGTCTTGTTTGTTTCTATGTGTCCCTGTAATGGACTGGAGACCTGTCCAGGTGTCCCTGTGATGGACTGGAGACCTGTCCAGGGTGTGTCCCCCGCCTCTCGCACAGTGACTGCTGGACATGGGCACAAGTGAACCCTGCGACCCCAAAAGGAAGAAGCAGGTAAAGATAATGGATGGATGGTTAGTTTTGGTCAAAGCTTGAGAGAGCCACTGCAGAGGGACCAAAGTGCCACATGTGGCCCTGAAGACGCAGGTTCCAGACCCCTGGGCTAGCCAGTTGAGCAAGAGCTGGTTTTTTTTTTATGTTTTTTTTAGACTTCAACCTATAAAACACTCTTTCTCTGATACGTCTGCAGCCTCATCAGCAACATATATTCAGGTTGTGTTGTTTGGTTGAAAACACAGACACATTAAACAATATTTAAACAGTGCTGTGCAAAAGATAAGAGTTTTGTTTTTTTAATTCTATTCTATTCTAAGTGTTGAGTTCCTTTACACTAGTATGTTATTTAAAAAAGTTTTTCATGGAATTGATAAAGCATTAACTAATGGATCCTCATTTGGTTAGCCATTAGCTTATGGTCAAAGAGTTTTGCCTTTTTCACCATGAACCATGATCTATGACAGACGTCATTGTTGATAAGGTAATCTGTTTGCTCTCACTTTCTTTTCTGAAACAATACGACTAAGGGAGGATCAAACTTTTATCAGAGGAGATGTTTAATGTGATATAATGACGTGGTTCTGAGTCGACTCCCTGTCTGTGGAAAACCAAACTGGATTCCAAACTGTTCTTTTAAAAAACCAGTCAGGAACCTGGTCTGGCAATGGAACTTTTTTACTGGAAATTGAAGATAAGTGGTATATTTGGTATATCTATCTACAATCCACCCCAATTGTTTTGCTTTCATAATCCTGTCATGTGTTATTTAATACACTTTAACAATACTGCTCAGAATACAAGGAAACACACCAAACTTTAAAAATCGCCTCCTTTTTCATCATAAATCTTATTTTAACTCAGCCATTAGACTACAATACATTCATTTTCGCTTTTCATTAAGCCATTATGAAGGCTAATAATTGTGGGAAACGTTCTTTTTTTTCTTCCGTCTCATGGTGCCATAATCACCAGAGCTTTAATACGCTTTTGTTCTGATTAAGGAAAGGGTTCACCCAGAGCTGATAAATGCCTATGAGCTCTTGTTTGTGTCCCTCCTGGGCCGCAGTGTGACCAAGAAGTCTAATAACAAAAGAAAATCAACACAGAACAGGCCAGCTAAAGCCCTCTACGGAAACAAAAGCTGCAAAGAACACAGCTCTATTCAGTCTTTACCTGCATGTGCCCTTTTTTCCCCAACAATCAATTTGATTTTCTCTTTTTAATTATGGCAGGATGATGATGTATGCTCCACTAATAAGACATGAATAGAAAATGAAAGGTCGGTGAGACCTAGATAAATGACTCCCATTATTTCACCAATCGGATAGAAGGCCCTCTATATGTTCTAATTTGAATGATAATAAAATTCTGAATTGCTTTGTCCTGGAAGGCCAATTTCTCTGTGATAAGCACCCCAGCAAGGTAACCTTGTCCTGTAACCTGGACTCCTGTTGGCTTTTTGGTCTCTGTAGATGCTCTAGGTTAAGAAACAAAAACCCCACCATGCATGTGAAGCTATCTTTTCTTCGTATTTGTGCATTACATGTAAAAAATATACCTTGTTTTTAATACAAAAAAATTCAAAATATTCCTCTGAAGGGAAAAAGAATGGAGCAACAGTTCCAAATCAGACTTAACCTCCTAAGACCCGAACTCATGCATATGTGGATGCCAGTGTGGGATTCCTGGTTTCCCTCTGTCTGTTTGTGTCTGTTTGTCACT
>NC_056501.1:26979735-26981387 GCF_014905685.2 Nematolebias whitei | reverse complement strand
TTCCTTGGTCTGCTACATTGGGGGTCGACGTTGTATAAACCTGATAGCCAGGTCCTAGGAGGTTAATATAGAAGATTTGATCTGATTTAATATCAAATAATACCCCTTGAATTTGTGTCACAGGACATCACGTCTAAGATGACAAACTGGACAAAGCACAAAGCATCCATATCTGTGCTTACAAGTCCTAAATGAAATGTTTATTTTTAGTTTGCACATTGGTGCAGAGGGATAAGGTGGCTTTGGGCGTATAAATAATAAATCACATTGCCCTTGTCTAGGAATACGTTTGAAAAGCAATGAAATATGATAAAGTGTCTCATCCGGGTTGTCTGATATTTGTGGCAGTCACTTGTGAGTTGACATGCTCTGTTGTATAAGTTACTGATGGCACAGCGGGGCGAGTCTCAGCGGGTCTATAGAGCAGGAAAGGCGAAGGCAAAACAAGTCGATCTCAGTTTGTAATTGTGACGCAGGGCTGCTAAAACTGGAGCTGACTGCATTAACAGAACTTCATAATAATGACAACGTCATGACCCTAAGATGCTTTATTGTGTGAATTAAGTCTCGAGAAAATCTAATGGACTTACTCATGTCAAACTGCTGAAATACATTTTTTAAATAGGCAACAGTAGATAAAGTACTTTACATTAAATGCTTCAGCATTAAAGGTTATCGCCAAACATTTAAAACAATAACAAATAAATGCACAAGTATTAATGTAGCTTGTAACCTACTGCAATATTTCAAAAATAAAAGCTGCTGATGAATCTTCAGTTTAAACAGCACAGACTTGTCAGTAAATTGCTGCAATCCAGTAACTACATCTAAGATAGTCAATTATTCAGAGAGTGTTTGCACTAAGTTACAGCAATGAACACAACACACAATATTTTTGCTTTATGTACAGAATTACAGACCATCTTTAATGTATGGCACGGTGCTAAAGTCATGAGTCATCTCACAGTTTTTCTTTTTTTTTAAATTAGCTTCAAAGCAGCCAGACCTCTTGGCTCCCTTTTAATAAATTATCTGTCCAGTAAATTTGACCATTTTCAGAGAAGTTATTTTTTGGGGTGACACTGACGTATGAAATATTTAGGCACAAAAGGGCTCCTAAACTCAAATGATGCATCAGCCGTCATCTGTCCATACAAGACAGCAATATATAGCTAATCCTCTTTATAATCTAATTTTATGAGACACTGATTTTTTTTTTTGCTTATTTGTTTGTCATAAACATTTTTAAAAAATCAACAACTAAAGAATTGTAATACAATAGTTCCTCGCTACTTCGCGGTTAATTTTTCACGGATTCGCTCTATCGCGGTTTTTCAAAGTAAGATGGACATGACACACAATTGGCTGATTAATGGATGAGCTGCACAATCGGCATGGATTTTTAAATTAAAATCAATTATTTAAAATGACCAGTATTTAGCACCTGCTGCACCTGTGTGCAGCCCACAGCTGAAGGAGAAGTTTTCTCCTGTAGTGTGAGAAGTGGGCGTGACCGAGAGAGCGGGCAGATGGCAGAGAGCAGCTGGAGGCAGAGAGCTGAAATCATGACATCCTGTGCTCTTTTAGAGCGTTTAGAGTTTAGAAACATTGTTTAGAATATTGCAAGTGTGGGAAGGGTTTAAAACACCTTA
>NC_056501.1:26932713-26959735 GCF_014905685.2 Nematolebias whitei | reverse complement strand
ATCCTTTAGGGAAATACTATTTGCGTGCTGTGTAGGCATCACTGGCAAATGTATAGGAAATTACTTAAAAGTTAGATACAAGCCAATGCAATAAGATGTGATATAATAAAGAATGATGTAATATAAACCATAAGACACAATACGGTACAACACAAGAGGGCCTAAACTTTCTTTAAAGCAAAATATGTGGGGGGGGTTGGGGGCAGATTTTGATGCAGAAAATAATTTAAACAGGGATCTCAGCAGCTCTGGAAATCAGGGAAAACATGGAAAATTATATTTTTATTTCCAGACAGGGAAAACTCTGGGAATTTAAGACAAACATCAAAAGTGGTCTCCAGCCACAAGTACTTGAGTCTACACCTGAATGACAACCTCAGCTGGGGCAACAACATCACCAGCCTGATCAAGAAAGCTCATCAGAGACTCCACTTCCTCAGACGGCTGAGACAAACTCGTTTGGGAAGCTCAGTCCTCACCTCCTTCTACAGGTGTTCAGTGGAGAGCATCCTGTGCTCCAGCATCAATGTGTGGCATGGAGGCTGCAGAAAGAAAAGCTTTGCAGAGAGTGGTGAAGGCTGCACAGTAGACTGTTGGAGGCAGTGTCCCCACCATCACGGACATCTACACCTCTAGATGCAGGAAGAGGGCCACCTGCATCATGAATGACCCCACTCACCCAGCACACACACTTTGACACTTGACTCTTTAATTGGTGATATGTGACTTATCTGTGCTGATGATTATCCATGTTGCTGATCTCATGCTGCTGTATTCATTCATACTCATCTACTCACTATAGGCTCATGTTCAGGCTGCTGTTTAATATACCGTATTATTTTACATTATTAATGTTTAGCGTATATCTGAGATCTTTTAGCATTCATTTAGTATAAATCTTAGATCCTTATATACTGTTTCTTTTCATACTTTATATTTTTGCCATTTTGGGTGTAACTGGGACCTGGAGTACAAAATTTCAATCCACCTCATGTACTACATGTGATGTGAATGGCAATAAAGATACTTGAACTTTAACTTGAAAAATCAGCGAAAACTCTGAGAATATGAACACCGATCTTCTGATTAGAAGATAATCTGTCTGAGATTTTGATGTGTACATGTATTAATGTGAGTATTCTAGTATCAATGAGTCCATTTTCTGTTTCTACAGTACACATAGTCCATGTATTTTTACTGACTGTGGTGGCTTTTTATTTGTCGATGTTATATCAGGGACCAATGCAGACATGTTCCTGTTTTTAGTTTTCTACATTCGCCTTAGAATCTAGCTGTTTTTTTTTTGTTACCTTTTTTTTAGCCATCCTATTTGTTTAAAAAAAAAATGGAGTATGACTTTTTATAACTGTTTATTGTTGTCGCTGTTGTCCATTGTTGTCATCATTCTTTGTTGAAATCAGGTCTCTCTTGTAAATGAGTCCTCAAGGCTCAATGGGATTTACCTGTCTAAATAAAGGTTGAATGAATGAATACAATATAATTATTATTAGAGTTCACAGCAGACACTGGTGAACCATGACCAAAATCCCCTAACAGAATGATTGGTGTATGCATGTAGTGTTGGCTACAGCATACTTCCTGTCTTCTCTGAATGTGTGCCCAACACCTAAGAAGTTCAGTTCTGAGCGTTTGGTGTGGCTGTAATATCTTCTGAAATTTCAGGATTTACTTTGAGAAAAATAGGGAATACTCGAGGAATTTTGTGTTCATGAAATGATTGGATCCCTGTTAAAACAATAATATAATAATAATAATAATAAACTTTTGTAAAATATGCTGTCAAAGGTAAAATATAATTTATCCCATTAATCAACTGTGTATTTCAGCTTTAGGGCTTTTAACACAGCATTTGTTGCTAATCAACACAAGTGAGGCCTTTTATCAGGCTACAGTCACACTGCAGGCAAGTGGCCCAAGTCCCTCCAGTTTCCACACTTTGGAGCAGCACGCCTGCTGGAAAAACTGACCTGTGATCACAATCAGAGACATTTTAATTACACTGCAGAGTCCCCGGGTTAAATTCTGCATCAAAACTTGAACATCAGTCAATATGTTCTACAACAAGATACACTTCACGTTCAGTTTTCTTAGGAGCTGCCTTCACAACAAAAAATAAAATAAACTAATAAACCAGACTTCCACAATCCATCAGTAAGATCCATGGTACCATTACCATCTTAAAAGCATAAATAAATATATTTGTCAATATAAAGTTGCAGGACACTTTCCATTAAACAGTAGTAAAAATGCATTTCATGTGTAAAATAGATTGTGGGCTGAAGCTCTAATTGGTAAACAAGCCAGGTCACTCAAACTTGTTTACTTTTAACATGATTTTGCCCTGGAGAAGCTTGAGTGTAAACACTTTATGGCCTTCCCTCACCACCAACAGGAGAGTAACCCGTTACTGGGCGGCAGAACGAGGAGGATGGATTGCTCCTTTCACAGTGTTTCTATTAGTTTTCATTAGGCGGGCCAGGGAAACCTGGAGATTTATAGGGAACATTTGCTTTAAATTCAGCCCTGCAGGGTTTCACCTGATTGCTGCATGGGACAGACAATGATCAGCTACCATCCGTCTTAACAGTCTGCTTCCATTTTCATAAATTCCCCCTGTCTGTGGGAGAACAGCAGCCTGTCACAGTCTGCAATGTCACCGCGACGATATCCGCCCCAGCTGGACTTCCACCGGCTCCCGTTCCCAGCTCATTCTTCCGGGGCTTAGCGCGGATCACGGCTGACAGATCCACACCTCGAGTTGTTCATGTCTGAGGACGTCAATCAGTCTTCCCGAAACAAAAATAACCTTTTTTTTTTTTGGTCCTCTTTCTTCAGTGGAAGTAATATCCTGCAAATTTTCTGACATTATTGCTGCGAGCCATTGGTTTGCTAGATGACCAGCAAAGCAGACAGGTCAATCAAAGATGTTTGTCACAGAGAGAAAAGTGTGATTTTCTCCGAATGGAAATAATCAAGCCATTCGCCAGCGCTTGCTAGAACATTTGACATATAATTCCAGCCACCAGAGATAAGGATTGCCCATTATTCACCAGACAAGTATTAAATAGAAGCAAGAAATTTTTGATTAGGTTTCTTTTTTTGTGTGGAATTGACCACTTAACCCTTATTTTGATTTATATTTGTTGCGTTTGCACTTTTTTTTTTTTTTCCTCCCGGAATAATCAATCACGGATTGTTATTCCGAACTTCCCCTAGAAAAGGGTGGGATCAGTGCACAGCAATGTCATACAGCGTGTGCAATGATTAATCTGAACTGGCACGGTGATATAGGATTTCCTCCCCACAGCGGGATCAATAGATTCTTCCTCAGCTTGGTAAAGTCTAAGATTTCATTAACCCATTTAGAAAGACTCGGCCATCTTTATGTGAGTTATTATACGAGGGGAAGAAGACCAAACACATTCTTCAGCCGAGATGATGTCCTATTTGTTTGACTTTTTTTATTCTTTATTCTGTTAGCCTACAGAATAGAAAATACAAGGATTTATACATTTCAGTCAATGGCAGATAAATCCCCATGTTTAATCAATCAATACAGCTGTGATCCATCAATTGCATTCCATTCCTGTCCGAGCTCTCCTTTCCTTTAAACAATATGTTGGATTGCCGATCATGAATAAACGTTTTGCTGAGAAATTCCAAACCTCCCATTTAGTTGGCGGCCATGTTGCTTCAGCCTTACACCCCCTCAATCCCATGTTTAATTCATCACTCCTCTGTCCGGGGAGCCCAACTTAAAAGCAGCAGACCTGATGTATTTGATCCCTGTGATGTTTTGATGAGATCACTCACACTCTGAAACATGTTTTCCACCTCTCCGTCTACTGTTTCATTCAGCCCTGATGACTGAGCTCCATCTGTTTCCACAACATTAGGCCACAGCGCATTAGCGTTAGAGGGGTCTGTTCATTTGAGTCCAGCAGCCGGGAGTGGATGCGAAAGAGAGCAGTTTGTAGCCATCATGGCTGCGCCCGTACAGTCAGACTCCTTCCTCTTCTTATTGTTGCTCCTGTGGAGCTGAACCGCCTGCTGTTAGCAGGCCTGAGGGACAGCCTGCCTCCGTCGCACAAAAAAAAAAAACAAGCAAAAAGAGGGAGGCGAGTGAAAATCAATTCCTCATTAAACTAATTTGTAAAGGCTGCATCAGAAGGTGTTCAACATTTGCTTTGGCACAGCTGTCAGTTTGATGTGACCTTGAGAACGTGACGCGTTGCCTGACAAACAGCGAGCGTGCCTGACAACGATGAAGGTGTTGTTTTTGTCTCTTTGTTGATTGATAGCTGGGTCACTGCTCCCTTCACTTTCTAATGCAGGGAAACAATGGCTCGTTGACGTACAAATCAGAAGGCAAAATCAATATGAGGGTGTGTGTCGGCGGGCACTAATGTGCAAATCCTGAAGTGGATGTTTGCAAGAGCGACTGAAATCTGCAAAGCAAATGAAAGGCCTAGCAGTCACTGAAGGAATGCACATCGCCTGCCACCTCACAAGCCATAGTTTTAAACAAATACTATAGATATGTTAGTGCTCGGAGTATGTTTTATAGGTGATGCTCAGCTACTACCACACCAAACGTTAGCCTAGTATCTAATATTTACTGTAAGGAACTCTCGTGAGGGTTTGGACCAAGATCACAACACAACAGAAAGACGATAAATAATAATGTGTTTATTGTTTTAAGGGAGGAAGTGACAGCCGGTCCTGGTGCCGGTCTGGGTTCTGGTTCGGGTTCTGGTGTCGGTTGGATAGCAGGAACAGTTCTATGAAGCAGAGAACGGTTAGTGGTCGTGCTGATTACCAGAACGTGGTGAACTGTCAACAAGGAAAAACCACTAACCGTCTCAGATGATCTCAAAGGTCCTGAAGGTTGGAAATGTTCAGATCTGCAGCTGCTGGAAGGGCTGAGTCCGGTGAAGGACGACAGTCGGCCGCAGCTGTCTGCGTGTCCAGAGTCCGTGATCCAAAAGGGGTGGTCAGGCTTTCCAAGGTCCAGTAACGTGAAGCAGATGTCAGGCAGTACCAGAGGAGCAGGCAGATCGGTGGTCGTGCAGGCGTGGGTCGGTACCAAGAGCAGATGCAGAAACAAATCCAAAAGGGCAATCCAAAGAGACGTGGTCGAGGCAGGCAGAGGGTCAAGGAACCAAGAGATCAGGCCAAACAAGAAGGGGAGGACAACCAGAGAGAGGGACAGGTAGCGTGGTGGGCAAGACAAGGAGCGAGGACTTGAACAGGGACAAGAGAGGGAAACAAGGACTACAGGCATGAACGCGAGATATCTACTAACTACTAAGAGTGTTCAACTATCGGGCACCGAAGAGTTGACAGGGTGCTGCTTATAAAGGGTGGAGAGAACAGGTGCAGCCAGTCTGAGATAATCAGGCCAGCTGACTGCAGTGCAGCCAATTAGTGCAGTCAGCCTTCACCAACATGCAGAGTGGACAGACTGGTTCTCCACATACACACACACATACACATGAGAACCAGGTAGAAGAAGATAAGGAGTGAGGGGGAAAAGAACAGAACAGGACTGAGAAACCAGAACTAGTGAACAGAGTGATAAAGATCAAAATACAGGGACGTGATTCATGACAATTTACTGAAAGTTCACCATATTTTGGTTCTCTAAGGTAGATTAGTTGTGGGGAACATCTTGAATTAGGCTGACTCTAAAAGTTATTTTATTATAGATGTACATCCAATCATCACTATCTGACCGTTTCAATAAAATTCATCCAGTGGAGCATGAGATATTTTACTAACAGTAAGATAGGGTTTACTCCGAGGTAATGTCAAGGTTAGTAAGGAAGATATAGTGTAGTCTGTCAGCACTCAGAATATTTGTTGATTACTCTCAGCTACCAGCACACCATTGGCATCAGAAGCATTTGTAATGGGGGGTGGGGGGCAGTGGAGAGAACACTAGTGTGTATGTGTGTGTGTGTGTGTGGGGGGGGGGGTTCTGGGGGTCCTCCTCCAGCAAATGTTGAATAAAGTAGATGCCATTTCCTGCATTCTGGTGTATTTTAATGGGTTGCAAAATGTCTACGTTTACTATAGGTAAACACTTCATTCAATAAGTATTTTATTGGACATCAAAGTTCATGCTCAATAATCCAGGTAAAATATCCAACAAAGTTAAGTCAAGTCCTCTGAACGGTTCCTTTATTTGTTGAAATGTTTCATCCTTCATCCAAAAGACTTTATCAGTCCGAGGAGCCTGAAGAAACTCCATGTTTGGCCATGGCTGCCTCAGAGGAGTTGGCAGGGGCGAGGGCGGCCTCCAGAAACCATCTTAGCACCATCAAACTGATTGGTCCACTATGTGAGTGTGCTACTGATGGGACTGAGTTTGTTGTGGCTCCTTAGACTGATGAAGTCCTTTGGGTGAAGGACAGAACAATTCAACAAATAAAGAAACCGTCCAGAGGACCTGACTTAACTTTGTTGAATTTTAGAGAGCATGGCACAAGAAGTAATCTGACCAACAGCTCTCCTTGTGTGAATAGAGTGCGCTGTGCTTCTCTCAAACATCCTATCCATCACCACCACCACCACCCCCCCCCCCCCCCCCCCCCCCCCCCCCCAAAAAAAAAAAAAAACTGTCAGAACTAATGTAGCACTAAGCTAGCGGTGCGCAGTACAGACGCGTTAACTAAGATGCTATAGACGTAGCGGTCCACTTGTCTCACATATCCTACCCCCACCCTGGAAAACAACTGCTAGCACTTAGCGGCGCTAAACTAGCGTGCAAAACATAGGTGTCTCCCCCCTTTGAGCACCTTGCCAAAGCAGATGGCCGAGAGGAAACACTACATGCAGTGTGGAGTTGTTGTAGGTAACCAGGATAATCCGGAGTGGATTTTTTGTGGTTTGAGTATTTTCCTATTAATCAAGTGGAATGGATTTGTTCATGAAGAAATAGAAACAGCGCTGAGTGAACTAATGTTTCATGGTAAATGTGGGGGGTCCAAATGAATGCTTTTTAAATGTGGGGGGACACATCCACTTTACATATAATTGTTGCAACACCTATGTACCACACCAATTTTTAGTTCAGTATGTATAACGTTGACTGGAAGTTAACCACATTTTGGTTTTCTAATAAAGATTAGCTGTGGCGACCGTCTTGAATGAAGCTGACTCCAAAAGTTAAACAGTTTATAGCTGCACATCCGATGATCACTTTATGAGAATTTCAATAAAATCCATCCACTGGACCATGAGATATTTTGCTAACAGACAGAGAAACAAAGACACAGACATTTCATGATTGCCCATCTTTAACGGCAGCAAGCAACAATAAGAAAGAAGACGAAAAGAGCCTGGAAGTAAACCAGAACAAACTCTAAAGCTCCTTCACAGGCCAGAGGTTGGAATGTCATCTTCTCCGTGTCCTTTTCTCTGGCAGAGAAGTGGAATCACCCATCCTTATGTGCTCATACATCTTTTCTTTTACAGGTGACCAGCTTTCCCCTTTAGCATTGACACCCACAATTTATACTCATTTCACATCCCTCCACAGGCCACACTATAGGGCTCCGTGCCGAGCTGTACCTGCCACGGGTATCAATAGAGTGAGTCGTCATGTGCTAGCTAATGCAGCCCACTCCCACTGAGGTAATCCTTCAGAGGCGTCCCGTCGCCTCAGAGAAATGTCAAAGCGCTTCGTCTCCGATCAGTCCATCCTTGCATACAGAGATGCAGACAGATCTTATTTAAGCCTGATTTAATTTGGGCTTCTTGGCACTGGGGAAGGGAAGTGTTTGGTGTAGAACAGAGGGTGGGTAGATGGGAATGCAAAAAAGTCTGTCTTTATTTAGAGGAATTGGCGTTGGTACAACACGGGCCAGATGCAAGGCAAAGTGAACTGACAGATGTAGCGGTCACAGATATTTCTCCGCTTAGATTACCACCTGTACGGCCACATGAATATGGAGTGAAATGGCTGCTGTGATGCAGCATCCACAAACAACTTTCTTCTGCCATGTTGTGTGCAGGAAAGCAGACAGTGTTTGAAACAGTGGCATTGATAATTCATCACGCTCAGTGGGGGACCGGCTCAAAAGTTCTGAATAAAACTTAGGGAAATGTTTCGTCTCACCAGACTTTGGGTTTCTTTTTGTTGCCCCACTATTATGTGTTTGCACTGGAGAGAGAAAACTGGTTCACATGAAGTTTAACTATATAAAACATGTTAGCACTCGAAGACTTGAGAAGTCAGAAATTCCTTGGTGCTGACTTGCACAACGTCTGCCCTGTCTGAAAAAAACAAAAAACAGCAACATTCAGTTCATCAGAAAAAGGTCACGTCAGTGTTCTAGATTCTCTCGACCAATCAGGTGCCTCAGAGAACCGTTTTACCAATTTGTCTATCTATGTTCTGCACCCAGTTTGTCCTGTTTGGGGTCAAAGAGAAGCTGGAATCGATCCCAGTAATCGACAACGGGGGAGGTCTCCACTCCATCAAAAAGACAACACAGAGACACACACACATACTAAACAACACATGCAACTTTAAATCAATTCAGACGTAAAGCCCCTGCATACCTTGAAGGTACATTAGATATGAGGTTAGTATTAGGTTAGCACTAAAATATGTGTTGAAGACTTAAATTTATGTACATTCCACAGAAAGGCTCCAGATGAGAATGTGATGATGACCTGTCTCTGCTCAGGGACATGGTTTCAGGATGTTGGATCCAAGAATGCACACAAGGAGCTCGAAAGATTCCTAAACCTTATTTAAACAAAATCAAAATGCTGACGTTCCAGCAACACTCACAATGACCCAGGAGTAATCACAAGGACCACAAGGAATCAAGGGGAGAACACAGGGAGTATTGGAAGGCATCTGAAAATGCTCAATGCTCGGCTCATTTCTGGACTGATGCTGAGAGGTAATAAAGTCTGGGGCTGATGAGGAAATGAAACAGCACAGGTGAGAGCGGGCGTGGCAGGCTGAAGGAGCAGAATTGACTGAGGAGAGATCGACTTGTGGATTGGAACACTGTAAAACAGAAAAATGGGGCCAATTTACTTATATATCTGAAAAATGTACTCATTTGACACCTTTTTTTTTAGCGTTCGAAGATTGGTTAGCCATTGAGACCATTTTGAACCAGCTTGAGAGCAATGGGAACTGGGGGTGCTGAGGGTGCTACAGCACCCTATGATAAGAAATATGCCCAAAATTAAAAAATAAAATGAAAATAAAAAGTATGGATGAGTAAACTAATCAAAATAACACACATGTCCTAGTGTTATGTAAGTTTATAATTGAAATATATTGAATATAATGACTTATTGACAAGTAATATAAGGTTCCTGTTTATTCACATTCATGTCTGAGGTAGTACAGTTTTTGTCATCTTGTACATTCTCACAGCACCTCATGTAAAACACACACCCACAGCTCTCACCAGCTTCACTTCAAAAGTTAATCAGTTGTTGATGTGCAGAGAAGTTCATTAAAAATGTTCTATAGTTCAAAATATATTTTGCTGGCAAACAGACAGGATTGATGCCAACGTTTAATGCATTTAAATCATATATGTTAGCCCTGGGAGTATGTGTTGGGAATGACTCTTAGCTACCACCACACCAAACTGTAGCTCAGTATCAATAAAACCAACTATTGCAGTCATTTTGTGTTTGGTAAGGTCAAACAGCTGTGGCAGCCATCTTGAATGAAGTTGACCGCAAAGATTATTCTGTCATAGATGTACATTCAATGACTATTATTCTATTTCCTTAAAATCTGTTCACTGGTTCATGAGATACTTTGCTGGGGCAGACAAACAAACATATATTCACACAAACACTGATGAATGATCACATAACTGCCACTGCCATTAAAGTCAAGCAATAGTTGAGGAACTTACATCAGATCTATTGGAAAGTCAGTTTTACTGTTTAAACCTTAAAAGACTTGTTTTAAAAATAGCCCTCTTGTCTTGTAATGAGACAGTGAAGACACTTTGCACTCTGCATATTGATGTCTCTCTTTGGCAGATGGCCTGAGAGAGACATGAACACACACAGTCTGCTAAGAGTATAAGTGGTGATGATAAACAACACTTCCCAAGAACACATCCATCCACTCATTCATCTATTTTCTTCAGCCACTTCTCCTGTCCAGATCACAGAGAGCTGTCCAGAAGTCACTGTGTGAGCGGTGGAGTACACCCTGGACAGGTCGCAAGGCCCATCCCAGAGATACACAGAGACAAACAACCATTCACTCTCTCACCCACACCTATAGTGACAATTGTCAATGAGCCTTGCATGAATGTTTTTGGTCTGTGGGAAGAAACCGGAGTACCTGGAGAAAACCTGCACATGCACAGTGAGAACATGCAAACTCCATCCAGAAATGCAGGGAGGTGACCTTCTCACTGTGAGGTGACAGCTCTAACCACCGCCCCATCATGCTTTACTAAAGAACCCACTTTAGTTAAGCATTTTTTGTTACCGATACAGAGGTATCAGAAAAAGACGTAAGACCTGAGAGGGAAATGAAGCCATAAGATGCAACAACAGGCAGACGGATTAATTGTTAGTCCTTATTGAACATAACTGAGATTAGGATGAGCGTTTTCTCTCAGGGCAACATATTCAAATGCATTTCTAGCAATAATACTATTTGTTTCACACAGAGAGTATTGTTCTTCTGATGAAAGGGATCCAGCTGGCACGCTCTGCCATGTTTCACTCAAGGCTCTTAGTAAGCAGAGCCTTGACTAAACAGATAATCGTATTACTTTATTTCATCTACGTCGCTCCAGATTATGAGTGCGTGCATGTGTGTGTGTGTGTGTGTGTGTTTATTGCAGGGAATCAATCAATCAACACATGCTGCCATGGTTGCGCAAAAGGAAACGCGAACGCTATGTTTCTTTAACCTCTTTGCTCACACACGCATGGGTGGATATTTGTGGTACTTGCAAACCTGTTGTCTGGGAGACCATTCCTTGTTTAGATGTGTTGTCAAGGAAACAAAGATGGAAGAAAAATCTGTTGGTTGAAATTTTTAGAAAATCCATCTGTTAGATTGGAAAAAAAGGAGGAAAGTAGTGCTCAGCCTAGTTGGATGAGTGCTTCCAATAAAACTCATCTTCCAAAGGGAAAGGGCTTTTATTGATTCTGTTATGGTGTTAATATAAAAATGGAGCCTGGACGTTGTAAATAAGCCTGCCGAATTCATATTATTACAGTCCAGCTGAACCGTTCCCCCACCCCTATTGAGCTGAACATTGTGTAGGACAAAAAACACTATTCTACCGTATTAGTCAGGTGACCCCGCAGTGTAATTACTGCCTAACTGGCCACCCATCTCTTTAATTCTGAATAACAGAATGTCTAAATGCTTATAATCACCTATGATTGCTGGTGAAAGGTTAAGCTGATTCAATCCCTCAAAGCAATTTGCCACAATTTCCAGAAAAATACTCTTAAAAACCACCGGGGTCCATAAGCCTGCTGGTCAGGAATGCTGAATGATCCGATTGTTGCCTTGTGAAAATAATGGCACGTTCTGCGTAAGGTGTCATGGTATAATTTCATTGTGCTCAACCTGGAGAACAGCAGCAGCAGCTGGACCACTGAAGTAGAAGACGCGTTGCATATTGTTCAAGCCATCACTAAAAGAGAAAAAAAATGAAACAACAGTGCGGCCTACATATCTCACCACAGCAGGGTCTCCTTCGTTTTCACACGTTTCCTGATTCTGTCACATCTTTCCGGTTCTGCTCTGCTGCCTCGCCTGCTTTACACATCTCCCTGTTTCACGTTGTGTGTGGAGAAATATGCCATGCAGTCAATAAACAGATCCTCATGTTACTCACATGCTGATAAACCTCGCGAGAGCAGTCTTTTCATCTTCCTCTGAGAATCTCAAGTTTTCTGAGGATGTGTCATTTGTTTGACTTAGGTTCATTTTTGCCTGCCTGTGAAGTTAAAAACTCAGACTTCAGCTACTGAATCAAAACTTTTATGAGACATAATAATTTGGCTTCCATCAGAAGTGCTCTTTAAAAAGCATAGAACAGGTATAAGCAGCATTTAAGGTACTAATCATGTGATACTAACAAACAATGTAACAGAACTATTCCTTAAAAGAAAGTTATTCTGCCACTTCGCATGCCTAAATTTTTAACAAAGATCCCATGAGATCTGCAAGTGCTCAGTCTTTGTGCTGTAGATGACTCTCAGCTACTACCACACCAAATTTCAGTTGAATTTTTGTTTAATTGACTATTATAAGTCCACACGTTCGTGGAATACAGTATTTGCTAAAAGACAAACAAACAAATACACGATCACCTAACTTTCATAGTGGAGGACAATAATAACTATTACATATTGCATTTGATTAAAAGATCATTTGATTAGAAAATAGCGCAACCAGAGTTAAGTGAGGTTTGACGGTGGTAAATATGGCTACCCAAGTGCAGAGCTGATCAAGTTCAAACTGCACCAGCACATTATTTTCACATACAAGCAAGGGTAAAATAACGTCAGCGTTTTAAAAGTTGTATCTTCAATCATTGACCACGTTTGTTCTTAGATCCAAAGTTGTGCTCACCTTTAAAGCAGTGGATTAAACATGGCGGGGGGGATTGGAGAAGCTTGTTGAGAACAGGTGCTGCACAACAAACAGAAGTACTCATCAAACTGTCTGAATACTGTCGTGCTTTTACCTTCCGGTGCGGTGATGGAGGTGTGTTGGTACGTGAAGATACATGACAAAGAAAAGTATCTCTTTCATGAACTTTGCTTCCTCTAGTAACAGGTAAGTTATAATGGCAGCTGAGTTGTTCTGACTCAAACACTGTAACGTTTCAGTCTGGAGCTCTGGCACAGACAGCGTTTTGCAATGTCCATGCAGGGAGCCACAAGAACCAAAATCATACAACAGAACACTGAGCATACATGTCTCGCGATGCTACATTGTCTAGATGGCTGTGTTGCATTTACTGACCTAACATGGGCTCGGAAAACTAAAATAAAATACAAAACAAGCTTAAAGGCGGATAAACAGCTTAGCCTGCCTTACAATACCATGACTGAAGTCAAATAGGTTAAAGGAATTGATCAGATCTCCTGAAGTGGGGTTGTTTGGAAAGGTTTTGAACATTTGATATCTATTTGTCGTAAACAACTCTCAATTGAAAGGCCTCCATTCAGATAAGTAGAGTTTAATTTTGATCAAATTGACAAACTAGTCTGAGAGTGGCAAAGGGCTTAAGGTCGCTACAGGCTTCACTAGAGGTAAGAAATCTGTTCTTGCTCACCTAGTTGTGAGATGTTATTTTTCACATGGACATTATACTCAAAACTGCACCAGTTAGTGTGGTAAACCACTGCAGCCGACATCATGCAAACAAACAACACAACGGCAGCATGACGAGCAGAGATGGATGCTTAGTTTCAATACATGATGGAAGATTTAAATGAAAAAGTTCAGGGATTTCTGTCGTTAACTGAGGAAAAGTGCTGATTTGCACTGACAGATGGTGCGGAAACGTGTCCCTATGCTGCCCGGCCAAGACGTACTCCCTCCCTGGCAGCAGTGTTTGACTTTCTTTATAAGATTTACTTGACTATCTTCATCATTTTTGTTGTAACAGATGTAAAGGTATATTCTAGCAACCTCAGCTCCTCGGCGTAGCAGGTGAAGTGAAACGAGAGCTGTGTGCTTCGCTTTTCCGCATAAACACCCACAAAACTTTAACCAGTCACACAAGACTTGGTGCATTCTCTGCGGGACAATACTTCTGACAAGGGGTTGGGCACAAAATAAGTTTTTGGAGCACACGAGAGAGCAAAATTATGCTATTTTCATCACTCAGCTGCATCAATGAAAGCAACTATCTTAACGTCTTGCAATAAAAGGAATTTGTTGCAAATATTTTATTTTATTTTATTTTAACACTTCTCTGCTTTCTCTCGATGAGGACGGATGCTTTCCCTCCTGCTCCTGCCCTCCCTCCTGCTTTGCTCTTTATCTTGTGATTCCTTTAGGAGCTTCTCACTACATATCCTCCGAATTGTAAATTATGGATCTGGTCAGCTGGTCTCTCAATGCAACTGATAAAATTTCTCAACAAGAACTGGGCGAAGAAGAACCCTCATGCCCTGAAGGGACACTCATAGCTGGATACACTATGGATTCCTGGGGACAGTGGAAGATGGTGTGTCTGCCTGCATTGTCCATTGAGGATGTTGAAGATGAATATATATATTTATGATAACAGGATTTCTGCTTTTTGGAGTCGGCTGGTTAATCGACAAATACGGAAAATGTCAGCAGCTGTTCTGGCTTTGGTAAAGCTTCCCAGCTTGTATAAAGGAACCTATAGAGAGGTAAGCTCTCAGACTCAGATGCTGCAAGAGCTGAGCCTTAAGCTGGATGCAATTTCTGAGAATTGCAGGCCACCTGCGGCTCCTGGGACTCACTGTCGGGAAGTAATCAACCTTAGAGAAAGCTACAACCTTGGTCCGGCGGTGTGACTACCAGTGAGACGTACCAACTGAATTATGAAGGCAGACGTGGAAAACGAGCAGAGGCTGCCTGACCCAAAAAATTTGTATTATCTGAAATTAGCTTCCCCACTCTGCCTTAATTTGGCCAGCTATCTCAAACTTCTCCTGGTTGTTTATGTGAACAAGAATCCCCCCCCCCCACACACACACACACACACACACACACATCGTTCCCCTCCCGAGAACACCTGTGGATCTGTGTCAGAGTGGAGCCGGCTGATAGACACTGTGCCATCTTTATCAGGACTATGGAACTTTCTGGCAGTCCACGAACAACTCACTGCCCTCGTCGGCCTCCTCATGCATAAATGTATTATGACATTATTAGGTCTGCTGTTTATGTGTGAGGTGTTTTTTTTCTCTCACACTGTCCCCCAGCCAGGACATAGTGCACAATAGATTTTTTTTTCCACTCCACCTTGTGTTTTCTCTTTTCCTTACTTTTTTCTGCTTGTCTGTCTAAAACACGTCTCACTTGTAAATGAGTCTCTAAGACTGAATGTGATTAATCTGTATAAATAAATGTTGAAAGAATTAATACATTTATAAATCATCCCTTAAGTTTGGCATAACAAGATTATTCCAGCAGGAGTTGTATAATACTGCCCCAGTCTGTCCAGTGTGGGGAGTGGTGGCGCAGAGGTTGGAAAAGATGGGCCTGTGATCGGAAGTTTGCGGTTCGACTCCCCGGACCAACAACAGCAAATTGTGTTGGAAAATGTGAAACATGCACACCTGACTCCACCCTCATTTGCCCCACTCTGGGCACTTGAGCAAGGCCCTTAACCCTCACTATCTGCTCCACTGGGTGCCATAGATGGCACCTATTTGGTCCACACAGATGGCTGTGTTAGCTCGGTGGTCTGTGGTTGCATCAGGAAGGGCATCCAGCGTAAAACAAGTCTTGACGTGAGTTATTTTGCTGTGGTGATCCTTGAAGAAGAGAGCAACTGAAAGAAGGAAAAAAGTATGTGTTGAAAATGTACGGGTAGCTAGCCACTGTTGCTATTAGTGTATGCTAATAACGTCAAAGTCCATTTTAAAAAATGTGCAGAGCAAAACTTGCAATGGTGTATAGATTCATTAAACACTGTTTGTGTGAGCCTCTTGAGAACTTTTTGAGAGTGGCGTTTTAGGAGAACAACAACATATTTTGCCCAGACAAGCAATTGGCTCATCAATCTGGTCAAACTAAACTCAATCTTTTAAGCAATCCAACTATGAACTAAAAATGTGCAAATGACTCAAAATAATGATGAATTATAAAAAATAAAAATAAAGTTATTGCAAATAATTTCCCATTATCAAACTTTCATTGCTTCAATGCTGTAGTTTTTTGTTGTTGTTGTTGTTGTTTAATGCACTGTGGTGTAGATGAACAGATGCAGAGATATATTCATCAATTAAAACGGATTCCTCATTTTTCTGGACTGAATAAAACGTGCATTGATGTTAATGAAATGCAAACGTGAGACGTCATTTATCTTTGACCCATCAAAATGAATGCGGTCATTTATTTTACAGAATCAAAGTTTAACATCAAACATTTACATTAATTTGGCAAAATATGAAAATAACAACATCATTAACAGCTTTACAGGTAGTGAGAAACAATTCGGCGATTGTTTCCACTCTTCAGCAGAACAGCAGACATCAATGAAAACTGTACAATTATGATCAATTATCCACACGGCGGTGGATGAGCACTTTACACAGACATTTCTAAAATATCTGGAAGGATTTCTACTTGAGAGAAGAATTTAAAGATGGAAATGAAGTTTAAAAGGAGTAAAAGATGGTATGTGAGGGGAAGTGTTCACCAGAACCGACACTCTCCATCAGAACCCAGCTTTCCTCGGTACGCTTTGGTAGGAAACTTGACTCATTACCTTTCTGAAGATTAATCAGCAGATATGGAGGTCCAGTTAACGCTACCTGTCCAGCGTCTCCATAGGATGGCTGTGACTCGTCCGAAGTAGTGACGAGATTCCGTCCGACACCAGCTCACATCAACAATAGACTTCACATGAGTGGGGTCCTTCAGAAGTTCCACTCAGAGGTGGAGGATATTATAATCCAACTCGGAGGAGCCTTATCATGCTGGACTTCTGTTCTCCCAAACGACTTCTCAGCGTCTCACCGAACTCCTCAGAAGCTTCACCGAACTGCTCAGACTCTGAGAGAACTAGGAAGTACCGGCATTTTAAAGAGCTCTATTTCCGGTATATTTGAGCGTCCCTGATTGGGTAATATCAACCAGACAGGGGTGTGTTTTGTGATGTAAGAGATTACTAGAAGTCAGAAAACAGCAAGAATTGTTATGGAACAGATTAAACTGTTCTCAGAGACAGAGATAGTTTTGTTTTGGCGAGTTTTAGAAACAGGTGCCACCTCCTCCGTTGACGTCTGAGAGGATGTAAACAAGACAGTTGTTCCAACACATGTCTGCTTCGACTCCTGACCTTGGAAAACGCACACTTGCTCATTCAAAGACAGAAATCAGAAAATGCATAAAAATCTGTAACAGACCTTAACATGAATTCTAACTCTGCATAAGCATTAAAAAATCATTACACTGTTTCACAGTTAATAGAATTGATTAGTTCACTGCAACATCTAAAATGGTTTGAACTAAGACACTTTGATTATCAACATTTGTAAAATAGTAATGATAATAAAAAGAGAGTGTTCTTTCACTTGATTTTTCAAGAAGGAAAGTCTCAGGATGGGTGAACCTGTATTTCTGGATTCACATCAATGAAATGACAGTTTCTGTCCATCTGGTCAGTTTTGACATCAGGTTAAGTTCACTACAGTGGTTCATGAGAGCTTGAAATGATACAAAAATTTCAGTAACTTTAATAATTGTCAAAACCATTTAACCTCATCTTTGACAAAGCGATAAAAACAAGTGTGAATAAAATACAATGGTAACAGTTGATGAAGCCCCTTGAGAATGGGTTAGGGTGCATTCACACTAGCCCTGTTTAGTCCGCTTTAATCGAACTCTAGCTCGTTTTCCTAGAAAGTCCGGTTCGTTTAGGGAAGTGTGAACGCGCCATCGAACTCTGTCACGGAACAAAAAGGCGAACTCTGGCCCGGGCTAAAACCTAGATCTCGGTCCAGTTGGAAAGAACTCCAGCGCGGTTCGAGTGCAGTGTGAATGTAAGCAAGAAGTGGAGTACAGCGCAGGAAAAACACGCGTTTCTCTTACCTCATATGGAACTGTCAGCTGCCTTGTGTGAAAAACAATATTCTCCATGGTCTTCTGTCTCATCTTCTGCTCATGCTGAGTCCATTTTTGAAAAATGACTAAATATAACTCCTAAAACTGCTAAAACTTGATGCCACTTCATTTTTGTTTTTATTTCCAGAAGAAGAAGAAGTGTCTTCAGAGGTTTTTGTGTTTCTTTCAGTAGTTCTTGGTGCAGCGCCCCCACAGGCGAGCGGGGGAACAGGTTGGTTCAACAGGTTGACTCGACTGCACAGTGCAGCGTGAATGCAAACACACCAGCTCAAATGTAAACAAAATGTCATGAATATTGGTCCCCAACCGAACCGAGTCTACCGGACTATCAGGTGTGAATGCACCCTTAATCTCTCACTGGGTTGTGATTGCTGAGTCGATGGTGAACTGGTTATGAGGGCGTCTTCAAAAACTCTCAGAACTTCACAGAAGTTCTTAATTTTCTCGCAAGTCACACACAGTAGGCTCACAGACCTGTTACGTTATGTTAACACATTCAAAACTGGGATAAATGTTTCCTCAGAATAGTCATAGAATTATTGTGGGTTTCTCCAATTTTCCTCAAACTCTTCTTGTTTAATTTCTTTAGATTCTGGAGCACTAGATCCATATTTTAACATCTGCAATAAAGTTCTCCATGTGACAGAAAACATCAAAGACTACATCCCTCAATTTCCAGGTCTAAAAACCACACCAGTGATAAATAATAAATATTGAAAAACTGGTCCAAGTCTGTCCTGATTCGTGCTCAATAATCTAGGTAGATACTGTACATCTGACAAGGTTGAGTCAGGTCCTCTGGAGAAGAATTTGTCCAGAGTACCTGACTCAACCTTGTTAGATTGGTCCAAGTCTGCTTATCTTTGTTTCAAAAGTGTTCTCCAGCAGATTCAGGGAAGGGAAGTTTGAGATTGTCCTCAATGTATGTTCCCATACAATGACAAAATTAGTTTTCTGCATTTAATCCATTACTCCTGAGGTACACCCAGGTGGAGCAGTGGGCAGCTATGTAGGCACCCAGGGAGCAGTTGGGGATTAGGCGTCTTGCTCAGAGACACCACGACATGTGGGAATGGTTGGAAGTCGAGCCGCGACTTTCTGGTCCCAGGTCAGCTGTGTCATTCCCCGATCTGTTACGGAAGCATGATTCGTAGTGCACTTCCGGGTCACACGGATCGCAGTTGTTCATGAATAAAAGCCGTCTTAATTTACTTTGAAAATTACGTGCTCTATCTCCACCGATCTTGATGTAGCTTATTTACGCCACTCGTATTGCCGTTACAAATCATTGATGATATGATATATATCACAGATGATATGCGATGCATTAGACCTGACCCCCCTGAATGAGAAAAACCCTGCAAGATACAGAATGATTTCCACGATGAAACAGCGCCACTCAGTGGTGAAACTGCATATCATTTTAACCATGACGTAAATATGTCAGTGATTTTAACGGAAATACAAGTGGCGTAAATTAGCTACATGAAAATCGGCGGAGATAGAGCACGTGCTTTTCTAAGTAAATTAAGACAGTTTTTATTCATAAACAGAATTATACTAGTACATTTTCGTTAATCTAGCGTATTTAAAGGTGATCCATGCGACCCGGAAGTATTCCTTTTAGCGCATGCGCAAATGAGCTAAACTACGGATCGGCTTTTGTAACAGATCGGGGAATGACCAGCTGCCCGGCCTCTACTCCATCTCACCCACATTAAATCCTTAATTGGTCTAAATCAGAAGTGGGCAGTGGTGGGTATGCAGAACTGTGTTGTCAAAAATAGGCTGTGATTTTTTTAAATGGCCACTCTAAACATGGCCATGTGGTTCACTGCTCACTTGGTCACAAACCCTCAGAATTCAGTGAGACTATAATGTACATTTGTGTATTTTCTCACAATTTTGAGTCACCGACTTATCTTCAAGAGCCACAGCCAAGTGGAATGCTACTCTAATTAGCAATGTCTCTTCACTTTAAAAACAGCTATAGCCAGGGTCACAAGTCTGCAGCTTTCCTTTTGCCGGTCTGAAGGTTTGTGAACTGCTGGTTCAATGTGTAGGGTTTGGACTCTGCCGTGTCCCGCCCTCCCTCTTGATACCACCTGATACTGATGTGTCACAATCAAGACTGATAGACACAGTCAGAAGTAGGACAACCCACACACTCAGGACTGAGGCAAAGACACATTAAAACTCATCAGCACAGCAACAACAATAGCCCAGAAACTCTTTCTTGTTTTTTTTTTTTCCACATCAGGGACTCCACTGATTTCTGTGGAACACATGGGGCTGAGGTGTCATCACATGCCGTGACGCTTGTGTGCGGCCTGGGACACATCAGCTCCACTATGTTGCATCTGAGTCAGAGAGCCCTGTCAAAACTCCCCCGCTCGGGGGGGTGCGAGGTGGGGTACTCATCCTGAGGAAGACAAAGGAGAGAGGTGAAAGACAACAGAGTCAAAGAGCAGGAAAAGCCCGAGTCGCTGTGGGATCTGACAGCGGAGGCCAACGCCAAGCCTCATTTAGAATTCGCTCCCTGAGAAGCAGCTGTTACATCTTTTAGTGGTGAAACAAAGAAACGCCGTGCTGATTTCATATGAGACTTGTTTTTTTTTTTTTCAACAGGCCTCAAAGCAACACAAATAAGCTATAAACAAAAATCCTTTTCAAAATCCCTGCACTGGGCATGTGCGGGCAGAGTTCGCACCGTGTCGGGTTAAAAGCCACTCCACGTGGACGACCAGGGAAGTTGATCCCAATCAATAAAGAGGATCCTTTTTCACTTCTGCTTTAGCTCTCATCCATTAAAAAAAAAATCCATTTTTGCCACATTTTTTTGTCCCGAGTTTCAGTTTCATTTAATTAAAACAAGGAATTGTTCAAGCATAAAGTATAATTACTGTAAAGCAATATCTTATAGTCACACACACACAGAAAAAGACTTGCTGAATATTAGCGTGTAGCAGAGAAGACATTTCTCTCAGTCTCTTGCAAATGAAAATGGAAATTGCGACTTCAGTCTCACACTTTTGGTGATTTAAAAACTCATTATGATTTTTTTTTTTTTTTTTTGCTTGGCATTTTAATACACTGTGAAGGTAAACAACAAGATGGACCACTACTGTTTGGGAGTCTGGTGGGCGAATTCATGTTGCTGAATGCTGAACTGATGCACAGACAACAAAGTTTTCCAGGAATGAATGCAGCAAAAAAGAGAAGAAAGGCCTTTCAGATGAAAAATGCAATTCTTATGCTAATATAATGTCAATGGTTTAAGGAAAAAAGTGACTTCAAATAAAATTCAGACCAGTGATGAGGCCGTATTGTTGGCTGGATGAAGGCCAGAAGCTGAAACTTGCTAGCTGTGTAAATCAGCCTTTTTAACGAAGGCTTTTTAATTTTGTGTCTTGGCAGAAGACGCTGTTCTTGGCTCACCTCTTTACTTCGACTGTTCCATCCTCTTACCAAAGAGCCTTTGTGTGATTACACTCTGCAGTGTTTGCCACGTGTGCGTTATTTATTTATTTATTTATTTAGTCATTCTTTAGTACTTCGTTGAGCCAGGGAAATAAATTACCGGAATCGTAAGAAAGGGTTTCAACCTCTGAGAGGATGAGTTCTATGTCAGCATAAGGTAAAGAAAGAGTAAAAAAAATAATTCTATTAAAATCAATGAGGCAAAACCTAATATGCTTTCTTCAACCATAAGCATAAAGAAATAACAGTGGCACCAAAGCCTGATGTCTGTGTTATGTTCCCCCGAACACTAAAAGATGAGCCGTACACATCTGCATGCACTTTTGTTTAAATAGCTCTTACTCCACAGCAGCTTATAACGAGGAACAAAGATACTATAAACTATATTATATCAAACTATATTTGAGATAAACCAATTCTACAAATATACTGGAAGGCAGTTCAAAAATAAATCTTGGTCTGAAACATAAACATAAATAAAGAAGGACAAAGTGACCCCATCATATTAAGTAACCACCGTGGCCATGTTATGTTTCTGAAGCCAGAGTTTGCCACACTAGACATTGAGCTCTACAGTTAATAAGAAAGTCCTGCCTACAGCTGCTTAACAACTGACTAACAGGCTGTCACATTGTCAATCACAGTGCAACATGATTAAAAAAAGCCTCAAATAACTACCGTACTTTTCGCCGTATAAGTCGCACCTTTTTGCATAAATTAGCATGCCTGCGACTATACGGCAAAACAACTTATTTGCATTTTTGTCCCCATATTTATAATCCAATTTTTGGCTGAGATCTAACGATTTCATTCATTCTGACATGGAAAATATTGAATATTACTATTTTCAGACGCTAGAGGGCCCTCGACTAGTATGGCAAGCCAAGTGTCTCATTAATAGGTAAAAGTGGCTATTAATGAGACAATTGGCTTGCCATACTAAGCCACCTTCGTCTCACTCCTGGAGCAAATATCAAATCAGCTGCATTTCGCTGCCCCGATGAAATACAGCTGATTTGACCATTAAAGTGAATTTATTAAGGAAAAGTTCAACTGAGACCCAACTTTGCTATAATGTTGAGCAAACAAATAACCGCTTTTAGGTGTTGATCTTGTTAAATTTCAACAAAATGCACAGCGAGTCCTCCCTCTGCGTGCTCCCAGATCTGCGAATCGATGTTTGAAATGCAGCTGATTTGACCATTAAGGTGTATTTATTAAGGAAAAGTTCAACTGAGACACAGCTTTGCTATACTTTCTAGCAAACGAATAATTGTTTTTAAGTGTTAATATTGTTAAATTGTTGTTAAAGCCCTCCCGTGCACGCTCCCGTGGCCGCCATTTGGCAGCCAATCGATTTTTGGCACAACACCGGACCACGTTTCCAGGTGGTCAGCGGTGATGCATAATAAATGCGACTTGTGTGGCGAAGTTACGTATTTATGTTTTTTACAACTTTATTAGACATATTTGGACTGATGCAACTTATACGGCAGTGCACGTGTATGGTGGCAAGTACGTAATTGAAACTAAACATATGTTTTCAATACAATGTCACAATTTGTGGAGGAAAATAGAACCCAAGGACGCAAACTGACACAAGGAGCTAGAGTAAAACAAGTCATATTAAAAAGTGGCTGATGTAGCAGCAAAACCTACAAACAACCCTGAAAAGGCATGGAGGAGAACCATAACAGGGGCATGAAGCACACACAATGCTCCACTGATGAGTGAGGTGAAGCTGAGGGATTAGAAGAACTGGGGATGATGAGAGGAGTGGCTGCAGCTGTGGCTGAAGAAACAGAACAGGTGTAACTGGTTGTGTCAAGCTGACAGTGGAAAACTACTGACTGAGGGGGAACAGATGATGGGACAGAGAAGAACACAGGTTGGTAAAGGAACAACACAACTACAACAAAATAATCTTCAAATGAAGAAATGAAAACAGAGGACACAAATCATTTCATATGTATTTAAACATACTGCAGCAAGGTACTTGAATGAACAAAATCACCACTTTTAAAAACCTGAAGTGTAATTTTTAATTTTCATTTTGGAAAATGTCATAGTTGTTTACATGGATAGAAGGACTGTACGGTCGCCAGCCACTAGTGGGGGGGGGGGGGGGGGGTGTCATCCTGCGTGGCTTCAACTTCTATCTTCCAGTCGTGTCTCTATAATATATCCTGAGGGTCGGAACAAATGAACTAGTTTTTTTGTTGAATTCTTGACTTACTGTCCAAGCAGGTAAAAAGATGAAGAACAAGCTCACAGTGAGTTCAGCTAAAACAAGACCAAAGTGGATTACCGCTAGTTTAAATCTTTACGTGACTGTTATTTTATATTACAAGATTTTACCAGCAAAAATATAATACTGGAAGTGCTGTAGGAAGCAGTTGTTGCTGCTATTTGCACTAACAAATAAACTTAAAACTCCATGTTAATTATCAAGTAATGTGAAGTTGACAGCTATGTGAGGGTTTATGCAATGTATTTTACAGATTAATAATAATAATAATAAGGCAGGGTTGAAGTTTTGAGACTGCAACGAACCTCTTTGCTCATGACCCCACTCCACTTTGACGAGCTAGAAAACCTCACTCCTAAAGATCTGAATGAACCCTTTAAAGAATAAAATACCTAATACTTTTGGTAATACTTTAATATAAGAATATAAACTTTTCATGTTTACACCTACAACTATTATTGGTGCATTTACCGTATATTGGACATCTACATCAAAAGTAGAAGTAAATATGTACTTATCAAGCACAAGTATGAATAAAATCCATTTAAAGTAATGTTGAACAAATGCGCACATATAAATACAAACTTTAAACTACTTGACTGATTATCAGGCGAGCTCGGTTGGTGAGGTGCCACAAAGATAGAACTTTTAATTGAAATCATAATTATCTTTACACAAGAAACAACTATCCACCACCTTTCAAAGTGTGTTGTAAATATTGTACTTGACCTTTAAACTACAAAGAAGTACAGTAAAGAAACAAAGTTTAGTGAAAAACTTACTGTTTTCCCCTGAGGGCTTGTTATAAAGTCATGATTACAGTGAACTGGATAGAACAAGACAATAAAGTCTGTCTGTAGAAACTTTACAGCTCACCTCCTAATGATGACTAAATCAGTCATCAATCAAACCAAGAGGGGTTCGACTCAGTCCACCTGAACCTTCTGCCTCCCCTAAAACAGCTTGTTAGAAACACCCACAAACCAGTCAACCCATCAGCCACACCCCCTGAAATACTCTGAGATGCCTAATATTTAATAATGAGCCAAATGTTTCCAGCAGACCCACCAACACACTCATCACAGTCAGTGAAAGTAACATTAAATAGTTCATTATAATATGACTTATGAAGTGTTTTGTTTAGATTATTTTTTATTTTTTATGCTCTGATGCTGAAGGGTGAAAAGTGGGCGATAATATCTATTCCTGTGTCTGATTTGTGTGATTTTGTTTAGCATAAAATCATTTAAAGTACATCTACCGATTACCTTCTGAAGTCAACCCAATCCAATATGGCCGCCACAGTTAATCAGCCTTAGTCAACACAATAATGGCTACAGTTGTGTCAGCTGTGCAAATACTGAGCTACAATTTGTTGTGGTAGTAGCTGACAGTCATCCCTATCATGGAATAGGAGCACCAACTGATCTTTGGTTAAAACATTGCCTTTAACTATTAAAGTCAACTTTATCTGCCTGTTAGCAAAATATTTCATGAACTCAATTCAGTTCCAGATGGTAACCATGGACAACAGACCTTAGAAAACGCTTAAATATAATTGTATAAATATTAAGCTAAAATCATTAATACGATTTTACCTAAATGGCTTCAACTTTTCTCAACATAAGATGGTCTCAGTTTTCCCCTGTATTAGAAGAGGGGAAATTGAAAACAACCTACGTCCATCCGTCTGTGCATGTTGTGCACATTAAGTACCAACTTCCATCTTGGTATTTGGCCGCATAAGAAAGGTTTCTATCACAACTTGGGCTGCCATGGCAAAATCCAAGATGGCCACCGCCATATATATATATATATATATATATATATATATATATATATATATATGTAAACCTCTATCATTTGAAACTATGCTTTCTAGTGTTTATGTCGCTTAAAAGTACTGTCCTCTTTCCTCAAAGGAATTAGGTGGCCGTTGTGGTGACCAAAGATTAATTGGGCCCCATTGGCCACCCTCTAGCTCCTCCACTGGTCGTGGGTAAAATTGTTCCCTCCACTCACAAGAATCTGTCACTCCATATCACCTCAGCCTAGTACGGAAGACCTACCTCTATTTTTATACACAGTGTAACTCCTACCCACTTGAACATCTTGCACCAATAAAAAAATAAAGTTTACTGACATTCTCTGTTCAATTCCAATCCAGAAAAACACTCATCTCCAAAACTACAAACATTCACTATTCAAATCCTTCAGCGACGGGGAACATCATGTAGCTTTTTAGATCTTAGAAAGACGGCAGGTGATGTGCATTTCACATAAATATTCATTTAACTGATAACCTAAAACATTAATCTCAAATAAAAGTTTCCTTTTTCACCTTCTCCTGCACAAAACTGATCAAAATCTGATGCAAAACATCTAATCCATGTTGTTTCTATTGGGAACTTTTGTCTCATAACACTCTGAAAAGCTTCCAGCCTGTTCCTTAAGCGCTGCATAGAGTTCTCCAGAGCAAAGGAAGGAGGGAAAATCTTTTCTCCCAGATGAGCTCCTTTTCATCGGCTCCTTGTTAAATCCAGAATAAAAGTCTAAATCCGTCTGTTTCCTCGCAGAGTGCTCAGTGACCGAACTCGATCTTATTAGAAACATCGGAGCACACTTTATAGAACCACCTCCCAGTCTGGGCTCAGAACACCAGTATCTGCTAAACTGCCCTGAGATTATTCTTCAAGTGATTCAGTTCTGCGTGAATGAACGTGGAAAATGTTGTTGCCAAAGGTTTTGCAAACACAAATGGGAAAGGGCTGTTTTAATCATTATTGTGTTCGCAGTATATTTGCAAACATTAAAAAATGTCTAAACCTCAGTCAGTTTTATGCATATTTAGTTAACACTGTAGCTGAGAATCTTCCCCTATGCACAACAGCTAATGTAACTTATTTTACTTTCTTTTTCAAATATGTGCTTTGAAACATAGGTGCAAATAACTCCAAAACTTATTTTAGCACAGAGATGCAAAACACACACAAAGACCTTGCATTGCTTGAAGAATTGCATAACTCCAGCTGCTTTTTATATAAAGTTTTAAACTAAAATCATCTTTCAGTGTTGGACAATGATGAGGTTTGGTCATTTTATTCAACTTTGTGCTCAGTTTGTGTTGAGGATGATTCTCAGCTACCGCAGCAATAGATCAATATTTGTAAAAACTGACTGAGGTATTTGTGTGTTTGCTAACTCGGACTAGCTGTGGCAGCCATTTTGATTTAATCCAAAATGTAATCAGCTGTAGATCTACAGGTCCTTCTCAAAAAATTAGCATATTGTGATAAAGGTCATTATTTTCCATAATGTAATGATAAAAATGAAACTTTCATATATTTCAGATTCATCGCACACCATCTGAAATAGTTCAGGTCTTTAATTGTTTTAATACTGATGATTATGGCATACAGCTCATGAAAACCCAAAATGCCTGTCCCAAAAAATTAGCATAT
>NC_056501.1:26911101-26927713 GCF_014905685.2 Nematolebias whitei | reverse complement strand
ATATATGTATGTATGTATTAGGGATGCATGATATTATTGGCATGGTATATGTATCGCTGATATTAGCATTAAATTTCAATATCGGACATCGGCCATTCCGTTACAATAACTCGCCGATATAGAAGGTGCTGTTTTTGCCTGCAGCGGCAGCACAACGTGATGACGTTGCCACGGAAGCGCAACAAGATGACATTGCACAACAACGTGATGACGTTACAGCGGCAGCGCAACGCGATGACATCACGTGCGTGTACCCGATCTCACAGCGGACAGGAAAATTCAAATTGTCGGCGGTGTGGAAGTTTTATTTTTCGTTGGTGAGGATGGCGGATTCCGAAGATTTATGGACTACGTTGAGCCTCGCTACATCGTCCGCAATCAGAGATATTTTTTTCCGACATCATTGAGAAGCTAATAGCCGATAGCACGACTTGTTGGGTGAGTTTTACCACAGACATTTGGACGTCGTGTTAGCCCCGTTAGCATGATTAGTCTTACAGCACAATGGATAGACAAAAACTTTGAATTTAAAAAGGCTCTTCATGCACAAGAGTGCAGAGGATCCCACGCTGCAGCTAGGAACCTGGAACAAGCCTCCACAAGTGAGACAGCATCGCAGGTGACTAATGCTAATAAATAACATTTAACACTTTTCATTTAATATAAGTCAAAGTACTATGCATATCATATGGTTGTTACTGAATATATGTCACCAGCTCTTACAGCTGTTACACAATTTTTGTAGCAAATAAGCCTAAATAAGAGAAAGGGCTATGTTCTGACAAAGGAAAGTATATAAAATATCGGTATCGACATCGGTTATCGGCAATTGTTTGTTTTCACAGTGAATTTTGAAAAACCATTTCTTAAAATAGTTATCTAAAAATATACAATTAGTCAGTACTTTGATCTCTATGTTGGGGATTTTGTATCAAATGTATTGAAACACGTTTGAAAATTTATAAAACTTTATTAGAAATTACTAAAAATTATCCATGACTTGGCCATTGTTTCACATAGGAAAGAGCACAATTCTATAGAAGGTAGATTAATTTTCGAACATGTGCGCCTCGTGCAGCTCATCTTACACAAACATTTTATTAGTTTCGCACACGCTTTGGGAGCTGTGGACTTGGATATCAAGTTTTTTTCTTTTTGTATGAAGTACACCTGCATGGCACAGTGGAGTAATGTCAGAGCTTGAAATCTGAATATTCTGATTTCAAAGTATTTTTTTCATAGTTTTTTGTGTGCATTTGTTTTAAACTTAATATCTGAAAACATTATGAGTTGTGTTTTATGATATTTTATTTAAAAACGTTATCATTAATGCCAGAGATTTAAATGTTCCACTGGATTGAGAATCTTCCCAATTCACTGTACAATAAATTTTAGTACATGAATATATATTTTTTTGAATATGTTTTCAAACTTTAGAAAAAGATAAATCGTAACCAAAGTAAAAAGTGAAATAATATATGAAAAAATACTTAAAAAATTAACTGGAACAACATGGCTGCCAGATCTAGGTTGTTGTGTCTCAAATGAAATGTGTAGTACCTGTACATGTTAGTGTCTCAGCTCAAATGTTTAAATATTTTAAAAATAGTAAATGAAATATATTATATGAATGAAGTAAACATTATTAACATTTTTAAATTAATATTTCATCATCATATGAGCATAACACTGATTTTATCTACAGTTTCAAATTTTCCGCTCGGGCATTTTAAATTGAAGAAAATGGATTTCTGTTAGGTTCAGTGGAATCCCCATTTCTGAAAACCTACATTTAGACACCAAGCTCATTACCCTAAGTAGCCTAGAAATTAGGTTATTAGATCCAGTGGATTATGTGGTGGCCATTTTGGAAAAAAATCTATTTAATCTTGTTCTAAAGGTCAAATTTTGGGCACAGCTCATTTTTTCAAAGTGCTTACTCATAGTGACTCTCATGCAAAATTTGGCAATTCAAGTTCAGGTTCAAGTTCACATCCACATCACATGTGGTACATGAGGTGGAACAAAATTATGTACTCAGGGTCCCAATTACACCCAAAAATAGCAAAAATATGAAGTACAGTAGTCCCTTGCTACTTCGTGGTTCGTTTATCACGGACTGCTCTATCGTGGGTTTTCAAAATAATAGTGGACATGACACAATTGGCTGATTGATGATGAGCTGCACGATTGGCATGGAATTTTTATTTAAACAGAATTATTTTAAATTATTTAGCACCTGCTGCATATTTGTGCAGCCCACAGCTGCAGAAAAAGCATCTTCATGTCTTTGTGCAGCTCTACTTCAGGATAAGCTTCCTGCTGCAGCTGTTCAGCTGTTCTCAGTGCAGCGTGGGAAAGTGGGCGTGGCCAAGACCGCTTGCAGGTGGCAGCCTCAGGGTAGAAGCTGTTCCCCAGTCTAGTGGTTCTACACTTAATGCTCCTTAACCTCCTGCCTGAGGTGAGCGAGGCAAAACGTGTGTGTGTGTGCTGGGTGAGTGGGGTCCTTCATGATGCAGGTGGCCCTCTTCCTGCATCTGGAGGTGTAAATGTCTGTGATGGTGGGGAGGCTGACCCCTACAGACTTCTGTGCAGTCTTCACCACTCTCTGCAAAGCTTTTCTTTCTGCAGCTGTGCAGCCTCCATGCCACACGTTGATGCTGGAGCACAGGATGCTCTCCACTGCACACCTGTAGAAGGAGGTGAGGACTGAGCTTCCCAGACCAGCTCGCCTCAGCCGCCTGAGGAAGTAGAGTCTCTGATGAGCTTTCTTGATCAGGCTGGTGGTGTTGTTGCTCCAGCTCAGGTTGTCATTCAGGTGCACACCCAAGTACTTGTAGCTGGAGACCACTTCCACCGCAGATCCTCCTTTGTTCATTGGGGTATTGCTCCATCTGAAATCAACGACCATCTCCTTTGTCTTCTTCACATTGATGTGAAGGTTGTTCTTCCTACACCAGCTCTCCACTTGTTCCACCTCCTGCCTGTAGCTGGACTCATCGTTGTTTGTGCCATCCATTTATGCAGCAAGCCCCCTTCTATCTTATCAAGATACTCAAAACGCTTTACACTACAATCTGTGTCCTCATTTACCCATTCATACAGCATTCTACTATATCTCTACAAAGACTAACCAGTGCTTTTTACATCACATTCATACACCAATGAGACACACATCGGTGGCAATGAGGGGTTCATTGTCTTGCCCAGGAACACTTTGGCATGTGATTGCTGGTGGAATCTAACCCCCATCTCTTGCATTGGAAGACGACTGCTCTAACCACTCAGCTACATCCACCCCATGGGTAGGTGGATGGGTAGTGCTCAGTCATATATGAGCAGTGTGAATAGGAGGGGTCTCAATACACAGCCCTGAGGGAAGCCAGTGCTGAGGGTTATGGTGGAGGAGGAGAAGTTGTGGATCCTCAAAGACTTTGGTCAGTTGGTTAAGAAGTCTAGGACCCAGTTGCAAATGGAGGGAGTTAGTCCTAGTGTGAGTAATATGTCCATCAGGGTCTGGGGAATCATGGTGTTGAAGGCGGATGTGAAGTCCACAAAAAGCACACGGACGTAGGAGTCCTCCTGCTTCAGGTGGGTAAGAACAATGTGGACCACAGAGATGGCGTCTTCTGTAGATCATCACTTTTGTCATTCGTGGAACAATTTCTGCCCTTTTTTACAATACAGACTCTGCTATACAACCACACCGCTCAATATCTTTAAAATGGAAGAGTTTTTATAAAATCTGTCCAGTGGGTCTTGAGATTTTTTGCTAACAGACAACTGAACACACACAGAGGCAATTATATGACCTTTCATAACGTTGGGCTATAATAAATTATATTTTTATTTTGACCTTCCCTGAAAATCAAAGCCTGAAGCTGGATCAAAGGAGAAGTTTATCTTCTGTCGCTCACAGCTGGATGATCGCCGCCGTAGTAACCTGAGAAACCTGAACCTTTCCGTTTGATTTCCACCAACCGAGGCCAAGCAGAGGAGAGAGGATGCATCAGCGTTAATTAAGAAACGTTTTGATCTGAGCGAGCGCCTTGACAAACTCAAACATGCAAATGTTGCCTTCACAAAGTCTGTTTTTGAGGAGTAATTTCTTAGGGTCTCCAGATGAAGGTGACAAAGCAGCTGAGGGGATTTTTCACGTTGCACGCCTGTCGAGGCGCACGCTGAAAAAACAAATAAAAGATACAAGGTAGACACTTTGAGCCATTGTCCCCTGAGAAGAGCAGAGGAATAGCTGCCTGTCAGGATGTGCGCTCACAGCCGAGATGTATTTAAGACACGTCTCATGTTTCATTTCAACGCCGAATCATAATGTTCATCCTGAGCCGCATCACTGGTAGTTTTCTTCGTTTGAGCCGAGAAGTGAAATATGTTCCCCAAAAATGGGGAAGAGAAGAAATTATTCACGGCGAAATGGAAATCAAGTGTTAATGTGATAATATTTCTCTGCCTTTCACAACTAAAAGATGTGGCGATGCATCATTCTTGTCCACGTCGCTCCTTGAATCTGGCGCCGGACAAGGGAAAAGGAGAAGTGATGTTTTTAATTGTCTGTGAGGGACGTTAGTGCCATTTATATTTCTCAATTTACCTGTTAAAAAAAAACAAACAACAAGATTAGCTTCTATAATTAAATTTTCTTCTCAAGGTTTAGCAATCACATCTACAACTGTGATGAACATTACATAGATGAGTGCATATTTGGGAGAAAGAGAGTTTGTCTCACAGTTATCATCGTTGTGAATCTGATCCAAAACCTCAGGCTCTGGTTCAAGGTTATCTGGAGTAACATCTGTTGCTGCAGTGAACTCACCCTGTCATGTTGACGGAAAGGTCCTTGAGCAAGGCACCTTGACTAAAGCACCATCTCTGTGCCCTCTGAAGCTGTTAAACTGTTGCCTGGTAACTATAAATGAGTCCAACTCAAAGTGCTTCTAGAAATGATGCCATGGCTGCTGCAGTTACTTAGCTACCGATGCTCTCAAGCATGAAGACGTGCTTTCTATTTACGTGATGGACATCTGAGTTTGATTCAGGAGGAAATCCTGCAAACTCAAACAGCAGCTTGTGGAGGTACTTTTAGCTCTACATTTCCTTTTTTTATATATATATATATATAAATACCGCATCTTTATTAAATCTCTATTAAATATGGTCATTTGCAGATATTTGTTCATGCAGAGTGTTTCAATATAAAGACTCAAAGACTTAAAATTGCAGGGAAATACGCAGATTTTCAGATTTGTGATGTGCTCGTGTCAGCAGCTACAAGTCACATGAATGTCTTGCAAGGTTCCTGCAACAAATATGCGATTGTTGCTCAACGGTCGCACATTTGTTTTGCAACAACGAGAGATCAGCTGAGAAGTCTGGGAGCTGAGCTCAGGATGATGCACTGTAAAAAAAAAAAACAAGTGTCCTGTAAATTACTGGTAATATACCAGCACGCAGGGTGGTTGCTAAATTTATGGTACAGGTCCTGTTAATTTGATAGAATGATATAGCAGTAAAAAAAAATAAATAAATAAAGTGAATTTAAATAGACAGTTGTATTTTTTAAGTGGCAGCTGGGTGTCCAGTTTTCATATAGTTTTCTAAGACATTTTTGAAATTTAACTTATTGGGATTTCCAGCCAAAGATGACCACGCCCAGACGCTCAAAGTGACATCCATGTGCACTGAATGATCTGTATAATCTGAATAATGTGTGTAATTTATCGCAACAAAAATATTTTTCTTTATTTGTCCAGTTTTTGTTTCTGCTGTATTAAATGTTAACTGCTTAAAAATAAACTTTGACTATATCTTGTATCATAAAAAGCTTTAATTAATTCCAGTGTCAAATGAAAATATACAACGGATTTTTAAAATCACAAATCCATTTTGCATTATCGCATTCAAACCAACTGGGATCAAGCTCTTTTCCCAGCGTGACCTGGCCAAGAGGTCGGTAACACACGTCATGAAACTGATCAGAACACGCAACAACGTGGGATAAAGCATAATTATTTCACCCACATAAACTGAGAGTTTAAAGTGCACGTCAATAATATTAACAGCACTTTTTAAGTTATTATTTGTGGAATCAATGCATACAGTATCATTGAAAACAGAAGTTTTTAAACAAAACCCAAACAGGTGGCGGTTCACTTTATAAAGTTCAGCTCCACAGCTGTAGGATTACAGAAACTACGTTAGGAAAGGTTCGAGGTGCGCTCCTGATGTCCGTGACAGCTCTGACTACTTTCAAGATATTTTGTTTTAATAATTTTGTTTGTAAAATGTTAAAAACGGCAGCAACACAAGAGTGAGGCCCTGCAACTCGAATGCTTTGAGACATTTTGGAAACTCCCTCTGTTATTTTGTCAAAGTACAATTTTCAACCTGGACCCAGAGAACTGAGGAGAATGAGACTGCAGACAGAGGTATAAAGGTTAGTGCGTTTATTTACAGGGACAGGAGGGGACCAGAGACAGGAGGATCTGCAGAGGACAGCGAGAGGCAAGTACAGGTAATCCAGATAAATTATTTGATTAACGGTAATGATGGATCTTTCATTAGGTGTTTCTGTTTTCCAGGCTCAGAGGGTAACAAAGGATTCTGGTTCTGTGCTCAGAAAATGGTGTTCAAGGACGATAGAGGGCAAATGAACTGTATTTATATATCACCTTTTCATCTTATCAAGATACTCAAAGAGCTGTACACAACAATCTGTGTCCTCATTTACCCATTCATACAGCACTCTACTAGATCTATACAAAGATTAATCAGAGCTTTATCACATTCATACACTGATGGGACACACATCAGAGGCAATGAGGGGTTCAGTGTCTTGCCCAGGGACACGTCAGCATGTGACTGCTGGTATTGAACCCCCAACTATTGCATTGGAGCACGACTGTTCTAACCACTCAGCCACAGCCGCCCCTGATGCTAGTTGTTGGAGAGCAGGCAGGCTGGAAGGGAAAGACTGAGTCGTGGTAACCTGATTTGTTCGTTTGTTGCAGGTGAGGCAGGATTTTCACAAGAAGTGATTCTCCAGAGGCGACAAGGAGAGAAGTTATCCAAGTAAACCACAAGGATTTCTGTGGCGCGTAAGGTGAAGTATCACAAAGAGCTTTTGTTAGTTTCAGGAGGAACACAGATGTCACTAAAGGTTGTCAGTCAACCACCGTTTGGTAACCAACGGTCCAACGATGATTACTGGAAAGACTCAGCCTTAAGAAGAGTGGTAATCAGCTGTCACTGGAAACAGCTGGTGCTCCACCAGCTCTGCCAGTTCACAGCACCTGCAGGAATGACGATGGAAGGCAGAGGGAGCCTGAAACACAAACTCCTAACACCCTCACAAATGTTGTTTTTCTCATAGGTTTGTCTGAGACTGACTCACCAATGTCAGTAATTCAGCAGCCACAGAGCTCAAGGTTTGTCTGTTTTCCTTTTAAAAAGGGTCACAAGTATTTAGTTGCAGGATGTTTGGCTCTTGTTTTCATGCTTTAAGTTTTTATGGTGACCTCCAATAACTTCCTCAGAGTTGGTGGAACCCTTTATTATAATAATAATAATAATAATGTTTTAATGGTAACCAATGGCTTTCAATAGAGTTATAATCAAGACCCATGCAACATGCATCAGTGTATGTTTTGGTGATTCAATAGATGACTGAATGCACAAGGGGCTAGTACAAGAGGCAGCAAAGCAGCTCACATCATGATGGAAACCTTGTTTTACTCCTGTTTGTTTGTTGAGCTGATTGCACTTCTCTGCACTTTATAACATATAGTGAAATTTCTCTGACTACATGAAAGTACCGGTATCTTAAACACACAGAGGTCATCCATGAATGTTTTGCGAACATTCACCTTTTTGTTGCCTTTATCTATTGTGCCCTAGTTGTTTCAGTGAGTAGCGTATGATGAAAGCCACCATTTTATGTCCATCCATCCACTTATGGATCCACTTTGTTCTGTTCACAGTTATGGGGGAATATGGTCATTTATTATAGGCTGAACAACAGACTATATCCTGGACAGGTTCCCAGCTCGCACTCTAGATATTCAGCTCATGTTGAAAAAGAAAATGAGACATGGCGTATGTAAGGTCTTATGACAAGAGGTTCTCTAGAAAAGTTTTGAACAATTAATATCTTACTTGCTGTAGATGGCTCTTTGATTGTCCTCAGTTTGGATAAATATATTTGAAAATAAAGCTAATGGCTGGTATGAGCCGGCCAAGACCAACTCCAGTCTTGTTTTGCATTTTTTTTAAGACTGAAGTTGTTTGTTTTTACTTTTTTTGTTTTTAGACTTGCTGTAACTTTTTCCACATAAGCATCGCCAATAGACCGAGTCACATGCACTTTTCATCACGCCATTCAAAGCCAAGGTCACAAATCAAGGTCAAATGTTATACAAGGTTTTTGCTTGTCCAAGCCGTAGCAAGTGAACTGCTCAAGACAATTTAACGAAACTTCATAGACATTTACATCACCACTAGATGGAATGTCGTCTACACTATTCTTCATTTCAACTTCAAGGTCAAGGTCAAGGTCACAAACTAGGAACAAATATACAAGGTTTTTGCACTTCCAGGCCATAACGTCTGATCCTCTCAAGATAATTTAACAAAACCTGATACACATTTGTAACACAACTATCCAGCGTGTTGTGTGATCTAAGGTCAAGATCACAAATCAAGGTCAAAGGTTATACAAGGTCTTTGTTTGTTCCGACCATTGCTATACATTGCTGTATAACAGTTTGTCAATGGGCATATAATGTGCCATACACTCTTTTTTTCTTCTTACTTTAAGGAGCCAATTCAAATCTATCAAAAAAAGATCTGTTATTACACATGTATGGGGTGCAGGTTGTGTTTTTATTTCCTTTTATTTTCAAGGACAGATACATTTTTCTGTTATCAGACTTCAGTATTACAAGCCTGATTTAAAGTTTAGACAGAGGTCAACACCATATTAATGACTTTTTTTGCTTCAAAGTGCCTCCTGTTTGCTATGTTTGTGTCAGTGTTGAGGGTTTTTGCATTGCCTTCATGCTATAAACAGTTTTATAAGTGGTCTGCCACCATAAAAAAGCATTAAAAAAATCTTACTTAAGCTTCTGCAGCTTAGTGAAGCAGCAAAGGAGCTGTGCCATGATTGTACAAAACCCTAGTAATGACTTTTCTGATAAGTGTTCTCCGGCTTTGTGTACACAGAGAAGCATATAGTAACACATGGCGGAGCTTTATTTTTGTGTATCTTCTCAGCGTTGAGGATTTCTCGCACACCTGAGTGCTCCATCTCATCCCCAAATGAGCAAACGGAAACATCTGGAGTCTTATAGAAAAGAAAGCTCTGAGGACAAAGGAGACGGCAGAACAAACCCATCATGTAAACACACCCACATCTGCACACGCACACGTCGGTGATGGATACATGAGGTTATGAAAAGGTAAGAACCCTCTGAGGCTGGTATAATGACTGTACACATCACATTCACAGCACAATTGAAGTTTTCTCCCGCTTGCATATTAAATTGATGCTCACGCTCACAGGAAAAGTGAAATCATTTCAGACTGAATCACTTTCAGAGACATTACATGACAGGACTACTCTGACAGAGTTACGCTAACACAGAGATGACACCGCTGTCACTCTGAGCAAACGGTTGAGAAACACAAACGTTGTTTAGGCTTCAAATACAGGAAGTCAGCAAACTTTAAAAGACAAATTTTAAAATGTTACCTTTCATCGTGCGTTACAAAAAAGAACTGTCAAAAGGAGGTGAGAAGCTCTGTGAGGTTCTGATCCATTAGGTGCTCCTTGGAAACCTCCTAATGAAGGTAGTCATAGGGAGATTCTGGCTCAAAATGTTTCAAGATGTTTGCAGGAGTTCTCCGTTTCCTCTCAAAACAACGACAAATTTCCGTTCTCATTGTTCTCTCAAGTCCTTCTAAATTTACAAATCATGAATTGAGTGAGTGCATAAAACGTAAGACAACTGAAGCGTCTCACCGAACTGTGACTGGAGGTGTCATGGTGGATAAAACTGGTCCAAAAATATGAACATTTTCTGTTGCAGTCTCACTGAAATATGTTTCTGAATAAGTGACCAACAAACCAAGTGGCCGTGTTTTGAATTACCTTTTTTTTTTTTTTTTTGAGTCACAGGCTGTTTTTATGTGCACGGCTTGCAAAACTGCACTTTTGGCCGTGCACATTATTGTGCTGTCCACCTCCAGCCATGTTGTATCTGCCTTGGAGGGTTTAGTCTTCATCTTGGTCGACCACCTCACTGGAGTACAGTTTTGTAATTAAGATTCAAAAGGCAGATTTAGACCAGCTTTTCAATAATTGTGATTTATGACTGTTGTGGTTTTTAGACATGGAGGTGTCAAAACCAGTGGTGGACAGTAACGGAGTACATTTACTTGAGTAATGTACTTACAGTATGTACATTTTCTGAGTATCTTTACTTGAGTATTTGTGTGTGGGTTTTTGGTTGTTTTTTTTTTTTTTGGGGGGGGGGCATGAATTTCTCTCCACTACATTTCTAGGAAGCTTCTTGTTACTTGTTCCTTTTGGTTCAGCGTTGTAATCCACTGTTGCTGTTTTTCTTTCCTTAAATGCAGCTGGTTTATTCATTTATTATGCTCGATTCATCTTTGCACAACATTCATTGTTTTGTAAGCTTCTATGTAAAGTATGGCAGTACATTCAGTTTTCAGTGTTATTTTTTCCTGTCCTGTGTTAGTATGTTGCTGTCAATATATGCACTTTTACACACTAACAATCCGGTGTAGGAATACTGAAGGTGAGGAAAATACTCATTGTACAGGATTTCCAAGACTTTCCTCAGACATGTAAAATGTAATTTGCAGAGAAGATATTATTTGTGGTTTACTGGTTTTATTAAGACATGTGGTGTTACCATGTAGCAGAGTGGTTCTTCCTGTCAATACATCATCAGGTGGTTTCAGAGAGTTACAAGTTTCTGTAAAATCCCTCAAAACATTACAGCAGTGTACTGATATTAGAAAATATAATTTGCACTTTTGAAAACTTTTAAGTATTTTCAAAAGTAAGTACTTCAGTACTTTAACTTGAGTAAAATTTTGACTGAGCAACTTTTACTTGTAGTTGAATAAGATTTGACCATGAGTATCAATACTTTTACTCAAGTACTAGAGTTGAGTACTTTGTCCACCACTGGTCACACACAGCTCTAGAGCGCTAGAGACCGAGACACTGCGACAATCTGCATTGAAAAGTTGTCGCACACATTTTTGGAACATGTTGAAAACTCACTGCACAACTCAAGGAAGAACACTGAGAACCACCACAAATGTGAGAGGATCCTTGTCAAGCAGTATTCACAAACGTGAAAATCATGCAGCTTTGTCATGAGAATGATGTGCAAAAGGATGCAAGGACAGGTCTATGTAATTCCAATAAAATATTAGTGTACTTATTCAAAGCTTTGTCTTCGTCTATTCGTCAACCAGGGCAGCGCAGTGAGATGCTGGTTATAGTAAAGGGCACGTTAGGCATCAGAGACTCCAAAGAGAAATAAATTAAATGTGTAATTCAGACATTGTGTGGGTGCCCATACCATCGCAGTCTAGACTCTTTAATATTAAGCCAGACTTTCTGCCCTTCTCTTTTTAAATACATCATATCTATCAAGATCCAGTTTATATGTCTAATTTTATAAGCATTATTTAAAAAGTTCAAATGCACTTCCTCGCATACGTCAGTCACTGAACTCATAACCGCTCACATGGTAAGAGCTCCTCCGTGCTTTTTTAGAGCAAAAATAAACGTGCGCAATCTGAGCACATAAGGTTAATGGCTCAGCAGCCTATTATTTGCAACTCTGTTATCAGAGCGTGATTGTTTCCTTGGCTTTTGTGGTTTTCAAGCATGCTTTGAAAGACGAAGTGACTAAATTTCAGCTGGCTCAACAGCGACAAGTCTATTGTCCGTGAGGAGCTCCACAGCACTCAGGTTGTTGGTATGTTTAGAAATTATCCTTAATTGCTATCATTTACTAACAACTTGAAGCCAATGTGCCTGTAAAATTAAAAAGTCTTGATTCTGCTACTTTCTGGGAATACCTGACAAAAGTATTTACTGTACTTTCATCCTCAGCATACCAACATATTTAATAAACACAGCTGGTGTCCATGACACTTAGAATAAACTAAGGAATAAAAATAAATACCAGTTTTGTCATTTATGTCAACAGCACACATGGTAATCATTCATTTGTAACACCCTCTTATAACGTCTAACCATTGTTTTGAACAATAGTCTGTGATTCTTTAATGATGGAAGGAAGAAAAAGCGAAATGTGACAAGCACAAGTGTTATTTTTATTGGTTTAATGAGACTGATTGGTTGGAAAAAGGAATCCAGATTCATTTAAATATAGAGCAACATTTGTCATGTTGTCTAAATGATTTAAGCCTATCGGCTGGGAGTGTGGAGTAATGATGCACAAGAAGAATTCAAACCAGGTATTGAACCAAAATATTACTCTTGCTAGATGTGATCACAAACTGGAGCAAAGACGGAGGGATGAGTGTCACAACAGAGGTGTATACCCAGCGAGAACAGACTGAGGATAACAGACTCAAAACCTTTTAGGACATAAAGTGATTTATTTACAGTGAATTGAAATATATATATATTATAAACAGCTGGAGACCCTGGGAAACCTGGGGAGGAAGGAGAGGAGTCAGGAACTGTTAGATGGTGCAAGTTGTTGAGCTCTTACAGGTCGATGGGTGAGAGAGGTGGTGTAGAGAGGAGGGCAAATGATTCCAGGTTAGTCAGGTCCTGGTTGAAGGAGCACAGGTGGAACACAGAGGCAAGTAGTTGGATGGTAATAGAGTAGCTGGAGAAGATAAACAAGGAGGAAGTAACTCACACGAAGGCACAGGAGTTGAGGATTTGTGGATAGAGATATGGGATCCAGGACTGGAGGCTCACTGTTGTGTTGTGCTGGTGAACTGAAATGGAATTGAATTGCTATTGCAGAACGAGGACACCAGTGGGCGTTTGTTTAAAATATACTGTACGGAGGGACGGGAGGAAGAAAATGACAGTGAAAGTAAACAGAGAACTGAAGCTGCTGATTCACGTGTCTGCCTTATTTTCCTTAATTCAATCTTGCAACCCACAACACTCAGGAACAAGGTTCTGTGAGAACATGAGGAGAACATAAGGTAAATATGACTTAGGTTAGAGAATTAACACAAGGAGGTCAATAGCACAAATACCAGAAGGTAAGTAATGCTCCAGCAGGGACGGAAGCTCTTCTGCAGCTTCTTATAGTCCTGGCGCTCGTTAGTGGGATGACTCTTAGCCGTTGCTTGTTGGCACCACCTCTGGACTCAGAAACCTGCAGGATGAGCTAGAGTCCCCACAATGAGTTGTGTTAAATGGTAAGAATTAGGCTAACAGGTCAAAAATATGATTATTACCAAGACATGAGAAGAATTTGCAGTAGCTGAAACAAAGTAGCTTAGTGAGTACAGTTAACAAAAGGATACTTAGCATTTAATGCTAATGCTTACTAATACTGTTAGGTACTGTTTAAACTGGGGTTATGTGCAGTAGTAATCAGCAGTCAGTATCTTTCCTGCATCAGACGACAATCAGATGATCTCATTTTGGACAAATAGAAAGAAAAAATTAATGGCTGTGGCTAATTCTCAATCACAAACATCAAATATTAATTTGCAGTTTGAGAAAAAGTATGGAGTTTTACTTGGTGATGCATTTGTTTTGAAAAGTCATTTTGGCTGGGTACATTTAAAACAACTAATTTTGCGACAAAAAATGGGTTTGAACACGTACTTTGGAGTGTGTTTCAACACAGATTATGTTTAGTGCAAACAACCATGAGTGTCCATGCTAGCTCTCTAATGCAACAGTGATGTGGTTTAAAAGTTTACGCGAGAGCATTCACATCAGGCGCAGTTTATTTTTCTTGAGGGTTGAATAGTTTTAGACACCTGAAATCTGCTGTTAGTCATCAACTTAACTCTTCCATAAAAATTCCTCTCTGATTCATAAAATTGGATTTTCTGACTAACATCTATTGTCGATAAGACACTGACTACTCATAATTACTCCACACAACCTCACTAAAGGTGATATTCAATTCAGTTCAAATGAAAAGTCATCTCAGGGAACTGTACCAAAATAAAAAGGCCAAATCATAAATGCAATTCAGTCCATTTAAATCTCATAATAAAATCCCTTCGTATGAAATGCCAGTTAGTAAAAGTTATAATCTAAAGTAGCCAGCAGATTATAATTAATTTTTGCTTCGGTGCATTTCCCATCCTGAGCAGCCGTTTGGAGACAACAAAAAGAAACAACGCCCTTTTAACAGGAAGAAACCTCCAGGAGAATCAGAACCAGGCTCAGGATGGGCAGCCATCTGCCTCAGCTGGTCAGGGTTAAAGCGGACAGGAAACCGAGACAAAAACAAAATGTCCATGTTCAGGTCCAGGTCTAGTTTGTATGGGAAGAAAAACACAAGTTAATGTAGTAATAATTGCATACACAAACATGGAGAGTGACTTTAATTGCTTTGGTTCTGAACATCTGCAATATGAAAAGTAGTAATAGCACTCTTATAAAACTCCTGGCATGAATTTAACGCTTTATAAATACTAACGTGTGTCTTTAAGCTGCCTCCTCACAGCTGTGATTGTTTCTATTTTCTACACGTGGTTAGATGTCTGATCTGAACCCAAAGTTAGCAGCTTTCACTGGATGTTCCACAATGTGTTTACGGCTGCCTTTCCCTTAAATGCCATGTTGTCTCAGGTTATTTATATCTTCATCATGCCATGCATGATGGTGGGTGACAAAGAGAGTGAGCGCTACCATGATGGCAGCCAATTTATTCAGCTCTCGGGGACTCGTTGAGGAGAAACAGTGACTGTCGGGGCTGTGTTAGTCATGCGGCATGGCGGCGCTCTCATACACTTTAAAGGTGACTATGTGCACCCACATTTGTTGTTTGCTCTTCTGCTATGCTGTCATTCCTCCCTCACCCACAGGGGCCCAGCAGGAAACAGCCTCATGACTTAACTGGAAGCTCTGAGTGCAGCTAAAGGAGCTGGGAGTGTCGGACTTCCAACAAAGCATTTATCAAGCACAACAGTGAGCGGTGCTAACAGCTCCTACAGCAGAGTTTACGCGCTGAAAGCACAAACAGAACTTTTTTATTATAGATGATGCAATGCAGAGTCCAAAAGGACAGAAGGGATGGTTTTAAGAAGAAGGTACAGTTAAAGCATCAGTGTGAAAATGTGGTGATCACTGTGAATTATGCAATTGATTCAACTAAATGTGGCTCGTTACAGATGCAGTTCATTCTAATTCACGAGGAAGTTAAAAATGCTCAACTCTGCTACTATAACACACATACGCCCCACAATTGTATTATTATTGTTGTTTTTGGCACTTGAAACATTTTCAAGGAGTTATGTCTTACAAGAAAACAAACTAGTCAGAAATAGATACAAAATGTCAAGTTTGCATTTCAAATTAAACTACCATTCATTATCTAAGTTGTTCTTGTTTACTCTGAATATTTTAAACACGGAGATCATACATAAAACCATTAAACATTAAAATTGGTCGTGCATTTTCAAAGATTCTGAAGCTGTCCTAAACTGAGGTTTTTATAAAATAACGTCAGTTTTGATTAATTAAAATTGTGTGTTTTTACTGGTAGGAATGCCATTTTTGAAATATTTGATTCCAGTCATGATAGTACGATAACATAACACTTTATTTATAAAGCACTTAAAAATGGCAACAAGGCCAACCAAAGTGCTGTACAGCAAGAACAAACAAGCAAAAGATGTAGCAAAAAATATGTAGCTCACACACAGGTCAAGATAAGAACTTAATAGCTAACATTATAGAATACAGACCATCAACTCACAGTGTCAAAAGCCAGGGAATAAAAGTGAGTTTTCAAACAAGACTTAAAAACAGTGAGAGAGGGAGCCTGCCTGTAGAGCTGTCATTTCTAACCCGAATCTGGGGTCCGGCCCCGTCCGACCTGGATAAGGGCTGGGCCATAATAATGTGCGGGCCAGGTCGGTGTCGGGCTTTTGATTGCATCAGCGGACATGTGCAGCTGACGATCCAATTATATGGCAACATGGCTTGCCATACATTCACCAGCCACTTGACTGCGCCATCTGACCACGTGCTGATCGCCCTTGAAAGAGGTCAAAAGTTCAGTTAAGCTTCAGATGGACTACTGACAGAGATCTATCACCCAATTCGATGTTCATTCAGCTGCTGCACTCAGCGGACGCACGCGGTCGATGAGATCCCAAAATATCAGATATGTCAGAGCAGGGTCCGTTGTCTGAATAATGCAGAATGCAGGCAGAAGCAGGAATTTTATGCATTTTGATGGTCATGAAAGGACAAATACCCCCTCAGCTCCGATCTTCTGCCACTTTACTCATCCGCCAACCGTTAATAACTACAGTGCTACAGCAGTCAAAGCTTAATTAAAAATGTGTGTGTGTGTGTGGGGGGGGGGGGGGG
>NC_056501.1:26909350-26911001 GCF_014905685.2 Nematolebias whitei | reverse complement strand
AAAAAAAAAAAAAAAAAAAAAAAAAAAAAAAAAAAAACTGTAGTATGAGTTTTTATAACTGCTTATTGTTGTTGCTGTTGTCCATTGTTGTCATCTTTCTTTGTTGAAATCAGGTCTCTCTTGTAAATGAGTCCTCGAGGCTCAATGGGATTTACCTGTATAAATAAAGGTTGATTGATACACAGTTTTGGACGTTCACCTCTGAGCTTAAAACAAGTTCCTGGAACCAATGAAAGCATAAAAGCAAAAGCAAGTAAGATAATCAATTTGACTTGGAGTACTGACATCATATATATATATATATATATATATATATTTTTTTTTTTTTTTTTTTTTTTAAAGTAACTGGAAACAGGAGTGTGGTTGATTAAGTGTTACAATGGCCTGCCGTAAGGAAAATTTAAATAATCGAAACTTGAGGATGTTCCTGTACTACTTGACTTACAGCTGACTGTGTAAATAACATTGGAGGAGAATAAAAGGACATTTGTACTTTTACTAAAAGCCACAAGCATCTTCTGCTGAGAAAGAAAGTATGACAAGGACCAGTAGGTGTCTACTGTGCTTTGCCTCTAAAAGGCCATTAACCAAGGTGTGCAGCTGACAGATGAAGGCCCCCCTGATGGTGCAAGTTCAAGCTGTGATTTACAATCTTTATATTTAACCGGAGAGAGATTAATTATTGCTGGCAAATTGACAGGGCCAGTGAGGTGAGGGAGGTTTCTGACTGACATTGCCATTCCTCACAACACGTCCCGTCGGAGGGCATTGCTCCTGACCTTGAGATGCCAGGCATGTTGGGCACCCCGCCTCCTCTCAGTAACACCTTCCTGGCCTTCTTTTTTGTAACAACCATCCTTTATTCTTTGCAGGAGTGCCTCACACCCGTGATGAACTTCTATCCACATAATAAAGCAAACAGCCACTGTCAAGAAGAACTTGACTTGTGTGTGTGGTTTAATCTGAAACAAGTTTCACTCTACTAGTTTACTAATGTCCTGCAAACATCCTCCACCACATTTTATTTTAAAACGTAGTGTTTGCTGCATTTTTAGGCACGTCTCTGGGGTTTCATTCAGTTTGTCATCTAACATTGTCCTCTATAGTCCTTAAATGTAATTCACTTTGGATAAAAGTGTAATGTAATAAAACCACCCACAGGTAAAGATGTCCTTTGTCATTCCTTGAGACATCCTGTAGTGAAGAAAAGCTCATCACGCCCACAATGAGGGAATGCACGATAAAACAGGCAGGACTTGTACAAAAGTATCAAATCTTATCTTATAATGGGATGCAAAAATGGTTTCATGGTTTTACTTGGGGTCTACATGTGACGTAATTTCTAAATGTCAGCAGATTTTTATCAAAATCACTGATAATAGTTGAGATTTGAGGACAAAGACTTGAACTATTTTGTCACTCATATTCAATTTTGACCATTTTTTTAGAATGTTTTGTTTGGTAAGCCACCTAACTCTCACTTATGAATCATTCAGCAACTCAAAGGATGAACAACGTGCTTCCAGATAACATAAAAATTAGAGAAATTTTTTATATATACATATAGCACAATGTACATATATATATATATATAATTATATATATATATATATTAATAGGCTTATAAAACAAAACATTCTAAAAAAATGGT
>NC_056501.1:26907288-26909250 GCF_014905685.2 Nematolebias whitei | reverse complement strand
ACACACACTAAATGGAAACATGAGCAAGTACCGGTAACTAAAATACTAACTAGCTCCTCACTAGCAAGGTAATATTTTGTCACTAGCAGCACAGCCTTCAACAATTTGTTAGCTATTCTTGCAAACATAATTTCATAGATAGTAACTTTGTGTCATTGCGAAAAGTTGCAACCAATTTGTTCATATAATATCATCAAATAATTTTGATATTATAAAGTTGTTATCTATACCTCAAAAAGTACCAGCTTAAAACCTTGTAATTTCCTATGTAGTGTTTCTTTGTGACTAGTTGCAACCAATTTGTTTATAAAAAGGTTCACTAGAAAGTAGTAAAACACACCTAATAGCTTAATTGTCACGATTAGTGCTGGTGAACCCAGTTGTGTAGGCAAGCAGGCGAGGACTCGGGATATATATATAAAAAAATAAAGGATTTATTAAAAAAAACAAAAGAGTTGACAATGCAGCAAAAAACAAACAAGGATGGACAGGTGATACTTACAAAACAGACAGATCATCAACGGTGAGCAGTAGACGATGCCAGGACAAAGACTAACACAGAGATACAGACTTATAGAGAGGGAAACACCAATCAGACAAAGTGAAGGCACCTGTGAGTGATCACAGATGCCAGGAGACAGAGACCGAAGACGCAGGACATAAATACGACACAAGATGGGGCTAGACACCAAAGAAACACAAACCCTATAGAGACATAAACAGAGGATCAGGGAAATACAGACATGAACACAACACCAAGGACAAAACCACAATTCCTACATTAATAGTTATTAAGAAAATATACTAATGAAATCTCTTATTAGTAACATTAGAGTCAGAGAGTCAGGGTTTCTTTATTTGTCATACGCACTGTGGTACATGTGGTGGAACAAAATTGTGTACACAGGGTTCCAGTTACATCCAACAAAGTATAAAATGTAAAAGAAAAACAGTAATAAGATCTAAGATATGAACTAAGAAAAGTGTTAAACTAAAAATACACTAAGCACTAGTAGTACAAAAACAATAGGCCGAACAGCAACACAAACATGAGTTCTATGTCGTATAAGCTTCGCCCTTTAAGGCCTTCGCTTTAGTGGGTTTATCCCGTTATGCAGAGCATAAGCACTGAAAAAAATTAGTCCACGCCCACCTGCTGTGTGGGCCCCACCCGGTCCGTATAAATTACGTTAAGAGCGGGAAATCGGCTCCCATTTTTTCTTCAGCGAGCTAATATAGCACTGTCAGAAGAACAAAGAAGATAAATTGTGTAAATGACCAACCTTTGCGAAAGATGCTTGGCCCGGCAGTCGACCTCCGGTCGTCCGGTGAGTTCTCCTCCCCGAGGAGAAGATGACAGCAGTCTTATTCCAAGGTAAGCGTCGTGGAACATTTCCCAGTGACAGGTCACTACACGCTGGACAACGCCATCTTGTGGTTTTCCTCTTATCGCCGACCCTCGGGGCGAACCGGATGGTTCCTCCGGGGCAAGGCGTGCTCAGCTGCAGCCCCGCTGCTCTTTCCCTCCTGGGGAGCGTAGTGTAGGTGGAGGGGGGCTGAGTGAATGCTCACCCCATCCCACCTCGTTTCGCATCGGCGATCACACCGCTCCCGGCCGACGGCGCCCTCAGGGGTTGCCCGGCGGAACCCAGGAGGAGGCTGACATGAAGGGACCCCCTTTTTTTCTACGTCCCTCGCCTTTTCCCGCCAGTTCGGATGATCGGCGGAAAGGTTATTTTTCACTGGGCTCCACTCTGGCTCACCGTCTTGATCCATACGGCCTCGCGTTCCAACAGGACGTTCCACGGGCGAGGCCGCAGACGGTTCTTTCCTGGTAGATTAGAGGAGTCGGTCCCCAGTCCGCTCCCATCACCAGAGTTGAGGGATTCACCGAGCGGGGCTATTCCTCGGTAACCCCCCCCCTGGAGCCAAGCCTCGCGGAAGCTTCCGGAGCGAAGCTGC
>NC_056501.1:26885030-26907278 GCF_014905685.2 Nematolebias whitei | reverse complement strand
AGCGAAGCTGCCCAGGTCGGAGCAGCGTCCCGTCCCTCCGGAGGAACACAGACGGCGACCACGCTCTCCAATCGAGCGCGGAGGACGATGACCCAACGATCCACCTGGCTTCGTTACTCCCCTCGCTGCCGGAGAATCTGCACAAGACCTGATGAAGCCCATCGCGGACGCGCTGTTCAGAGCAGCTTCAAACCATGCTGGCGAAGTGAAACAGTCGGAGGAGGTGCCAGAAGCTGTTCGCCACCTCATCAAGCCGCGCGGCCCACCCCGTCCCCGCTGGAGGGACCGTCGCGAGCAAGTTTTCGACTTTTCCACGGCCGCGGCTCTCGCTGAGTTCCACCACCAGCCCCGCCCGTCAGAATCCAGCCCTCTGCACTCCGGCAGCCTGCAGCTCAGCGTTTCCCCAGAGTTCGCCTGCAAGACAGCGCTCTGGGCAAACAATCGCAGAGCTCATGAGAGAGAAAGCTCTCAAATGACGGTCTCCGGAGGGTGTGTGTAAAAGTGACACGAAAGTTGAAATAAATCATCATTAATGATCCAAGTGTCTGTTTTTTAGCCAGTCTGTAAGCCCGGATCAGCTCACAGCGGCCGCACACATAAGAGCGCACTCGTGGGATGAAACAGCCCCACACACGAGCCGGTGTCCTTAAATAAAGGTTTTTAACTCACCGTCGCTCTAAGACATGACGAGTCGATCACAGAACAGCCTCCACACATGAGCCGGTGTCCTTAATTAAAGGTTTTTAACTCACCGTCGCTCTAGACATGACTAGTCGATCACAGGACAGCCTCCACACATGAGCCGGCGTCCTTAATTAAAGGCTTTTAAACTCACCGTCGCTCTAGACATGATGAGTCGATCACAGAACAGCCTCCACATGAGCCGGTGTCCTTAAATAAAGGTTTTTAATTTAAACTCACCGTCGCTCTAGACATGACGGGTCGATCACGGCACAACGGTAAGCGAAAATAACTCATTACCAACTAGAACTGCATGATCCTCACTCAAGCGGTGTCAACTCGCATTTGTGGGATGGAACAGCCTCCACATGAGCCGGTGTCCTTAAATAGGGTTTTTAATTCACCGCCGCTCTTGACATGACGAGTCGAACACTAAGATGACAGCCTCCATTCAACGGTGCTGCGTTGATGCTGGTGCACACAGCTGCCGGCGCTAACCAGCTCACATCGGTATAAATGTGGTCCGCAGGCTGGTCCGGGTGGGGGTCCTTCTCTCTCAGCTTTCGGCAGCTCACCGCAGCTTAAACGTGAAGCAGCCGAAGAATCCGGTAATGAGTCCCACCTCCCCCCAGCGCGCGCCCCTCCAGCGAGAGCGGCGCGCGTCCCTCCAGAGAACAACGTGTGCTCCCGCGGGGCTAAGCAGCCTTCACTCCAACAGCACGGTGTAAATGAAGTCACGCCCTCCGCCTTTCAACGTTCGCACAGCGACGTCAAACGCGCAGCTCACCGCGTCATCAGCTGTCACACGCTTCGCCTTCAGCTCAAGTCTCGCCCGGGGTCACACAGAAAACATTCCCGCGACGCATGACGGCGGTTGAGGGACGGACTGCTGACAGCCGTACAAAACATGACGCATCATTTACGCACGTTCATCCACGAACGTTACGTAGAGTGGCTAAACATGCTCGCCGTTTTTCAGATGGATGGACAGGGTTTATGCAAATGGTACAAGTTACAGTTTGCAACCCGAACCCCTCCATTCAGAGGAGTTATATAAACGGTCCCGTCATCATCATCAGACTGATTCTCTTCCCTAAATGCAGAAATCCAAGTGTTTTCTGATAAAAGTAATCTACAGAGTTCCCCAAGGGAGAGAAAACACGAGGGTGTTTACTCACGGATCGGAGGGGTGAGACCGTTCTTGGATCTGTTGTTTAACATCCAGAGAACGCATACCGATCATCCTAAAACACAGAGACGAGAGTTTTTTGTTTTTACCTGGATGATCTGCGGATCCTGTCACTTCAGACAGGAGGCGCTGATGCAGGATCAGGTGTTGACATCACACCTGTTAATCTGGGCTTCGCCATAAGTGGAAGGAAGCTCGATTTTCCCGGCCCAGACATTTGTTTTCTGGAGTGGAATTAAATTCAACCACCATGAAAACTCATTTATCACATGAGACGCCTCTAGAGGTGTTTTTGCACGTCTGCATGTGGATCCAGTAAAACAAACGACGGATGATCATTGTCTTTTCCTCTGTGGAAGCAGACCTCCGACTCTGGGGAAACACCTTGTTTTTCTATCAGAGGGAGTCCCCCTCAGCAGACCCACGTCATGCGTCAGTCTTCACGGACACGTTGCTGTCAGGCTGGGGGGGGGACATACCTATCTCAAGCAGTAGGGGCGCTGTGGCCCCACTACACATCAGCCCACATCAATGTTTTGGAGTGTCGCACAGTACTGAATGTGATTCAACACCTTGCTCCTGTGCTACAGAATCAACACGTGTTGATTCACACAGACATCATGATGACTGCTGCGTACATAACCATCAGGGTGTGCGTTCAGCCCAGATGTTACACATTGTGCGAAAGCTACTGAGTTGGGTTCATCAAAACCTGCTTTTATTAGAGCGGTTTACATATCCGGTGTTCTGATGTGACGTCCAAGGGCGGCCCACGTTACGTGGACCGGATCCTCCATCCGGATCTGATGTTTTCAGACGCAGCAGAAGTTGGCAAAGCAGCTGTGGACCTGTTTGCGATGCGAGAAGAACGCTCAATGTCAACTACGGTTTTCCCTGAGCCCGCGAGACGATCCATCGCTGGGGGGGGACGCATTTGCTCACAGTCGGTGGCCCAAAACGCTTTTTACGCGTTTCTTTCCCCCCACCTCCTCTGTTTTTTTACGGTCCATGAACCGAGTTCAAGAGGAGGGATTGACAGCTCTCCTGGTGGCTCCCGGCGTGTGAACGCACTATGGTTCCCAGGCCTGCAACGTCTGTTGTTGGGTCGCCGTGGAACTGTCATGGAGGAAGGATGCTCTCCTTCAGGCAGGAGGAGCGACCAAGAGTTACCCAGAAATAGGTCAACACCGGTGGGTCTGACCGCTGAGCGGTTCCACTTAGAGGATGGGTCTCCCTCAGGAGATAGTGTGCACAATTCAAGATTCACGTGCTGCATCTACCACAGTTCTGTACACATCAAGGGGACGGCTTTTCAGCGCTGGTGCACAGAGAAGGTTTAGAGACCACTTCATGCCTTTTAGGCGGCGTGTTGTTTTTCTACAACAGCTGATGGATAGGGAGTTGGCTTTCAGTACGCTTTAACGTACGATTGCAGCCATCTCTTCCTGCCACAAAGGGTTTGGAGACAGAACAGCTTTTATCACCCGCTGATGAAGCGGTTTCTAAAAGGTGTACAGAGATGTAGGCCTGTTTTCACGCCCACTTGTTCCACAGTGGGTTTAACGCTGGTCCTGCGAGCCCTGATCAAAGCTTCAATTGAGCCTCTGGATCAGGTTTCATTTAAATTCTTGTCTCTTTTAACAGCCCTGTTGCTGGTTTTAACACCCGCTAAGAGGGTAAGTATTTATCTGCCCTCTCTGTTGCTTCGTCATGCCTTAGAATTAGGCTGACGGGCAGCTCAGCTGATTTAAGACCAACCCAGCTTTTATGCCTAAAACATCACGAGCTCTTTTAAATCAAGAGTGATATCGTTGGAGGGGTTTTTTCCCTCCCACAGATCAGAAGGGGAAGCATCTGTTCATCTTCTCTGCCCGGTGCAGGCGTTGACGTGTTACGTAACGCGCACAGCTGCAATGCGTTCAAATTCAACAATTGTTTGTGCATTATAGAGATGCTTCTGCAGGTCGCCGTTATCCATGCAGCGCTTGTCACACTGGCTGTGTGAGGCCTTTTTTCTGAAGCCTACAGAGCATCAGATTAGGGCCTCCTGTCAACCTCTAAGCACACTCGACCAGGGGTATCGCATCTTCGACTGCTCTGCATAATGGTATGTCAATGCAGGACATTTGCACTGCGGCTGCATGGTCAACACCCTGCTCATTTATTCGCTTTTACCTACGTGATGTAACGGCTCGTTCCATGACACATTCTGTCCTTAGTGCTCTAACAGAATGAATATTATTGTTCTCATGGAACTCTGTTTAAGCTCACTTCTGTCTGCATGCATTACAGTGTGAGATGTTGTTATCAGTCACAGTTGTGTCTGTGTTTCTGGTTCTATTGTCACTAATCAGTTCATGATTATTGTTACCAATCAGTTCATTTGATTATTTATCAATTCATGGACATTAATCTGTTTATACTGTTCAGCCATGAACCAGTTGGTTCATGCCCCCCTCCCCCCCTCTTTTCAACTTCCTCTTCCCGTTGAAAGTTTTTCCGGGGTATTCATGCTTGTCAGAACGCATAGTTACACAACATGCGTCTGTGCATGGCACATAATTACGCGATGCGTAGTTTATGCACACGGGGAGCTGGGTGACAAGACGTTTTTTGGGCAAGCTTCCGCTTCTTACTGTGTTCGAATGGACCCAGTGAGGCGAGGACCACATCGGCTTCGCCCTTTACCCACTAAAGCGAAGGCCTTAAAGGGCGAAGCTTATACGACATAGAACGTTGGTTACGTACTGTAACCCCAGATTCTATGAGTATAAGCGTAGCCCTTTAAGCGTCGGGCCTCACTGGCTCCTAAATGGCTGAAGAAAAAGCTATTTTGGGAGCCGATTTCCCGCTCTTAACGTAATTTATACGGACCGGGTGGGGCCCACACAGCAGGTGGGCGTGGACTAATTTTTTTCAGTGCTTATGCTCTGCATAACGGGATAAACCCACTAAAGCGAAGGCCTTAAAGGGCTACGCTTATACTCATAGAATCTGGGGTTACAGTACGTAACCAACGTTTGTGTTTATGTGAGCAGATGAGTACAAATGAACACAACAGCATGAAACAAATCAGCAGCATGAAACAGATCAGCAGCACCATGATGTGAATTTTTTTTACAGTGATTATCCTAGTTAGATATTCATGAGTCTAACAGCTTCAGGGTAGAAGCTGTTCCTTAGTCTAGTGGTTCTACACTTAATGCTCCTTAACCTCCTTCCTTAGGGGAGCAGGGCAAAAAGTGTGTGTGTGCTGGGTGAGTGGGGTCCTTCATGATGCAGGTGTCCCTCTTCCTACATCTGGAGGTGTAGATGTCTGTGACTGTGGGTAGGCTGACTCCAACAGACTTCTGTGCAGCCTTCACCACTCTCTGCAAAACTGTTCTTTCTGCAGCTGTGCAGCCTCCATGCCACATGTTGATGCTGGAGCACAGGATGCTCTCCACTGCACACCTGTAGAAAGAGGCGAGGACTGAGCTTTCCAGACCAGCTCGTCTCAGCCGCCTGAAGAAGTAGAGTCTCTGATGAGCTTTCTTCATCGAGCTGGTGGTGTTGTTGCCCCAGATGAAGTTGTCATTCAGGTAAATTAAGTAGTAATCTTGATAGTTTGTTGTGACAAAGACACATTTTGCTACTTCAGTTGTGAACTATACTTGCAAAAGTACTAGTTTACAACCTCATAATTTACTATTTAGTAACTTTGTGTTTTTGCGAAAAGTTGGTTCCAATTTGTTTATGGTAGTTAATAAGTGATCAATATAGGACTCTATCAAGTTATTTCATTATTAACAAGCTAGCTATTATCCTTATTCTTAGCAACTTGTCACAAATATACATTTTGATCTCATTTTTTCTCATGCTCATTTTAGATGTTTAGATTATCTATGATTATCTAAATGTCACAAAGCTGCATTGAACACAGACTAAGGGGCATAACTGGACTGGTTACCTGGATGTTTTTCTTACAAAGAACGGAAAACGACAGAAATCTGTCTGTCTTAGAAACCAATTTTACATTGTGTTTAGTAAAGACGCATGTACAGCCACCGGTTGTGTTATATTTTCACAATCTTATTCGTTATCAGCCACAGTTGCACGAAGAAAAAAAATCATGAAATCCATTTTCATTGCCGTCAGTGAGTTCAGTCCGTGTAGAGGCATGTTAGTGCTGCGTTTCTGTCTGTATGTTTTCCTCGCATCTCCAGCTGAGGGAATCATACAAATGATTTTAGCTTGTTATGTTCCACAAATGTGAATGCAGCAGGGCTCTTAAAAAAAAAATCCTTTTGAAGATGAACAAGAAAGAAGCACCTCAAAGTAACAACATATCGTACTGCACCAAAGAACGATCTGATTCACCACAGATACCAGGCTTTGAGTCAAACTATCCAGGAAGAATGGTTCACGCTTGCATGTGATTGAGCTATCAGAGGAATAACACATCCTTTGCACCTCTCATCCTAAGCAACAACTTTCACCTCCTCCCAGCTGCAAACTCTGGCTTCGCATTTCTGTCTTCCTCACCCCTCACCTCTGCCTTGCCTGTCTCATCCATCTCTGCTCACTGCTTCACATAGCCAATATCCCACTTTCCCTCCGTACCTATATGTGCATTTTGCTCACAGAGAATCACAATGAAGGACAAGACATTAATGGTTTCTCTTTAGTTTCTCTCTGAGGTTCATGACTCCATGTGTACTCTGGTATAAATGCATTAAAGAGACAGTTCAGACTTTCCGAAGTTGAGTTTTGTGGAAATAAAAAGTATGCAGAAATAATTTCTTACTTGTTAGAAAAAGAGTTTTATTTTGTAGAGTTTAATTCTGATGATGTTAGTCTGAGCAAAGTCAAGCTCAAAGCGGATTGCTGCCATTTTAAAATATCTCTCCAAATCTCCATTGTTTTACAAACATTACCATCACAGTCAGTTTCACTTTACACAATTATTTGTGTGCAGCAGTGGGCTGTAACTAAATACGAGTAAGTAAATTTGTCATGTATCTGTACTTTACTTAAATAGAAATAACGTGGGTACTTTTGACTTTTACTCCACTACATTTTACATTAAATATCTGTACTTTCTACTACACTAGATTTCTATAATGCGTTGCGTTACAAGTTACATTCAGGTTGCGTTTTTTTGATTTGTTCGTTAGTTTGAACGTAACCAATGATGAGAGGGGAGAAGGTCCATTGAATCACTGCAAAGGGGGCAGGTAACGTTAGACCCACCTTCAAGAAGAGCTGGACCAATGACGTATATTCTAGTATATGCATCATTGGGCTGGGCGCACCCACAGCACCACTAACACACCCAAAATGGATTCCACCACGGAGAGTCAGCCAGAAGATACGTGCCACCCATGGCCTTATTGAAAGACTATTGAAAGACTATTGAAAGATTATTGAAAGACTATTGAAAGACTATTGAAGACTATTGAAAGACTATTGAAAGATTATTGAAAGACTATTGAAAGATTATTGAAAGACTATTCAGTACAGCAGGACAGATTCTCTCTTCCAAAAGAGCCAGACTGGACTCAAAAATTGTTGAAAACCAACTTCTTCTGAACTTGAACAAGAAATTCTTGCTGCAATATTAAAATGTGTCAGTTCATGGGATGTTAGGACAGGAGACAAGAGATGTCTCCAAATGGCTCGATACTCGGGTCCAGGTTTTGAAACTGGTGTCAGGAAGTTAAAATATTGTTCACTATTGACCCATTACAAGGTTGACTAGACAGTATTTTAACTAGAGTTGATGACAAACTGGAGTTGAACTGATCAGTGTCTATTCCTTTGTTTGTTGTGTCTAATGCTTCTTTTTTCAGGCAGACGACTTTTACTTAAACGTGTTTACTGCAGTTAAAATGACACATTGATTTTACTTTGTGTTAAATTAAAACTTTCAAAGGTAAAATCATTCCTCTTTCTTATTTTGCTTAATGGCATTTAACTCTGCATGTCATCCTTGAAATTCTGATGCACAGAATCACAAGTCCAAGTGTGAAAGAAAAGCTTTGCAGAGAGTGGTGAAGGCTGCACAGAAATCTGTTGGAATCAGTCTCCCCACCATCACAGACATCTGCACCTCCGGATGCAGGGGGAGGGCCGCCTGCATCATGGGGGACCCCGCCCACCCGGCGCACGCACTTTTTGCCCCGCTCCCCTCGGGAAGGAGGTTGAGGAGCGTTGGGTGTGGAACCACTAGACTGAGGAACAGCTTCTACCCTGAGGCTGTTAGACTCATGAATCTCTGACTAGAATAATCACTGTGAAAAACCATGTCGTGTTGCTGCTGATCTGTTTCAATGTTGGTGTGTTCATGCGTGCACATCTGCTCACAGACTCATGTTCATGTTTGTGCTGATGTTCAATGTTTTATGTTATGAGTGCTTAGTGTATATTTAGTTGATGTTTTTCTTGGTTCGTATCTTGGATGTTATTACTGTTTTTCTTGTACATTTTATTGTTGGATGTAACTGGGACCCTGTGTACATAATTTCGCTCCACCACATGTACCACATGAGGTGCGAAAGACAATAAAGAAACTCTGACTCTGACTCTGACTCTGACTCTGAACTGTGTCACAGAGTAAACACAATAAAAACATGTATTATCTGCAGCATTGTCCATTAAAATGACTCAGCACTATTAATGTATTACAGAAAATATACATACGGTAGACACACTTCAAGATATTGTAGACCATTGCATTAGGTCATACACTCAGCAAGTACTTTTACTTTAAATATTTTAAGTATTTTTAAAAGTAAGTACTTGCTTACTTTTACTTAAGTAAAAACATTAATGTGGTACTTCTACTTTTACTAGAGTAGATTTTTGTCTGTTTATTTGTACTTTTACTTAAGTACAGTGTTTGAGGACTTTCTCCGCCACTGTCTGTGTGGCATAATATAGGAATTTTCAAGAACAAATAGCAGCACCAGCAGCTAGCTGTAGCACCCCAGTTTAGCTTGAGGCACATCTGCCAATAAATAACATGTCTGCATAAATAATGGAGTACAGTCGTCCCTCACTACTTCCCGGTTCAACTTTCTTGGACTCGCTCTATCGCGGTATGTGAACATACAGTCCATAATATTAAAAAAAATATATATTAACAAAAAAATTGTACAGGACACATGATTATCAACTTTAATAATACTCATGTGATTGGGATAGTACTGGATACTGTACTGTACAGTAAAATGTCAAATAAATAAAATACTGTGGACAGGTGCTGCCATTTTGTAGTTTTCTCTCAATAAGCCTACACTGTATCCCCACTTAAAACGACTACATTTCCCAGAAGCCAACGGGGCCCCGCCCAGAAGCCCTGTTTCTTTCTGTAGAAAAACTAGAGGTAAAGTTCTGATCTGATCAGAAAAAAGTTTGTTGCTTATTACAGTGACTTCGGCGCCCAGCGGATGCAGAGAGCCACGGAACCAACCAAACCGGACCAGAACCAGACCTCCAGACCCATTGGTTAATCTTGAGAGCTGGTAGCCCGCCCACGTGGACCTCAGAGCGGGACGCACGCCGAAGTTCCCGTGGTCCATCCAGAGCCCACCGGCATGTTCTTCATCTCTTTCAACTGGCCGACAAAGACCTCCAAGCGGGGAGGCGCTGGTAAGTAAAATTTAGAAGCTACTGTACGTACAAGTATGTTGTTAATATTAGTAGGTTTAAGAGTTTAGAAAATTGATTGTGGGCTTGATTGCTGCAGGGTAGGTCTGCAGAAACTGAACCAAGTCAGACCAGAACAGAGTCGGACCGGAACTGAGAGCCGCTCCTGTTCTGCAGAGCCTGTTAAGTAAAATTTTGTAGCTGCATATACATTATTGTATGTATGTTGTTTTAAAAAAAAAAGTAGGTTTAAGAGTTTAGAACATTGCAAGAGTGTGGAAAGGGTTTCTAAAACCTTAAAAAAATATATAAATAATAAAATAAATATAACGTTGTTACTTCGCGGATTTTCACTCTGGCGTCTGGAACGTAACACCCGCAATAAACGAGGGACTACTATAATGTCAAAATGAAAGCAATGTAAATGTTTACAAAGTATCATGAACCACTATTTGAACCAAATTAGGTATTTTTCCTGTTCAGACATTAGATCATAGATCCAGGCAAGCAGGATGAGTTTTAAAGAGGATCTCTGCTTTCTTAAATCAGCTGTGGTCTCAAAACATCTACAGTGCATTTACAGCAAATGTTATTTTTAGAACTTTACACCTCTGTCAGTTTCACATCACGTGGATATTCTGGGAGAAATACGTTGATATTCCTGCTGAAAGTGTCCCTGCTGCACTGGAAGTGCTACAGCTAGCTGAGGATGTTATTCACGTTTGCAAACAACCATGAACTGACTGAGAATTATTGGATTTGGTACCTGGATGATTGAGCATGAACTTTGTCGTCATGAATTTTGATGTTTAAAAAAAAAAAAAACAGTGCAATGGGAAACTGACAGCAATAGAAAAAAAAAATTATAAAAAAGGAGTTGCATTAATCGCAATGAAATATTTTAGACAGGAATAATTTTCAAATGGCAACAATTCATACTGGGACTAGTTGTTAGCTCGTTAATCCTGCCAGACACTCAATTTTTCCAAACCAGCTCTGAAATTATGTTGGTAGTTTAAAAAAAAAAAGAGCTATAATGATAAATAGTAATGCTGTCTTTTTCTGAACGTGTTAACATGCCATTGAGAATGCCGAATGCTCCAACGTTGGTTGATCTGGTTAAATACAAAACTGCACAAAATGTGACACGCACCATTTCATCTGTAAATATAAAGAAGTGTTTTTAGACAGGAATAAAATCTGTAGTTGTAAAAGAAGAAGTCTGAAAAGTGGTGGAACAACCAAAATAAATATGGATTTGTGGAGTTAAACTATGCGATAGTCTCGGTGTGGAGACACAAGGACGTCCAGTTTTACCACCAGGTTTAAAGACATCACAACCCAACGTGTAGCTGAGGATGGACTGGGTGGTATGAAGAGAATGTGTGCATGTGCACGTCTACCTATTGTCGACACAATGTTTACATATCTGGGCATGGGTAAATGTGGGTTTCGGTGCATGTACTGTAAATATGCATCCTGTACAGACACTATGCTGGAAGAAATTTTTTTAATTTTTATTAAATTATAAATTATTTTTATTGTTATTTAATGAGTTGTGACAAAGCATTAATTGACAGATCAGTGTTTTTATATTATCCATCCATCCATCCATCCATCCATCCATCCATCATCTTTTATCTGTTTCTTCCTATTTGGGTTGTGGGGGGGTCACTGGTGCCCATATCCAGCAGTCACTGTGCGAGAGGCGGGGGACAACCTGGACAGGTCTCCAGTCCATCACAGGGACACTTAGAGACAAATGAGACAAACAGCCATTCACTCTCTCACACCTAGGGACAATTTAGAGTTACCAAGCAGCCTAAAATGCATGTTTTTTGGTCTGTAGGAGGAAACTGGAGTACCTGGAGAAAACCCACGCATGCACTAAGAGAACATACAAACACCACCCAGAAAGGTCTCCAGCTGGGATTTGATCCGGCGACCTTCTCGCTGAGAGGTGGTAGCTCTACCAACTGTACCACCGTGCCACCCTAACTGGTACAGTTCTTTTTTTTTTTTTTTAAGAAGAAAATTAAGTGCCAAAAGGTAATGGGATGAAATCAATACATCAAATTAGCAAAATGGGCGTTCCACAAGGGTGTACTTTCGTACCATTTCTCTTTCACCTGTTTTTTAAAGAACTACCTGAAAATTGTGAGAAAACCCATTCATGCACGGAGAGAACATGCAAACTCCAACCAGAATGGCTCCCCGGCCGGGATTTGATCCGGCGACCATCTCCCTGAGAGGCCACAGCTCTATGCAAACACCAACATCGTAAAATAAGGACAAGCAATCAGTGGAGCAGAATTAAATAAGTTTATGCTTCTTAGCACTCCATTTCAGAGGTTTTCTATTAAAAAAAAAAAAAAAAAAAAAAAAAAAAAAAAAGCACAATTCCTTATTATTTATCACTTTTTGACATTTTCCTGTCATGTTCAATATAAACTTTTCAATCAATGACATGGTTCAAAGAACTATCTACAACAAGCGAGTTATTGATTATTTATAACCTTTAAAAAAAAACATTTAAAAAAAAACCTGAACTATACCTTTAAGGGTGTACAGGGAGAGCCAGTCACTGACCACCTTTAACAAATCCTTTGGCATCCCCAGCAGTTCACATTACAGATGGAAATCACTGAGGGATTAGAACAGCAGATCAGCTCTGCTTGGATTAAGACGCTGTTTGCCATCAGCTGTCTCATGCTTCCTCCGGCTCCCTGCGTTTCTCAGTCTCTACCGCTCCCAAATCACACCCCGCACATCTAAAGGCAGAGCTTTAAATTTGAGGGGGTGGGGGAGATCACACCCATCCAGAGTGTCAGCATGGGAACAATTAGCTAGCAGGCGCAGAACATTGCTCTTTTCATAATAAATGTCATTTATGCAGACCCCCTCGTGCAGATGACTCAACGTTCGAGGCATCTCCTCCTTTTATCTTCTCAGTTTTCTCCCTTTCAGCCTAAATGCACAGGCAGGAAGCAGAAACACAAACAGGTGATGGATCAAAGCCTTGAGCACGAGCACAAAGTCTGACCAGTTAGCTCAGACTGGGACATTACTATGGTAACAATCAATCCAATTATAATTGATCATAGCAAATCAATGCTGAAGGTTTATAAACAATCTGATGTGCCAAATCACAGGGAGTGTGTGATTATAATTACAGCTGGTTGTAGCTGTCACCATCCATGGAGTGAAATATCCTCAGTGCACCAAGCCTCTGACTGTACTCATGACAGACATAATTATTAATTTGGTTTCTCTAAAATAAAAATAAAAAAATGGGAGCAGCTCCTCACAGCATCCCACTCCCCTGTCAGAGCTGAAACTGTTCATTAAATGCAGCATCACAAACGTGCTTTTAATGCATTTCCACCCAGAAGACATAAAGAGAGATCACGTCTGAGAAGATGCGAGTAATCCGCCATGATTTCCGAGGAGCTGCACAGAGTCCACGGACACTAAAGGCACTGAAGGTCACACGCTTGCTTTAAACGGATCACTTGGCAAAAACAGACTGCCATGATTCTGAGATAGTCACATCATAGCAGCTCCTGCTTTGTGGCACACGTTTAATTCAGAATGCAAGGTCAGAGGGGTCAGTGGGCAAAGTGTGGCTCATCTTTGCTGACGGCAGCTCAGACCCAAAAACACGGAGCGCTACTGCTCTCTGCTGACGGCTCCACGCCACCTTCTCAGCCGTCCTGAAAAATCAAGGGACATGAGATGATGGTGATGAATCTCTTCTGTGGTTTGCACTTTTAAAAGATAACTTTGGAGGACATTTTGAGAGGTCTTACGAACTCAGATCCCATTTTTATTCCTCTATTATAACTTGTTCGAACCAGCCTCAGTATTTAAATCCACTTCACATCCTGCAGGATCCGTGAGGTCAGAAATTATTCCTCTAAATGATAAACTTGCCTTTATCTCATGGAAGCAACTGTCTGTGGCGTGTTGTGTTGTCTCCATCTACTGGTTGATGGTTATGTTACACTATTATGTCCATCAAGTAGTAATATATTCTTCATGTTTACTTTAATACATTTATTACATTGGTTGCTAAAAAAGCACATCTGTGAGCTGTAATAAACTTCTCTGTGCATGTTTTTAACCAAACTTTGGAGAAAAATCACCAAAAAGAACGATAGCAGACACATGTGATGTGCCGTTTTTCACAGCACCAATAAATTAGACACGTTCATAATTAAATCAAATTAAAATGTATTTGTATAAACACATTTCCTACACAGCAACTCCGTGTTTGTTCTGACTAAAAATCCCTGCAATTTTAAAAAAGGCGTTTTCACGTAAACAGTAAATTCATTAAGGAATAATTCAACAACAAAAATCACTTTGTACTTATAAATGCGACCCATACTGACATGTTCAGACAGAGGAAGATAATGCAGAAAAAGCAGTATCATTAATACATGAAATACAAAAAACATGATTGTGCAAATAAAAATAGTTTTAAGCTTTTAAAAATTTACAGTGAGAGTCTCTGGATCAGAGTAAGATGCATAAATCCAAAGAAAGCGTCACCTGGCCAGAAAAAGTACCCCGTTCTGCAGACCTGAATGAGCTGACTGCTTAATAACTAGTTATTATATGTATATATAATGTTGTGCAGGGCCATATAAAGCTTTGTATACAAGTAAAAAGATCTTCATTGATTCTGTTGTCACCAGGAAGCCTGTTCAGAGACATAAAGACAGGTGTAATGTGTTCACACTGGAATAATGTGAGCAGCTGTAGTGTGCGTACAGCACAAACTGGGAGGCCATCGCAGTAATTCAGCCTACTTGTAATAAATTAATACGTTTTATTTCAGTTAGATTTTGATTCAAACTGTTTAACTTTTTAAAAATGTTTCTCAAATGAAAAAAAAAAAAAGAGGCTAATTTTCTGATATAGTTTGCGTGACTTTTAAAAAAATTAAGATTAATGTCTATAATTATGCAAATGCAAAATTAGTTTTTACACCCCAGAGACAAAGTACTTAAAAGATAAGTATTTCTGTTTAATGGTTGTTTAATTGTAAGACGCTGTGCTGCATCCATACAGAGTTGAGATTACACGTTCACAGTGTCTGTACCTGTCACAGTTCTGATGGAGGTTTGACCCAAGGATGCAGACGTGATACAAGGAGCTTGCAAAAAAAAAAAAAAAAAAACAATAATTATTTTATTACAAAATAAAACAAAAAGCTGACAAGGTACAAACTTACCAGAACTGAACATTGGCACAAGGGATCACAGGGAATCACTGGGAGAACCGGCAGTGCTCAAGTGCAGAGTGAGGTGAAGCCGAGGAACTTAAAGAACCGGGTCTGATGAGAGAAGTGGCTGCAGCTGTGACGGGGGAGCAGGTGTAGATGGGCGTGGCAGGTTGACTGGGAGAGAAGTAGAAGATGGCACAAAGGAACACGGGAACAAAAACACAAGAGGGCAATACAGTACAACAGTAAACACAAAAACTGTCACAAAACAAGGGGAAGAAAACTGATTGTGACAATATCAGTGGAAGATAAGGAAATGTATAATTTGTTTTGTTTTTTCTTTTCATCTTTCGGCTGCTCCTTTCTTCAGGGGTCGCTGTAGTGAACTAAGTCGCACGAAGACTTGATAATGATTTTTACGCCAGATGTCCTTCCTGATGCAACCACAGACCACCGAGCTACCACAGCCCTCTGTGTGGAGCAGAGAGCTGCCATCCAGGGTGCCTGGGGGAGCAGATGGTGGGGGTTAAGGGCCCTGCTCAAGGGCCCAGAGTGGAGCAAATGAGGATGGAGGCAGGTGTGGGTGCTTCACCTGTCTCACCCGCATTTTGATGTTGTCGGTACTGGGAGTTGAACCAGTGACCTTCTGATCACAGGCCCGCCTTGTCTAACCTCTGCGCCACCACTCCCTAAAGAAATGGATGATTGTGAATCATCTAAAAAAAATTATGATAATTCATATTTGGTTTCAAAATGAGAGCTACAAAGACTAAAGAAAACGGGACCAAGGTATAAACCCTGAGGTACACCAACAACAACCACTATGTCAGAATTAAAGTCACCAACAGGCACAAAGAACTGCCTCGAATATATGTTTGAACCAGTTAATAACTGGACCAAAGAAGATGGCCTGGATCTCTAACCTGTCCAACAAAATGTCAAAATCATCTGAGTTGAAAGTGGTACAGAAATCCAGAAGTACAAGGATGAATCTTCTTTAGAATCAGTGTTTATGTGCAGGTCATTTACAAGTTTAATTTGTGCTCCTGTGCTGTGGTGACACCAAAAACCAGACTGATAAATATCAAAGACATTGTTAAGTTAATGGTCTACAATATGTAAACTACTTTTTCATGTATTTACAGTAAATGCATGAAATATATTTATAAATAAGGATCATGTTGGATCTAGTCTGCTTTTTGTTCTTAACTTTGGGGTTATAGGTAAAAACTTGAAACCATGCTTTGTAAAGTAAATCATAAACCTCCAGTAAATATCAGTTTAGAGCCTTTGTTTGATATAAACTGTTTAAACTTTATCTCATTCAGTCAAACCACAACAAGGAAGGAACAAAAAGCAAAGAGATGATTTACATCTGCCACACAGACACTCAAAATGTCTCATCACAACCACAAAGATTCCAAAGTGAATTATGATTCCCCTAAAAACAGCAGAGATTTTAAAGATTCGAAATGATAATATTTCCTCAAAAAACTGAAAATGATGCAAAACTGCAACAAACAACAAAAACCCTTAAAAACAACACAAGAGAACAAAAAAAGCATTCAAAGTGAAATCTGTGACTTGATATGTAGTTGTGACAGACTTAAATGTCTTAAAAACACTAAAAAAAAACAACGAGTGTCAAAATAAAAAGGTTAAAAAGATGCAACTCTGCAACATCAGAAATGTAAAATGATGCAAAAACAACAAAACAAAGACGATGAACACAATTTGACTGAAACAATCACAGAGACACACATCAACCATAAGGAATAATAACTCGTATTCCATCCAAGTGTCCAGCTTTGTGAAATATATGGAGTAGAGTAATAAAAACATGTCACAAAAATTTTATTTTACTAAACAGCAACACCCCAAAACACTTTGGAATTAAAAGAAACTTAACATTTTGACAGTGTATGATTAAACTAAAATAAAGAAAATGTTGTTTTCAGTTTTTGTTTTTTCAAAGTGTTAAATTGCAAGAAAACATTCTCTGAGCTTGTCCACTTTTTCCACTTCAAGCTCGGCTCCTTTGCCTAGGAACCTGAGGGTTCCTCTATACTGAAATCTCTGAGGTTGTTCCTGGGATTTGTTGAAGACACTTCCAGTTTGGCGTTCAGAAGCTCCTATGTGCACTGATGGACACTAAAACACCACTGAGACTCTCCACAACTTCTCCATTTCCTCTTTAAACCCTCAGCTTCACATACTCCTTCTTCTCGAGTTGTCTTGGATCGCAACTCCCACCATTTTCCTGTTGAGTAACTCAGCTGCTTATTATGTTTGCAGGTACATTCATTACATACATTATGAAATAATCTGGACACATTTGACACTGAAAGTTCTCACAGTTTTCAGGTAGTTCTTTAAAATACAGGCGAAAGAGAAATGGTACGAAAGTACACCCTTGTGGAACGCCCATTTTACTAATTTGATGTGTTGATTTCGTCCCATTACCATTGACTCTTAATTTTCCATTTTTTTATTTTCATGAACTGTACCAGTTAGGTTGGCACGGTTGCACAGTTGGTAGAGCTGCCGCCTCTCAGCGAGAAGGTCAAATCCCGTCCGGGGCCTTTCTGGGTGGAGTTTGCATGTTCTCTCTGTGCATGTGTGGGTTTTTTCTGGGTTCTCCTGTTTTCTCCCACAGACAGAAAACATGCATGTTAGACTTACTGGTAACTCTAAATTGCCCCTAGGTGGGAATAGTTGTCTTGTGTGTCTCTGTGTCCCTGTGATGGACTGGAGACCTGTCCAGAGTGTCCCCCACCTATTGCAAGGTGACTGCTGGATATGGACACCAGTGACCCAAAAAGGAAGAAGCTGGTAAAGATAACGGCTGGATGTACAAGAGGTTTTTTTGAATAGCTTTTTTTCTGTTTGTTTTTACTTTTTAAGTTTACATAGAAGCATCTTTTTATGGCATTTTACAGCATTATAAGACTGTAATTGCACTGTGGATGTAAAATGAACAAAAATAAAATAGAGCTGAAAAGCATAAAACCGTTTTCTACAAATATCTCTAGAAACATATGCAAATCAGCAAGCAAATTTCTGCTGACTAATAAAAAGGCAGGAGTTTGTTTTTGTTGGTTTTTTTACCTTCCTCAAGAACCTGTGGCCAAAGTTTATTTTGAAGCCTTTGATTCTAAAAAATTGGATCTGATCTGGACATGCTTTAATTCACTCATCAGGACTGCATATAATAACAATGTCAATAAAACACACAATAGTCGGCCCCTCCATTCAGCGTGTAATGGATAATAAGTGTCCATCCAGCGCTGACAGCTTTCAGAGTCCCTGATGCTCAAGTGTCTGGAAGCCTTTCTTCTTTGATTTGATGGCGCGGCTCTTTACAGCCCACTCCACGTCGGCCTATCTGCCATATGGTGCGCTGCTGCACGAAAAGGAGCAACGCTCACACACAGTTTATCTGAGGTGTTGGGGATTGTTCCAGTGGGTGTTAAGAAATATCCCTAAATAATTAAACCTTATTTAGGATTGATGGGGCAGATAGAAAGTTTGCAAATAAAATGCTCAAAATTATTACCAGCTTTATTGATAACTCAGATTCCTATGCAACCCAGTTTTTAAAGACATAATTAGATCAAAAGTGATTTTGAATGTACTGAAAGTTTCTGTAAGGAAGCAGAAAACAGTGCAGGTGGGACGGAGAGGAAAAATTAAAAACATTTGAAACTTTCCCACTGACTCTGTTGCTCTCTCACATGATAGTCCTCATAGCAAGTCATGATGCCATAAGGACACAATTTAGGGGGAAATATGTTTTATATGTTTGTTTACTTCAAAATAAACAAAGAAATTTATTAATGAACTTGTAAGCTGTGCTATGTAAGGTAGATTACAACTATAATCCCTGGCGTATTGATAATGTGACACTTTAAGAAAAAGAATCAACTAAAGTATAACATTTAGAGACATGTAAAGTAAATACATAAATACAGTATTCTCTAAAATATTTTAGCTAAGTCAAATGCGACATAACTGTACTGTATTGTACAACTACAACAAAGTGGAGCGAACTGATCCAGCGTGAAGACAAACATTTATTTTAAACTGAAGACCCTTGAAGGAATGCATATCACCCACGGCCTTTCTTGCCAGTTTTAGACTGAAATCATCCTGAGTTGAGAAACGATGGGTCAAACCTTGCAAATAACATTATGAGCAATTTCACAGGCTGTCATGCTTAGAGTATGACTCTCAGCTACTACCACGTCCAATTTTAGCTCAGTATGTGTGAAAATGACTTTGAGGTTGGCTAAAGTCCGTTATCTGTGGCAGACTTCAGCAGGTGATCAGAAGTAGATGTTCATCAGTAATTACCAAGAGTTTTCATAAATCCATCCAGTGGTTCATGAGATATTTTGCTAACAGACAAACGGGGTTGACTCCAATAGTTAATATCGCACACCAGGGGCAATTCTAGAGTCTGACCTTTAGGGGGGCTTAGCTCCCAGTGCTGACAACGGTCGGCTAATGGCTTGAACAAGGTAGTGGCCATTGGTGTCAGAAGCATGTGTGATGTGTGGGGTGTGGGGGACACATTGGGGTGGGGTGTCTGGGGGTCCTCCCCGAAAACATTTTGAATAAAGTAAATGCCATTTCCTGCATTCTGGTGTATTTTAATGGGTTGTTAAACATCTAGTTTTACCTACACTAGTAAACACTTGATTCGATAACTATTTTAGAGAGCTCAGCACAACAAGAAGCCTGACCAACAGCTCTCCTTGTGTTACTAGAGCATGCTCTATTCACATGCACTAACGTAAAGCTAAGCTATGTAAGATGCTACAGTCGTAGCACTTCACTTTACAACCTATTTAAGACTTTGTACAAATTCAGTTTAGTGTTAACTGATCATAACAAATACTAAACTTATGCAACCAGAAGTTAACATATATCTACATGCAAACACACAAAACAAAGTACAACTAGCTTTAAGCATTAACCTTTAATTTAACCATTAAGCTTACAATGTAATTATGACAGAAAACTGAAAAATTACTTGCAGTTACCTTCGTACAGACAAACATGTGGTACTTCCTGTTTATCACTGTTGTATTCAGCTGCTCATGAGGCCGCTCGTCTGCCTTTACTCACCTTTTACATTTTTCCAAACTTCGTTTAGTTTGTGAAATGGAATAAACTGTATTCCAATTTTTAAAAGCTCAGGGTAACACGTGTTTGAATTACGTTTCCCACAAATAACGTTGAATCATTTTTCTGATGATTTTTAACAAAATCCCTCTGACCGCAAAGTCTCCATAAAGCAAAACCCGACAATGTTGTCAGAGGAAAAGGGGGTGGAGCTCCTACAGTAAGGGGCGTTTACCTTCGAGCCAAATTGAAGTCGCCGATTGGTCAATTGCTCACGAAACTACTGGACTGATAGACAGGTGGCGTCGAGGATCTGACTAGTGACACAAAAAATAATCAAAGATTTTACTGGCCCGTTTGAGTATCATCATTTATTTCATCTTTATAAATCTATTCAATATTTTTGGTGAATCTATGGTTTGAGAAAAATTGTAATGATGGTTTCTTTTATTTTTCAGGGATGCTAAGTTAAAATTTAGGGGTGCTTAAGCACCCCCCAAACTGAAGCTAAAATTGTCACTGTCGCACACAATGAGTAGGACTTGGTATGTGTTGGGTAATAAGAAGCTGTGAGGTGTAGATAAAGTGATATAATTTTTTTTTTTTTTATTACAACGATGCATAAACCAAAATGCAAAACATCTATAAGAGGAACTAAGTACAAATTCAATTAAACTGTAAAGAACTATCTTCTTTAGTTTTTGTTGCTTTGTGTCTCCCAGTGTATCAAGAACAGGTCTGGATGGTTCAAACATCTATGACATCAGAGGGTCTCATGATTTGGTTATTATATATTTTAAAGGAAACCATAAAAACAGTCTAAACACAAACAATGACTAAATCTTAGGTAGCTATCTGCTAATGCTGCACAATTAGGAGAAACATAAACATTTTACACTTGCTGTTTTAAAAAAGCAGAAGATGAGACTTAAGAGGCCTGATTCAATTAGGAACATCAAAGGTGACGCTTGTGATCAGTGGTGCAGGTCAGGACCACGTCTCGCCCACATCACAAGCTAAAATACAGCAGGGGTCACCACATGGTGGAACGAGGTCCAGATCTGGACCAGAATTGGTTAAGAACTAAACTGTTATGATTCCTTTAAATTATACGTACACATCTTCACTTGTTTTCCTGTATTTATACTAATTTATTGTTATGCAGAGCAGCTTTTCATGCATTTACAGTACAGTATTTCCTTTTACTGGTGCATCTTTTCCACAGTTCATAGTAAATTTCCATTGGTAATTTATTCTATGAAGAGAAGCTTTATGAACATTTACAGTACAGTAGTCCCTCGTTTATCACGGGATTTGAACTACAACCCCCGCGATAAGTGAAAAACCGCGAAGTAGGGATACAAATAGTAGTAGTAGTAAGTAGTAGTTTATCTTCGTATTTATATTTATTTATTAAGGCTTTATAAACCCTGCCCACAATTTAGCAATATTATAAACAATGCTTCTAAACTCTGAACGCTCTAAAAGAGCACAGCATGACATGGTTTCCGTTCTCTGCACACCCACTTCTCTGCTGCGATCACACTCATCGCCTCCCAATCTCCCTCCTTCTGTGTAATTGAAAAATTTAAATTTAAATACTGTACTGTATTTTAAATAAACAACTGGATTGTTCATTTAAAATACTACAGTATTTCAATCTAAATTGTAGAGAAGTGCAGCAGGACTGAAAAGGTTAACTCTTTACGCAGCAGCAGCACGGAGCAGAAATGTACTTCTTGATCAATTACACTGCAACAGCTGAACATAGAAGTTCTAAAATAATTTAAAATAACTTTTAACACTTTTATAGTTTGTGCTTACGACAATTTTATGATGTGACATACTTTGAAATTTTAAATTGGAAGACAAAAGTCGATCGGTGCATCTGGACAGCAAACCCAGCGCGAAGGAGAAATGTGGGCGTGGCAGAGAGCGGAGATCATGACACGCTGCCGGACGGAGCTTCTCCCTGCACCTAATTATTTAGCAGGTGCTAAACCATTTAAAATAATTTATTTTAAATAAACAATCTATGCTGCTCATGCAGCTCATCCATCAATCATCCAATCGTGTGTCATGTCCAGTCTTACTTTGAAAAACTGCAAAAGAGCGAGTCCACCGCAAAGTAGTGAGGGACTACTGTAACTACTCTGAGGTGGAGTAACTTTAAAATATATATATGGTAATTAGGTAGTGGAGGTTTTTGCACACATTTGCTAAAATGTATTTCAAGGGGCATAGCTTTTCTAACATTTACGGTAACCCCCACATCTGGCCTGCGGTTTCTTTCTGCAGAGAGAAGCTGCCTGCCCACAGAGAGGTGCAGCAGGCCTAAAACGACAATATGACGAGTGAAGAAATCTATGGGTGCCACTACAAAATAATTTAA
>NC_056501.1:26841146-26884630 GCF_014905685.2 Nematolebias whitei | reverse complement strand
CCTTGCAAAAGTATTGGGCCCCCTTGAACTTTTCAACCTTTTGCCACATTTCAGGCTTCAAACATAAATATATAAAATGTTAATTTTTTGTCAAGAATCAACAACAAGTGGGACACAATCATGAAGTGGAATGAAATTTATTGGATGTGTCAAACTTTTTTAATAAATAAAAAACTGAAAAGTGGGGCGTGCAATATTATTCGGCCCCTTGCGTTAATACTTTGTAGCGCCGCCTTTTGCTGCAGTTCCAGCTGCAAGTCTCTTGGGGTTTGTCTCTATCAGTTTTGAACATGGAGAGACTGAAATTCTTGCCCATTCTTTCTTGCAAAACAGCTCGAGCTCAGTGAGGTTGGATGGAGAGCGTTTGTGAACAGCAGTCTTCAGCTCTTTCCTCAGATTCTCGATTGGATTCAGGTCTGGACTTTGACTTGGCCATTCCAACACCTGGATACGTTTATTTGTGAACCATTCCATTGTAGATTTGGCTTTATGTTTTGATCATTGTCTTGTTGGAAGATAAATCTCCGTCCCAGTCTCAGGTCTCTTGCAGACTAAAACAGGCTTTCTTCCAGAATGGTCCTGTATTCGGCCCCATCCATCTTCCCATCAATTCTGACCATCTTCCCTGTCCCTGCTGATGAAAAGCAGGTCCAAACCACGATGCTGCCACCACCATGTTTGACAGTGGGGATGATGTGTTCAGGGTGATGAGCTGTGCTGCTTTTACTCCAAACATATCGTTTTGCACTGTGGCCAAACTGTTTGATTTTGGTTTCTTCTGACCAGAGCACCTTCTTCCACATGTTTGGTGTGTCTCCCAGGTGCTTGTGACAAACTTTAAACAACACTTTTTATGGATATCTTTGAGAAATGGCTTTCTTCTTGCCACTCTTCCATAAATACCAGATTTGTACAGTGTACGACTGATTGTTGTCCTATGGACAGACTCTCCCACCTCAGCTGTAGATCTCTGCAGTTCATCCAGAGTGATCATGGGCCTCTTGGCTGCATCTCTGATCAGTCTTCTCCTTGTTCCAGATGAAAGTTTAGAGGGACGGCCGGGTCTTGGTAGATTTGAAGGGTCTGATACTCCTTCCATTTCAATATGATTGCTTGCACAGTGCTCCTTGGGATGTTTAAAGCTTGGGAAATCTTTTTGTATCCAAATCTGGCTTTAAACTTCTCCACAACAGTATCTCGGACCTGCCTGGTGTGTTCCTTGGTCTTCATGATGCTCTCTGCGCTTTGAACAGAACCCTGAGACTATCACAGAGCAGGTGCATTTATACGGAGACTTGATTACACACAGGTGGATTCTATTTATCATCATCAGTCATTTGGGACAACATTGGATCATTCATAGATCCTCACTGAACTTCTGGAGTGAGTTTGCTGCACTGAAAGTAAAGGGGCCGAATAATATTGCACGCCCCACTTTTCCTTGCGGTATTTTAATTGTATACCGATGCCCTGCAAAGACGCAGGTTCAGATATCTCCATGTTTCCGTCCACCTCATAGAACCAAATATCAATCATGGCTGAAATGAGCGGCTTGAGCACTGAAAAGCTCCTTCAACTGAAGCTGGAGACTGAGCCAGCACGTAATGTCTCTCTACGTACACTGTCCTGTTCCAAGTTCATCAATTAGCCCTCTGCCACAGATAGCATTAACTTAATGAACCGTTTCTGTAACGAGAATATTACTTCCCTTCTCCCAAATTAATGAGGCCACTAATTGTTCTAATTTGTGCATGAAACCCGGGCATTAAGCTGACTGGAACCACCTCCGTAGCTTCGGGTGTGAGAGGATAATTACAGACTGTTGACTGCTTCCAACATCAAGAGCTTCTCTGTTCCCGGAGAACGATTGTGTAAAAGGCAAAATCAAGTCTTTTGTGAGGAAATTAAATCGGCTTTAATTAAGACACGCGACAGAATGATGGCTGATGAGGAGAAGTCGCCTACGTGCGTCAGAGTGGAGTTACTCTAAAACTTTAGATCGTTACTGAGCCAACGTGAGGGGAGCCGACAGACTTTAAATGTGTGACCTGAAATCATATTCGTCATTTTAGTTTATTATTCTTGTCATCTGCTGTCATGGGCCATCATGTAATTGTCTGCATGTGTGTCTGTTGTCAAGATTTTTCCCGAGTCACTTGAGAAATTTTAATAAAACTCCCAGGAATTATTAATTGGATATACGTCTACAGATGATTCATTTTTGGACTCAACCTAATGCAAGATGGCCGCTGCACCTTATCGGCCTTAGCAAACACAAGAAAGGCTATAACGAAGTTAATTTTAAATACATAAAGCTAAAGTTTGGTGTGGTAGTAGCTGAGAGTCTTCCACAGCTTCAACTCTGAAAGCTAAACGTTCACACAAAATTTTGGTTTGAAACGTTGGCATTACCGATTCGGGTCAGCCCTTTTTGTCTGTTAGCAAAATATCTCATGACCTAATAGGCAGAGTTTAATGAAACTCTCAGAAAGTAAACGCAAGATGCTCAGCTGCAACTGAAGACGTTTTTGAGTCAACCCAAGTCAAAGTGGCTGCCACAGTTAACAGACCTTAGCAAATACAAAAACAACAACAACTCAGTCATTTTTAACAATGTAGAGCAAAGACGTGATGTGACAGTAGCTGAGAGTTGTCCCCAATATATACTATGAGTGCTGACAGCTCAGATGAGGAACTCATTTAAAACTTTGGCATGCAATGTGGTGGGTGATATGCATTACTTCGAGGAATGTTAAGCCATTTTTAGTTGAATCAGTCTATAAAGTAAAGTCAGTGAAGCATGTTGATGAGTTAGTCCCTATATTTCCCAGTTTTTAACTTTGTAAATCATGTGAAACAAACTGATTCGTAATGTTTTGAGAAAAAGTACAGTCATTAGTGCTGTCGTCTGACCTAAAGAGGCAGTGATGAATGGTGGTTGACTTTTTCTTAAGACTATTCCCTGAAGTCTTCATGCTCTTCCAGGCTGCCAAATTGAAATGTTCTTTACAGCTTTCAAGATAAATTAGTCACCTTTAGGCTTACATTAGCCTGTAACGAAAGCCATAATTGGATAGTTGTTGGAGGCGATGTGGAGAAGTAAGAAAAACAAAACAAAGACTGAACGTTTCAAACAAGCCTCAAAGATCGTGTTGAATTAATTAGATGCTGCTCGGGGCCACTGCGGGTCCTTTGGGGACGTAACTGAGAGGGTTTGAACGCGTCTCCTGAGAAATATAAACAATCGCACAGCTACATACTGTAATTAGATTTCGTCTCTAAATCTCCAGTCCAATAACACGTGAACACGTACAAAACGTTTGCCGTGTTCCGATCCGACGGTCAGCTCAGGTGGTTGAGCAGCAGCCACTGAACCCTGTTTCACTGCTGGTGTTGGATGATTATTAAGGTCCGAATACCATTTGAGAAGAGAAGTGATGGGACTCATGCCAGGGACGATCACAGACGTCCTGGGGCAGCCGCAGCCATTGATGCTTCTCCAGTTGCCAAGTTGGTGACACGTTGCGTAGCGGCTGGCAGTAAATGGAGTTGTGAAACCTGCAGAGGCAATTTGAGCGATGGAGATGGTTTGTTTTGTTGGACTAACCTTCGCAGAAGAGCAGCCGTCAGTGCAGTCGACCATCGTTCAGAGCAGATATCACTTGTGTGGATTCTTATCATTCTTCACTATTGAGATCCATTTTTCTTCCGTACATTTCTTAGCATGTAACCCAGGCCACAGATTTTGTGCTATTTCATCAGTTCATATACAGTAGTCCCTCGATTATCATGGGGGTTAGGTTCAGGTTAGGTGTGGAGAAGGGAGCAGCAAAGCTGAACAGATATGGGACTGATTCTACAAAATGAAACAGGAAGCACAGAAGAAGTAAACGAGAAACCCAAAATAAAATCTCAACTCCAACCGGTTAACTGTGACTGGCTCCTGGGTAGTCTGTCTGAAGCAACGTGACAGAGAAATTTTCAAACGTCCAGTTTTTCCACAAATTTTTTAGTAGTTTGTCTGCGAGAGCGTGTACTGGAAATTTTACTTTATTCATATTTGTTTATAAAAACACTTTAGTCACATTGTTATGTCTTTAACCTAATATTTGGTTATATAAACAAAATTGAATTTATCTGGTTGCAGTATATATTACAGCCAAGAATGTACGGGGATGTACCTGGTACTTACTGTGTACTTAAAACACTTGTTCCTGGATACGTACATGGCCCTTACAGGGTGTGTATCTGGCACATTTTATGAAGGTACCAAATACTTTCAGGGTATGGACATTACCAGTCGAGTACTAAGCTAGTACATGTTACTTATAGTGTGCTATTGGAAATGCAATCAATACTTACCAGGTAAGTAACATGTATGTAACAATTTACTACCCAGTACATATCAGGTAAGTACTAAGTACTTACCAGATAAGTACAGTACAGTGTATATAACAGGCACATACTCCATTGGTACCTGATACTTGCATGGTATGAACCTGGTACTTACACAAAACATTTTCAGTACTTCCAGGTACTAACCAAGTTTCTAAAACGAATATAGCTAGTAAGTACAAATTAATTATACAACATGTAACAGATACATTCCATGTTAATACCAGGAACTTACAGGGCATGTATTGGGTACTGACTCCATACATAGTACATACCAGGTATGTTCATAGTAGGTACCTGTAAGTCCCAGGTACTTACGGGTCATGTTACCAGGTAAGTGCTGTGTGTGTACTGGGCTGGAATATACAATTGATTTAGTCAATAAAAATCCCTTGCAAACAGATCAGTGATCTCAATGGGATTTGCCTGGTGAAATAAAGATTAATAGGTAAATAATAATAAATAATAAATGTACACAATAATTAAAAAAATTTTTGTTGTTCTTTCTTGTTTTTTCTTTTCATCCATTACCGGTTATTCCATGTTCTGAATGCATTTTGTAAATATCTTGCCCATTTCAGTTTTTTGTCCCCTGTTCGTAGCCTTAACTGTAGTCCCTCGCCACCTCGCGGTTCGACTTTCGTGGACTTGCTTTCGTGGTTTTTCAACAATTGTCAACTTTAATATTACTCACGTGATTAGAACGGTACAAATAAAAAGTAAACGGAAAAAAAAATACTTTGGACAGGTGCCACCATTTTGTAGTTTTCTTTCAATAAGCCTATACTGTATCGCCAGTCCAAAAGAACTACATTACCCAGAAGCCAACAGTGCTTCCGGCTGCTGCTTTCTGCTGAAATGGAGGGAAAGCCTTGATCCGGTCCGAACCTGACTAAAAAGTTCAGTCCTTATTCACAGTGACTTGGGTGCTCAGCGGATGCAGAGAGAAGATCAGAACCGGACCAGAACCGGACCAGAACCGGACCAGAACTACTTCCAGCCTCTGAGTGCTGCTTGCTGACCCATGAAGTCTCTCGAGCGGGGAGGCGTTGCTTGGAAGTCCGGTGCCTTCTCCGGAGCTCACCCGGACTTTTTTTCATCCAGATTCCTCTGGATTATTTGGACTCGATCGGGACCATTGTGTGGTTTTGTGCTGGCTCTATGAAGCTCCAGTTCTCTCCAAAAGGGTCTGGTGCTCAACGGCTGCAGAGAGCCGACCAGAACCGCACAAGAACCGGACCAAGGCTGGAGAGTTCCTCATATAAAATTTTGCAGTAGCTACTGTACAGTACACCTGTTGTTAAAATGACGTAGGTTTAAGAGTTTAGAACATTGCAAGAGTGTGGGAAGGGTTTTATAAAGCCTTAAAATATATAAATATTAAAATAAATCCTACTTTATGGTTTTTCACTTATTGTGGGGGTGTCTGGAACGTAACTCCTGCACTACTGTATCTCGCACCCAGAGTTGAGCCAATTGTTGTTTACCGGTCTCACCTCATACTGTAAAGCTATCAGTTCCACCTCCCCTCTGAAACCCCACCCGCCGTGTCTTTCAGGGGGCCAGTTGACCTCAGAAATGTTCATCACACCTCCTCGGCCTCTGCTGCCACTCCCCCACTTCACACCCAGCACCAGATGGGAAGTGTAGCTGCAGTTGTGTGTGTGTTTCAGTGCATGCAGGGTTACAGGCTGTTGCGCTGGCAGTGGTGCTGAAGGAATGAAATATTCATGCAGCCAAAAAGAAAGAAAGAAAGAAAGAAAGAACCCTGAAAGAACACCCCAGGAGAAGAACGTGCCGATTTATTCAATAAGAGCAGACCTCATTAAACTGCTGGCGACCAGGCAGGTCACGGTGATTTCCATTGACAGAGCTCGACCCCGACACTTGAAAAGACGGAGGGAGGGGTTGGAGTTGTGAATATAAAACAAGTCACCAACATCAGTCTTTGGAAACAGTTCGGTTCTCCCAGCGGGACGGGTCTGAGCTGGTGCTGAGGTTTGCTCCTCTGCAGTGGCTGACGCCCTAATGAGTGATTAGCGGCGCGGTGTCACAGCTCGGTGGCAGCATATGGGAGACGTGGGTGACTCTGTCTGCAGCAGAGGACTGCGTGAGGGGCCAGGGGACACCAGCTGATAGGCACCGGCCCCACAGTCTCAGGACCAAAACTTAAATTTGTAGCCTCGTTTATCACCACACTGAAATCTTCATTTCGGCCCCCCAACAACAAGCCGGGGGACAAATCATGTCTTTTTGATAATGGCATGTTGTCAAACGATTCATAAATGATTCTGAGACGTCTTATCGGTTATCAGAGACAGGTGTGTCTCCACCCGCTCTCCCACCTGTTCTTTTATTATTCTTCTGCAAATATTCAGGAAAACATTGGCCGTCTTTTACCGTTTGTTTGAGGACAAACTCAGCTTTATTTCTCCGCTGCCACTCAGTCAGACCTCATAGAGACAATTAGGAAATCAGCTCTGCTGCTGAGAAAGAGGCACAAATTTGTTTTCCACGTTATGGCAGTTTAAGATAATGATGATGTGCTCACAAATACCTGCTTTATTGAGGCCAGCTGCCAAAAGGATGGAAATAATGCTTTTGCCTGTTTTGCCGTGAGTGTGCATATGTCTGTTAGTAAAATATCTAAAAAGCTAGAGGTCTGATTGTAATAAAACTTTTAGCAATTAATCATTAAATGTACATCTATAACTGATTAACATTTGGAGTCAACTCAATTCAAAATGGCTGCCAAAGTCACGTTATTTTGGAAAACACAAAAATGGTTATAACACAGTAAATGTTGCAGACACTGAACTAAAATTGATTGTGGTAGTAGCTGAGAGTCGCCTTAAACATGTAATCGAGAACTAACTGATGGAGTTGAGTCTTTGTTTAAAATATTGGCAATAACAGTTGAAGTAATTTGTCCGTCTGTTAACAAAATATCTCCTGAACCGCTGAACAGATTTTAATGAAACTTTCAGAAAGTAATCACTGGATATTACTCTACAACTGGTTAACATGTGGAGTCAACCTATTTAAAAATGGCCACTATAGCTGATCAAATTGAGTCAACACAAAAGTAGCCATAACCCAATTAGTTTTACAGATATTGAGCTAAAATTTGGTGTGGTAGTAGCTGAGAATGACCCTCAACACAAACTCAATCAGTTCTCATCTTAGGCTGAAATGGAAGGCAGCAGGTCATGTGCATTCCTTTACGAAATACATTTTCAGACTAAATAAGAACTTTTGCACATGCAGCTTAACTAAACCTGCATACGTCTGGTCCTGAGTGTTTCATGTTTCACCTGGAACTTAATAAATCAAGAAGCAACAGCAGAACATTTGAGCTTAAAACTTGTTGCAACATATGTTTTAGAACTTGTTTATCCATCAGACCAGTCTGCCATTGTCTTTCTGCTTTGTGTTTGTCAAACCTGCACGCTTCTAAATGATTAATCCAGCAGCTCCCCTCTGGGTGTGGATCAAAACGGGGTCGTGATTGAGTTACAAACACACAACAGGCGAGAAAAAGTGGAGCTTTGTGTGATTGTTGTTTGACAGCAGGGTCAGAGGCTGCGGGGGCTGTCGCTGGGGGGGAGTGACAGCAAGGTGACTGGGAGGAGAGGCTCTATAAATGGCTGCTGCTGAGCACAACCAGCTCCAGAGAGGGACGAGCTGAGACATTTGTCCACAGCATGGCCGCGAAGACGGAGCCTGCAGGCTGGCCCGAGTACCCGGAGGACTTCCTGCTGCAGCAGAGAAACTTCAGCTCCACCACTTGGGTTTCCTCTGACTCAGTCCGCACGTTTCCCAGGAGGGAAGCAGAGGCCGAGGGGACAACAGGGAGTGGACTGTCCCCGGCGTCCGTCCGTCAGACAGGTGACGGAGGCCCGCAGAGACACCGGCGCGTGGCGGCCAATGCCCGGGAGAGGAGGAGGATGCACGGCCTGAACAAGGCCTTCGACGAGCTGAGGAGCGTCATCCCGTCCCTGGAGAACGAGAAGAAGCTGTCCAAGTACGACACCCTGCAGATGGCGCAGATCTACATCACGGAGCTGTCCGAGCTGCTGGCCGGGGTGGTGGAGCAGGAGTGCCGGGGGCCGCACTCCGATAGTAGGACCCCCAGGAGGAACCTGATCCACTCCCTCCGGTCTCCAGAGAGCCCCACCCTGCAGCAGCAGCAGAGAGAGCCTCCTGCTCCTCCCATCAATCACATGTTTATCCTCAGACCTCCACCTGAACCAAACCCACCGGGGGCCTCGTCCTCTCGCAGCAGCGACGGAGAGTCCTCCTCTCCCAGCGACACAGAGGACAGTCAGATGGGGACGCAGTGACAGATTTATGAGACAGGGAGGGGGACGTTTTCTCTCAGAGGTCCTGATGATCCCTCCTCAGAAGAACCTCAGCAGGCCTTCAAATGCACTTTAAACTCCCGAGAGAGATTTTCTGCGTCATTAGCTGGACTTTACATTTTATTTCTAATTAAAACTTGTATTTTTCTATTTATGCATAGAGCTAAATGATATTTTATGAGAAATGTTTTTGCTACAATAAAGATGAAAGCATAAGGTTGCATATTTATTTTAGTCTATTCATTCCGAAGCAAATTTATTATTAATTGTCTTATTTATGATCAAGTATAGGTATAAAATTAAAAATAAAATAGCTCCTGCCTTCTTTCATTTTCAAGTTTTAAACTGAAACAAAATGTGTGGATAAATTAGGACCTAGTAGCACTCAGAGTATACGTTAGAGATGACTCTCAGCTAATACCACGTCAAACTTTAGCTCAGTATTTATAATAATGACTGAGTTATTACTGTTTTTGTGTTGACTAAGCGAAATTAGCTGTGGCGGCCATTTTAAATATGATTGACTCCAAAAGCTTATCAGTTGTAGATCTATATCCATTAATTATCTCCTGAGCTTTTTATTAAAATTCCTCTGGTGGTTCATGAGATATTTTGTTAACAGACAGACAAAGTTGAATCTGAAAGTTAATGGCAAGGTTTTAAGTAACTATATTACATAATCTGCAGTGCTCAGAGTATATCTTGGGAACAATGCTCAGCTACTACCACACAAAGGATTAACTCAATATTTTTAAGTTTGACTGAGTTACAGCCATTTTTGTGTTTGTTAAGGTTGATTAGCTGTGGCTGTCATCTTCAACTTTGTTGGCTTCAAAAGTTTACTAGTTGTAGATGTTCATCCTCGGATTACGTCCTGAGAGTTTCAAGGAAATGTGTCCACTTGTTAATTAGATATTTTGCTAACAGACACACATACACACAGACGTTAGTAAAGACACCATTATCATGGCCATTAATGCAGGTTCAAATGTACGATTTGGGTGTCGATGCTCAGTCACCCTGAACATTCGGGGAACGTTCTTGGATCTATAAAGAGCTAAAACAGCACAAAGTGTGAGGAAGTAGTTAAACTGCCAAAACATTCATAAAAATAAAAAAGCAGGAAGCCAAAAGTGTGAATGCACACAATACATTTTCTCTCTGCTGTAGCAGTTTTCACAAAATTAAAAATCTGTCAAAACTCACATGCAAATCCCTCTCCTTTCCCTCCCTGCTGTACTGATGCACTCTGCACAGCAGCGAAGAGCATGGAAGCAAACGTCCTCGCTGCTGCAGCCATCTTTACAAGTGAAAAAAGGAAAACGCCTCGGAAACAGTTTCCAGACAAAACAAACAAACATCTGTGAGCGCAGGATGCTGACAGCGTGCTCCCGGTTAGAGGCCCCTGACGGCAGCAGAAGAAACTAATTATGCCACATGACAGTTCATCATGGCTGAAAACGCTCCCTGCAGTCCCCCCGTTAACTAACGGCCTACTGGAGGGGCGTGGGGCTGCCTGCTCGGGGGGGTAGAGGGGGCTGGAACTTTGCCAGGTCCTTGGAAATTATTTCAGCCAGCCTGTGTTTGAAACTGCCGGGGGCCTCCGTGGGGACGGCTTGGGCGGAGCAGCTGACGGCGTCCTCCGTCTCCTTCGCTTCGTCCACTGCATGGGTGTTGTACCCCGGGTGGATGAAGTCCAGGTTCGGGGGGTCGGTGAACCTGATGGGAGGGGGCGTGGCTCTCCTCAGGTTGTAATAAATGCTGTCCTCAGTGTCGTCTCCCCAGTTCATGGCCTCCAGGGAGAGACAGCACTCTTCCTCGTCCTCGCCTTCCTCCCCCACTTCCCCCACCTCCTCCTTGCTGCTGGACAGATAAGGTTTGACGAGACCCAGATGCTTCATACAGTCCCCAGAGGAGGGGGCGCACATTATGTAGTGTTCGTCAGCAGATCTGTTGTTTGTGTCTCTGATGTCAGGAAATGATTGGCTGCGGTCGCTCGCCTCCTTGTCCAACAAACACTGATCGGCTATGGCCTGGAAGATCTGTGGACCATGCTGGGTCTGGAAGATGAACACGCCTTCTCCCGAGTCACAGCGTCGACCTGCTTCGATGCTGAACCCCCCCTGCAATCACAGCCACACTCCTTTACAACAGTCAATCTGCATTTTTTAAACTGATTTACATTTTAAAGTTCAGATCATTTGAAGTGGGGTACTTCAGACATGCCTCAGTTTTGGTGTTTAATTCTGACCAGACTGATGAGCTAATGGCTAGTCTGAGCCGAGACAAAAGCAGAATGACTCACTGCCGCCATTTAAAACAGCTGCCATCTCAGAGAACTCACAACAGTTCACGAAAATACTGTTTTAAAAACATTTTTGTTGCTCTCAGTTCTGCATTAAGTATATATTAACACAAAACTAGAGTTTATTAACATAGAACATGAGTTTATTAACATAGAACATAAGTTTATTAACATAAAACTAGAGTTTATTAAAATAGAACATGAGTTTATTAACACAAAACTAGAATTTATTAACATAGAACATGAGTTTATTAACATAAAATTAGAGTTTATTAACATAAAACTAGAGTTTATTAAAATAGAACATGAGTTTATTAACACAAAACTAGAATTTATTAACATAGAACATGAGTTTATAAACACAAAACAAGAGTTTATTGACATAGAACATGAGTTTATTAACATAAAATTAGAGTTTATCAACATAGAACTAGCGTTTATTAACACAAAACTAGAGTTTATCAACATACACAGGTGTCAAACTCCAGGCTTCGAGTGCCGGAGTCCTGCAACTTTTAGATGTGTCTCTGATACCACACAGCTGAATCAAATAAGGAGGTCATTAGCAGGATTTTGGAGAACTTGACTGCACTGAGAAGCTAATTCAGTCATATGATTCAGATGTGTGGCATCAGAGACACATTTAAAAGTTGCAGGACTCCGGCCCTCGAGGCCTGGAGTTTGACACCCCCGACATAGAACATGAGTTTATTAACATAAAACTAGAGTTTATTAACTTAGAACATGAGTTTATTAACTTAGAACATGAGTTTATTAACATAAAACTAGAGTTTATTACCAAAGAACATGAGTTTATTAACAAAACTAGTTTATTAACATAAAACTAGTTTATTAACATAAAACATGAGTTTACTAAAACTATAGTTTACTAACACAGAACATGAGTTTATTAACATAGAACATGAGTTTATTAACAAAAACTAGAGTTTGCTAACATAAATTAGAGTTTATTAACATAGAACTAGAGTTTATTAACATATAACTACAGTTTATTAACATATAACTAGAGTTTATTAACATAGAACTAGAGTCTATTAACATAGAACTAGAGTTTATTAACATAGAACTAGAGTTTATTAACATAGAACATGAGTTTATTAACATAGAACATGCGTTTATTAACATAGAACATAAGTTTATTAACATAGAACTAGAGTTTATTAACATAGAACTAGTGTTTATTAACATAGAACATGAGTTTATTAGCATAGAACATAAGTTTATTAACATAGAACATGAGTTTATTAACATAGACCTCAAATAGGGTTTGCACCTCCAAGTGCAAACAGTAGCAGCTGGCTGTAAGACTTATAGTGAGACCTGGAATATAATTTTAATCCAGAATAAACATGTAAAAACATGGACAGGTGAAGACAATGAAGGAGCTGTAATGGCATGCTGTGCAATGTAAAAAATAAAAAAGGAGAAAAAGTAAAGATAGGAAAGGTTTTTGGTGAAATGTGGGGAAACCCCTCATTTGAGCGTTTTAGTTCAGATTTAGCTCACAGACAAAACATCATTCACAGTTTGAGTGAGACACAAAAAGACTCAACTAGTGTTCTGATGTATTTTATTCCAAAGTTCATGCTCAATAATCCAGGTAAAAAGCCAACAAAGTTCAGTCAGGTCATCTGGATGGTTTCTTTTTTTCCTTTTTTTTGCTGAGATCTTTTGTCCTTCATCCAAAGGACTTCTTCAATCTGAGGAGCCACCAAACAAACTGATTCCCACAAACAACTCACTCCCATAGTGGAAAAGAGAGGGAGAGGGTGGGCCCCAGAGGCCATCTTAGCACCAGCAAACTGGGTTTTTCCCCACTATGGGAGTAAGTTGTTTGTGGGAATCAGTTTGTTTGGTGACTCCTCAGATTGAAGAAGTCCTTTGGATGAAGGACAAAATGTCTCAACACAAAATGAAACCGTCCAGATGACCTGACTGAACATTGTTGGATATCTTTTATGGTTTTTACGCAGTTGCAGTTCCAGTTCCAGTTCCAGTTCCAGTTGATCACTTTGAGAGTTTTTCACACAACGTTCAGCTGAGAGATGATGATGATGTCACAGCCTCTGGTGTTGAAATAGTCTAAATCTTTTTATATTATTATTTTGCAAATACACTTGTTACCACAATGTTTTAGCACACATGCTACTTATACCTTAAAAGGAAGGCACTTTTGACTTCTTTCACTCAGCGTGTGTGTCACGGCTAAATGTTTTCTCTAAAGCCACTCATGATGCATCGAGCACGCCTCAGGCTTCCACACACTTCACTTTTCTCTTTTTAACGTGTCACACCTCCTACGTACAACACCGTAGGCACATAAAAGTTGACATCAGTGACCACGAGAGACTTCTGCAGCTTGTGGTTCAAGAATGTTTAAATATGCCTCGTAGTTTTCACACAGCAACTCTTTGTTTTGAAGCTTAACTTTCAGTCCTTTTGTTTGTTTAGAGCTGTCAGGGATTGAGAGACTCTAGTGTGGTTACCATGGTGACCAACTTAGTCAATGGTAGCAGATTTCACATTTCTTATGATCTTGGTTGTTTGTAGACTTTTTCTACTGTTCATACGTCAAACGTAGGCATTTTGTCAGCTCAGATGGTTACAAACTTGATGGAGTTTGAAGCAGCAGCTGCTTTGCTTCCTTTCAAGGTCAAGGTCAAGGTCAATGTGTCTTTATTGTCATTCACATCACACGTGGTGCATGAGGTGGAACGAAACTATGTACACAGGGTCCCAGTTACATCCAACAAAAATACAAATTGTAAAGAAAAACAGTAACAAGATCTAAGACATAAACTAAGAAGTACGCTAGGAATACACTAAGCACTAGTAGTATAAAACAATGAGCCAAAACAACAGCAGCACGAACATGAGTCTGTGTGAGCGGATGAGGACGAATGAATACAGAAGCATGAAATAAATCAGTCCATATTATATAATATTGTCCATATAGTATATATTACATATTGTCCATATATGTCCATATTATATAATATTTCAGCTCCAGTTGTGTGGGTTCTTATAATAAAACGTTCACGCAATGAAGATTAATTTTTCTTATGTAACAGGTTTCTTCTGATAGCTTTTTGCATTTTTTTTCCTGTTTTTTGCAGCTATGTTCTGCTCTTTAAAGTTTTTTTTAGCTAATTTCAGCTTTTTGTTTTTTATTCAGCTTATTTCAGCTTATTTTAGCTTTTTTCAGCTAAACTTTAGGTATATTTTTTCTAATTTAAGCCCCTTTTCAGCAATATGTCATTGTACTTTCTGCTTGCTTCTAATAATTTTAATTTTATGCTCCTTTCAACTACTTTTCTGCTAACTTCAGCTTCTGCGTCTACTTTTCAGTTAATTTCAGCTTGATGTGCTATTAGTTCTGTTCCTGCTTCCAGCAAATATCAGCTGTTCTAATTCAACTTACACTAATAGTTCAGCGATTAAACTTTTTCAGCTTCTTCAGCAGCTTTCAGCAATAAGCATTCACACTGCTTTCAAACAGGAAGTGCAAATTCCTCTATAACCTTTCAACAAGACCCCACTTCAAAAGAGCTGAACTACCCATTTAAGTACTTTACCTCCACTTGTCCAAATTTGCGTAAGAGCTTGTAGGGCCAGCAGAAGATGACGCCGCCAGTACCGATGTCGCTCAGAACCAGCTCATCCGTGGTTGTGGACACCAGATATTTTCCAGCCAGCTTACACCACTTGGACGCCTCGGTGCTCTGGACCATCACTTCATACTGGTTTGGAGGCGGAGTCCTGTCTAAACAGAAGGAAATGACGGTGCACAGCAAGATGCATGCAAAGTAAGTATTCATCAAAGAGCAGCAGAATGTATTGAAAGGAGAAAAAAATAATTTAATCTTTTTTTTTAATCAAAGGAGCTTCTGTTTTCATATTTATTCCGTAATCTAAAATGTGCTTACAATGCTGACTGTTATTTTCCATTGTAATGAGGAAGTGAACACGCCACAGTGTGTTATTTATGTTCTATAGAAGATATAAGTCCATATTTAACGAGCTGTGGAAACATTTAATGGGTCAGGGGAAAATGGAATGGTCATCTTGATGGCTCCAAGGTGGAGTCAGGTCCTGGGGCTGTAAAACCAGCCCAACTCATCATCCCTCCACCACCATGCTGACAGCTGGTATGATGTGTTTCTATTGAAATGCTTTGCTTTTCCCTGTGCATTATGGGTAAACACCTCTGCTTTGGTCTCGTCTGTCCAAAAGGCATTGTTCCAGAAGTCGTGGTATCTTCGGATGCAGCCAAACCTCAGAGAGAAGAGGCTTTCTCCTGAAACCTTTCCAAACAAGCCACACTTATTCATTATTTGGAAATGTCCTGTCATGAACTTTAACCTTTAACCTGCTGAGGCTTGTAGTCTGAGATGGCGCTCGTAGGTTTTTTTCCTCAAATTATCAGAGAATTGCACAGTCTGACCCAGGGGGTGAATCTGATGGGATGTTAAGATCAGGAACTGCCTTAAATGTTTTCCACTTCTCAATAATCTTTCCCTGTAGTATGGTGGACTTCAAATTGTTTGGAAATGACCTTTAACCTTTCCCAGAATAATGTGCAGCAACAGTTGCTTCTCTAGGGACATTGCTCATGTGTTTCCTCCTTGGCATTGTGTTAACACGCCCCTGTATGCTCCAGAGCAGCACACTGTCTAAACGACGGCTTTAATCGAGGTGACCACTCAGGATGATTAGTTGATCAACATATCTGATCAGCAGCATCTGGCTGCTCCGTTCCCTCTTTAATTCTATGGAAGCAGCTTAGATGGAGTTACCATATTTTTTGCTGAATAAGTTGCACTTTTTTGCATAAATTAGCAAGTCCTGCGACTTATGCAGTGAAGAGACTTATTTATGGCTTTTTTTTTTCCCCTCATATTTACAACTCAATTTTTGGCTGAGATTTAATTCATTCTGACACGGAAAATATTGAACACTACCAATTTAAGCCACTAGAGGGCCCTCGACGAATATGGCAAGCCAAATGTCTCATTAATAGGTAAACGTGGCTATTAATGAGACACTTGGCTTGCCATACAAAGCCACCTTCGTCTTGCTCTTCTTCTGGAACAAACGTCAAATCAGTTTCATTTCGCTGCGCCGCCCAGAAGAAACGCAGCTGATTTAACCATCAAAGTGCATTTATTAAGGAAAAGTTCAACTGAGACGCACCTTTACTATAATTTTGAGCAAACAAATAACTATTTTTAAGTGTTAATCTTGTTAAATACTTGTTAAATTCCTCCCGTGCACACTCCTGCCAATTGGCTGCCAATCGATTTTTGACACAACACACGCCCACATTTCCAGGTCGTCAGCGGTGACGCATAATAGATGCGATTTATACGGCGAAGCGACGTGTTTATGTTTTTTACCCCACTTTATTAGACATATTTGGACTGATGCAACTTGTACGGATACATATATATATATATATATATATATATATATATATATATATATATATATATATATATATATATGTTGTTTTTTTTTTTACTTTCTTGAAATTTGTTATTTGCAGTGTGCCTCCCCCACAAACTACTTACCCACGTGAGTGACTTCTGTCACAGACTGACCCATCTCTTTGACTTTATTTTTATTATAATAAATGACACGGTGGAACCTGTTGGGTGTTTTTCTACATTTGAGATAATATTTGAACAAGTTTAGAACTTGGTGGTTTTTTTTATTATGTCCTGATACATACAACCCCAGAATTAACTGTGAAGATTGTGAGCAGCTCTTCAGTTATCATTTTGTTATTAAAAAAGTGTGATATTGAGCGGAGCACAAATCCAAATACCTATTTAAAGATGAAGCGGTGCAACCTGAGAACTCATCTACGACAGTTAGGTGTCGTCTTTTGTGATCGTGATGCAAGTCAAAGGTGTCTTTTAATGATGCCCTCAAAAAGAAGGAAATAAACTCAAATTAAAATAACATTTTGGTATAAAGAAAGATAGGGAGACCCTCTATCCATCTATAAAAAAAAAGAGAAACGGCACTCTCCGCCTTATCATCCCCCTTTCTACTTTAATAACTTTCACACAGCTTCTTTATGGAGGTGATTATGATGCCAATAACCTTAAACTTAAAAATGGCGTGAACCAGTGCCATTTACCTGAGACAGGTTAGACAAATGAGAGAAATTACCTCTCTTCCAGGATGAGTAAAGGTCATTATCCTCCATGGTCAAGCCAGTTCCTCCCTCAAAATCCCCTTTGTCAGAGCCTCCAGGATCTCTCTGTAAACACGGTGGCACAGTAAACATTAAACGGAGCAAACGCTTCCCTCTTATCACCGTTTTACGACTTCAAAGTTGTAAGATGCAAGCAAGACCATAACCTGTGCAAGCACAAGAATTACAGAGGTGGCAGAAGTTGTTTCAACTTCCTCATGAGCTTATCTGCCTGGGAAGCTTTGTCCCCGTCTTTCCCAAATCCAAGTGTTGACACGGTGGGAAAGGAGTGGAGCAGACGAGCGGATACCTGAAAAGCGAGAAGACAGAGAGCGCTGGTCCAGTCCTGGCTTGACATGGAGGCGAAGATGTAATGGCACTGCTTGGCGTTTAGTTTGAAGGCTGTGCAGCCAGCAGGGCAGGCCTCCCTGGCAGCCGGAGTCACGCTGACACAGTCACTTAAACGCACCACTTTCCATTTTGTGGATTTCTGCCGACCGGTGAGAGTAGTGCTGTCGGACGCAGCACAGAACTCCAGCCGGCCCACACCAGTGGAGCTGGGCTTGAAGAGCACCATCCATACTTTTCTCCACGTTTTCTGTGGAGAACATAAAACATTTAAACCTTGGCACTGGGTGACTGTCGGCAATTAGTTGGTAAGCAAAATAGCAAAATATATATATATTTTTTTAAATCAAACTGAGTTGGTATTTACGACAGGTTTGCATATACGTAACTGCAAAAAACTTGCTGAATTCCTGCAAAATCACATTGAATTTCTTTTGTCCCTTTTTAGTCACAAAGTGTCTCCAATCAGTCGTCACTGCTGAACTCATGTTGTTACGCCGTATTGTTTTGCATTTTTAGTGTTTAGCATATTTTAGATCTTTTAGTGCAGTGTTTTTCAAAGTGGGGGCCTCGGCCCGGGTGCTAGGAGGCCCCAGAAAGCTGGAGAGAATAAGCTTAAAAAAGTAAAAATTAAAATCGGTTTCTCATGCAAGTATCATCCAATTTCCCAGAATTTAGGGTGCACCTCTAGAAATAAGATTAAAAACATGTGGAATTAACTGAAAAGGCTAAGATTTTTACAATAACGGCTAAATAGTAGCTGAAATAGCTGAAAAATGCTGAAAAATGCTGAAAGGATCACAATAAGCTGAAATTAGCAGAAAAAAGTTAATTAGGCTGAAAGTAGCAGAAATTACTAAGAAAAACTTGAATTTATCTGAAAAAAGCTGAAATGAGCTAAAACATTTCTAAAAAGGTAGCTGAAAATGTAGAACAAGCTTAAATTAGCATCAGAAAGCAGAAAGAAAATATATTTGCACGATTAGGCTGAAAGAAACAGAAACGAGCACAATGAAGTAGAAATTATCTTACAAAAGCTGAAGTTGGCAACAACAACAACAAAAACAGCTGAAAAGTAGCTTAAAAAGGGGGAAGCTGAAATTACAAGAAGGAAGTGGAGAGAGTACATTTTTGTTGAATTAGGCTGAAAAAAGTTTAAATGAGTGCAACAGATGTGGTATAAGCTGAAATAGCTTAAATTAACACAAAAACAGCTAAATAGTAGCTGAAATAACAGAAAAAGCTGAAACTTTCAGAAATAAGCTGAAAAGAGCACAACAAGCTGAAATTAGCAGAAATAATTTAGAAGTACAAAAATGGTGTAGTTAACAGAAAGAATCTGAAAGGATCACAAAACAGCTGAAATTAGCTGAAAGTAGCTGATTTTTTTTATATATCACAAGAAAGCTGAAAGAAGCTGAACCAGAACAAAATGTGAAAGGAGCAGTAAAAGGTTGTAAACAGGTCTAAAGATTTGAAGGATGTAAAATGAGCTCAATTCATTTTATATGAGGAAAAAAATGGCAGAAAAGGCTAAATGTTTCAAAAAGCTAAAGTTGGACCAATACCAGAAGTCATAGCAGGATTGTCCTGAACGTTTTGATTTATGATTTGTTGAAAGAGCTTGAAAACTGCGGGAAGAGAAACGCGCCGACAAACGTACGGAATAAAAATGGATCACAATAGTGTGAATTATTCATAAACATTCACACAACTAAACAAATGGTGTGAAATAAAAGAGTAGAGGTTTATTGATTACTGTAGTGTTCGTTTACACACGTCAGTTTGGAGACATGTTAAAAGTCTAGAAAAGGATTTTAAAACAGGTAAGCTAATGATTTGGCTAGCCGTCAGGAAGACTTCAGCCCTAATACTCGCTGCTGATCACGGCTGCTAATACACTAACTATTGATCTGACAGAATATCCCTTCCAAAAAAAAAAAAAACATGGCTAATTCTTTAAGTGTGTTCAATGTCAGTTTCTCTGCTTCATTTGTTTCATTTTGACACCACAGAATTACATCAAATAGAACGTTACAAGTTTAGCACCTATTTCTATTTGTACAGTTTTGAATTTCTACTATAAATATCAATCTTACTCATGTTTACTGTAGTGAAGAGAAAAAACAAACACCTCGACCGTTTACAGACAAACTCATCGTTCCTCCTAATTGGGAACTAAAAAAGTAAGAAGAGGTAAATTTACTTTTTACTTCAACACCAACAAACACTTTCCTACAACTTGAGTTCTGAATTCGAGTCATTTTCGTGCACATTTAAGGCCTCAACCTCTTGATTAACGTATATTTATTTTATTTATTAACCTTTATTTAACCAGGGAAATTCCACTGAGATCACAGATGTTTTTTAGAAGGGAGGCCTGTACCTGAAGGCATCACAGCACGCTTGTTTTAAACTGTGGGAGGAAACCCATAAAACATGAAGAGAACACGCAGACACAAGACCCAAACCAGGAATCGAACCCAGGACATTCTTACTGTGATGCAGCAGTGTTAACCACTAAGCTCTGGTGCTGCCCAGTTAATATTACTGGTCTCAAAAACATCACTGGCAGGCACATTGAAACAAAATACAATAATATTACTAATAAACAATCAGGACACGTAAAATTGATAAAATGTGTAATTTGCAGCTTTAAATTTTTTTTTGTTTAAACAATCTTTTGACTTTTATTGAACAAATTATTGTTTTAAAATGCAATATACACAAGTTTAAGTGTGATTTCTGTTGTGGACTCAAAAATCAAGCAGAGCTGATGTTGACTGAATGACTTGTGGGACTCGAGCAGAACATTTCACGACCGAAGCTTTAAAACTAAAGAAAGGTGAAAACTCCTGATGTTCTGAACAATAATTGACCAAATAATCCTTACACGGGAAGGAGAAACAACAGGATTTAGCTCCTACAAAATAATCTGTGATGAGGCCACGACGCCCGACTGATTTAACGAGCATTTAATTGCCTCCGGCTCCGTAATCGATTCTTGTAATCACTTCTGAGAGACGCCACTTCGTTTGATCCCTCACTGTTTGCTGCAACATTCAAATGACGTCAAATCAATCTTTTACGTTTCACTCAGTTCGAGTCCCAGAGGTGCAGAAAGCCCTCAAACTTTTAGTAAAAGAAGAAAAGTGGCTTACACTCGTGAATGTCCAAATGGTTCAAGCATTTCACTAAATCTCTAGTAAACGAGGAGTAAAAAGATAGTGGGGGTTCAGGGCCTTGCTCAAGGGCCCAGAGTGGGGCAAATGAGTGTTTCACCTCTCCCACCCACCTTTTGTTGTTGTCAACCGGCGACCTTCTCTATCCTCTGCGCCACCATGCCTCTCAGAATGACTTTTATTCAGCCTAAATATGAGGACGACTCTTGTGCAGTTTGTAAAATAGTCACATTTGTTGATTTGTGTGAAATGTTTTGGTTTTTGTCCACCGTCAAAGGCCGGAGATGATGGTTTTTTTTGTCTGTTAGCAACGTATCTGAACATGTTTCCATTAAACTGTCAGAAACTAATCTCTGAGTGTATTTCTAAAACTGATTAGCTTTGAAATCAACCCGATTCAAGATGGTCGCCACAACCAGCTGAAAACACAAAAACGGCGACAGCCCTGTCAGTTTAACAGAGGCCGAGCTAAACGTTGGCGTGGTGCAGCGGAGGCTCCTCCGACTCATCCTCCAAGCTTTACTTGTTTTCTAACACCTTTACGTAAAAACGTTGGCATTAATGATGAAGTGACTCATAGTTGTCTGTTAACAAAATATCTCAAAGTGTTTGGAAGCTGATCCAACAATTTTCAGTCAGGTCATCTGGACAGTTTCTTTTTTTTTTTTTTGTGCTGAAACGTTGCACCTTTCATCCAGAAGGCTTCATCAGTCAAGGAAACGCACAACACAAAACTGATTCTTCCCCCAAACAGCTTACTCCAAAGTGGAACAAACAGTTATGTTGGTGCTAAGATGGTGTCTTTGGCACACCCCCTCTTCCGGTGCCGGCCCCCTTCCTCGTCGACAGTCATGTCAAACTGGTTCAAAACCAACAAAGTCCATGCTCAATAATCCAGGTATACAATCCAACATTTGTTGGATTGTATACCTGGATTATTGAGCATGGACTTTGTTGGTTTTGAAGCTGATGTTTGTGAAAAGTTTTATAGACGACCGCTGACTGGGAAACCTATTTTTCTCCCTCACTTTCTGCCTTTTTTTGTCGGCACGGTGGATCAGTTGATAGAGCTGCTGCCTCTCAGCCAGAAGATCGCTGGTTCAAATCCCAGCTCGGGACCTTTCTGGGTGGAGTTTGCATGTTCTCTCCGTGCACGTGTGTGTTTTCTCCTGGTACTCCAGTTTCCTCCCACAGACCAAAAACATGCATGTTAGTCGTCTTGTTTGTCTCTGTGTGTCCCTGTGATGGACTGGAGACCTGTCCAGGGTGTCCCCCGCCTCTCACACAGCGATGGCTGGACATGGGCACCAGTGACCCTCACGACCCGAAAAAAAGAAGCAGGTAAAGAAGATGGATGGACTTCTGCTTTTTGTAATAACTTTCACTTTCTACTTTATTTAAAGCATTAAAAAAAACTCTCTGGTGAATGTTGAAAAGTAAAACATTTACCGTAGTCACAGTTAAGATTAGCAACTTATTTAAAGTTAATCAACTCACAATGTGTTTTTTATAGTTTACCAGGTAGCAGATTCTCAAAGACACACACACACACACACACACACACGCACACGCACACGCACACACACACGCGCGCGCGCGCACACACACACACACACACACACACACACACTTTCCATTGAAGCCATTCTGAGCTTGTGGTCAAAGTGACAAAATGTGCTGTCCATACTGTATACAGAAGTTCAAATGTAATGTAATGATTATTCTTAAACTAGGTGGTGTAGAGGTAAATAAATAGTTTCCGACACGGAGTTGAACAATAATCCGTCACTGAGTTGTCTTAAAGCCGAGGAGCCTGTCAGAGGCTCTTTCTTCTGATCCAGAATGTGACGATGCAAAAGAAGATCACAGTTTCACAAAGACCACAAGTGTCGTAGTTGCTTCATCAGTACAGAAATACTCCATGAGACATTTTCGAAGTTGGGTGTGAACAGAAGTAATGACCTGTTTGTACTTCAGACACTTCTCTGTTCCTATTAAACTAAATATATACTTTCAGGTCTGGTTAAGAAAAAATGTGTTGTTTTTTTTGTTTGTTTTTAACCGTCCATTAGAACAAAGTCTGACCAAAAATTCAGAATATTTGTTTTGCTACTTTAAGATGCTTTAATTAATAGTATAATATACTGATTATCTCTGTTTGTCTGTTAGTAAAATATCTAATCTTTTGGAGTTAACTTGACTCAAGATGGCTGCCAGAGCTAATCAACCTTAGCAAACAACAAATGGCTGAAATAGTCACTTTTACAGATGTTGAGATAAAATTTGGGGTGGTAGTAGCTGACAATTCAATTTATTTATACAGCGCCAAGTCACAACAGAAGTCATCTCAGGGCACGGAACAGAAACATTCATAAAAATAATTGAACATTATTTATCTGAGGAGCAGACTGCTTTGAGTTTAACTCCATCACAGAACTCTCATCTTGAGTAAGCATGAAGGCGACAGTGGAAAGGAAAAACTCCCTCATGAGGAAGAAACCTTTAGCAGAACCAGACTCAGGACAAGCGGCCATCTGCTTCAACCGGCTGGGTTTGAGGAACGGATACACAATGGCAGGTCAAGAATCACATGTTAAGATAGAAATAATGAAAACGATTCAATTTTAACAATTCGTTTAAGGAAATGAGATCAGTTTGTCCTCCAGGCTACAGCAGCACAACAAGCCAACCCTAACTATAGGAGTTATCAAAACTGGACAATGTGTCTGCCTCACAGATACAAACTGGAAGTTGGTTCCACAAGAGAGGAACCTGATAACGGATAACCTCACATTCTGCTTTTAGAAACTCTAGGAACCACAAGTAAGCCTGCAATTTGAGAGCGAAGTACTCTGTTAGGAAAATATGGAACAACAAGATCTCAAATACAAGATGGAGCCAGGTTGTTGAGAGCTTTGTAGATTAGATTTTCAACACACAACACTGAATTTTAGCAGATCATCTCAAACTGGGGTACAGCCATTTTTTCTAGTTGCTAATGTCACTCAGCCGTGGCGGCTATCTTGAATGAGGTTTACTCTAAAAAGTTATCAGTTGAAGGTGCACACGCAGTGAACACTTTCCGATAGTTTTATTAAAATTTGTTCACAAGATATTTTGATAATAGACAAATGAAATGAACACAAAATACTGCCTCTCATCTATAAAAAAAAATAAATAAATCTAAGTAGTTTAATGAAATTAAACAAATTTGAGCAAATTTATTCAGATTTTTGTGTCGAACTACAAACCGGATTCCAAAAAAAGTTGGGACACTAAACAAATTGTGAATAAAAACTGAATGGAATGATGTGGAGATGGCAAATGTCAATATTTTATTCGTAATATAACATAGATGACAGATCAAAAGTTTAATCTGAGTAAATGTAACATTTTAAAGGAAAAATATGTTGATTCAAAATTTCAGTGTCAACAAATCCCAAAAAAGTTGGGACAAGTAGCAATAAGTGGCTGGAAAAAGGAAATTGAGCATATAACAGCTGGAAGACCAATTAACACTAATTAGGTCAATTGACAACATGATTGGGTATAAAAAGAGCTTCTCAGTGCCTCACAGAAGCCAAGATGGTAAGAGGATCACCAATTCCACCATTGTTGCACAGAAAGATAGTGCAGCAATACCAGAATGGTGTTACCCAGCGTAAAATAGCAAAGACTTTTAAGTTATCATCATCAACCGTGCATAACATCATCAAAAGATTCAGAGAATCTGGAACAATCGCTGTGCGCAAGGGTCACGGCCATAAAACTAGTGGATGTTCGTGATCTCCGGGCTCTTAAACGTCACTGCACCTCAAACAGGAACGCCACTGTCAAGGAAATAACAGAATGGGCTCAGGAATACTTCCAGAAAGCATTGTCAGTGAACACAATCCACCGTGCCATCCGCCGTTGCCAGCTGAAACTCTACAGTGCAAAGAGGAAGCCATTTCTAAGCAAGCTCCACAAACTCAGACGTTTGCACTGGGCCAGGGGTCATTTAAAATGGAGTGTGGCAAAATGGAAGACTGTTCTGTGGTCAGATGAGTCACGATTTGAAGTTCTTTATGGAACACTGGGACGCCATGTCATCCGGACCAGAGAGGACAAGGATAGCCCAGGTTGTTATCAACGCTCTGTTCAGAAGCCTGCATCACTGATGGTATGGGGTTGCATGAGCGCTTGTGGCATGGGCAGCTTGCATGTCTGGAAAGGCACCATTAATGCAGAGAACTATGTTCAGGTTCTAGAACAACATATGCTCCCATCTAGACGTCATCTCTTTCAGGGAAGACCATGCATTTTTCAACACGATAATGCCAGACCACATTCTGCAGCAATCACAACATTATGGCTACGTAGGAGAAGGATCCGGGTACTGAAATGGCCAGCCTGCAGTCCAGATCTTTCACCTATAGAGAACACTTGGCGCATCATAAAGAGGAAGGTGTGACAAAGAAGGCCCAAGACGATTGAACAGTTAGAGGCCTGTATTAGACATGAATGGGAGAGCATTCCTATTTCTAAACTTGAGAAACTGGTCTCCTCTGTCCCCAGACGTCTGTTGAGTGTTGTAAGAAGAAGGGGGGATGCCACACAGTGGTAAAATTGGACTTGTCCCAACTTTTGGGGGATTTGTTGACGCCATGAAATTTGGAAACAACAGATGTTTCCCTTAAAATGATAAATTCTCTCAGTTTAAACTTTTGATCTGTGATTTGTGTTCTATTCTGAATAAAATATTAGATGTTGGCACCTCTACATCATTGCATTCAGTTTTTATTCACAATTTGTTTAGTGTCCCAACTTTTTTGGAATGCGGTTTGTATTTAATCAGCTATAAATATTACAATGAAGTCGATCTCACACTTGCATCCTAATATTTTAGCAACAAAATAACCATTTTGCTATTTTTTAACCATGTCAGCATACAATAACTTTAGTTGATGACATTTTAGGTTTAAACTTTCAGACATAAAAAACAACCGGTTAGTTTTTGCTGGAACGAAAAAGAAGTAAAATGAACCAAAGCTATAATGATATTTACCTCGTATGATGACAAATAGCTTGATGTAACTTACTTTTCCGAACTTGAAGCACTGGAGGTACAGCAGCCCCTCCTTGCAGATCACATCCATGGTTTGTCCCGTCGATCAGAAGTGATCACACCGGCACAGAAGCTGCAGCTGTGTGGTCAAACTCGTACTACTGAGTTTAAAACTAGATCCCCTGCGCCACCACAAGTCGTTTCCATGACGTGCTCTGCAGCTTTTTTTTGCCTTCATATTATTATATGCGAGGGGAAATAAAAGTCACCATCTGTACCTCGACTATTTCAAAAGAAAGGACACAAAAGTCGTGTGTTGCTACTTTCTTGAGTCAGACTTCCCTTTGTGGAGTTTTGCAACTTCCTCGTTGAGAAAATCAAGTACACCTTTCAATTTTTCACGCCACAGCTGAGACCAAACACGAATAATAAATATAAAAGGTTTTATTTACAGTTAGACCTTTAAAGTTTGGGTTTTACAAATACACATTTAAACCTAGAACCTTTAGAAGAAGAAAAAGGTCAAATCAAGTGATTATTAACCAAGTGACCTTCATGAAGTACGTGATGAAAAGATACTTCCTTAATTCGCTGACATTATACGTAACTGCACTTTCCTCACAAACATTTCTCGCTTCTGTCAACACGACAGGGTTCGTTCTGTTCATGAACGTCTTAAAAGTCCATGGAGCTGTGAGCCAGGTAGTCTTTCCGTCCGATGTTGGTGACTTGTTTGGTCTGCATGGCCTCCAGCTTGGGGCAGTCTGTGATACGATGGCCGAGACCTCCGCAGAACGTGCAGCCCCTCTCTCCTGAGAATCAACCACACAAGTTAGCAAAAGTCTGCAAACTGCACACAGGCACCGGTCAAGAGAGCGTAAAAGAATCGTGCTGAGGACAAGTCGCTCACCTCCGATGTCCAGCATGGTCTCGTCTCCGGTCTGCAGCACCTGGAGGACCGGGGGGACCTTCTGTTTGGCTTCAACCAGCAGAGCCTTCAGATCCATCAGGACGGACTCATCTATCAGGAGACACAAACACACACTTCCTGTGAGCCGTCTGTGACTGAACACTCATCAAGACCGCTAAAAGTTGTAGTAAATTGTTTTAAAAAAATCATTCATCCTTTCTGGAAATGACAACATTAAAACCAACACATCGGTTGTGTTTAAGAACTTTCATTACTACAGCTGAAGGTGTGAAAACTGAAAAAGTATCACAGTATAAATATTTAGGATTTTTAATAGATGATTCTTTGTCTTTTACTTCCCACATTCAACGGCTGGTGAAGAAACTAAGATTAAAATTGGGATTTTATTTCAGGATCAGATCCTGTCGATCTTTTGAGGCTAGAAAGCGACTGGTTGATGCTACTTTTATGTCTGTACTGGACTATGGTGATATTTTATACATCCCTGCTCCTCGTAAATGTCTTTATTCGCTGGATACTGTTTATCATGGAGTTTTAATATTTATAACAGGTTTAAAAGGTTTTACACATCATTGCACTTTATACAACTGGGTTGAATGGACGTCCTTGGCCACTCGTAGCCTCTGCCATTGGCATATTTTTATTTATAAAGGCCATAATGGGACTTCTTCCTTTGCATTTGTTGGCCTTTATAAAGAGAAAGTCCACCGGAGGATACTCTCTTCGTTGTGAGAACTTACTCTCGGTGCCTAAAGTCCGAACTGAACTTGGAAAGAAATATTTTCAGTTTTCTGCTCCATCTTCTTGGAACCAGTTGCAGAAATACATGAACCTACAGGAGCTGTTGCCACTAAATGTTTTTAAGGCTGTTCTTACTGATTTGGAGAAGGAATCATGTATAAATGTTTTAACTGAGGAACCTTTTAATCAATTTGTTTATGAACAAGTTCACTTTTTCTGTTTTTGCTGTGAATGTTCTGTAACCTCTGTGTGCTGCTGCCAGTCTTGGCCAGGATTCACTTGCAAAAGAGATTTTTTATCTCAATGGGATTTTACTGGTGAAATAGCAGTTAAATAAAAAAAAAAATAATTAAAAAAAAGAACATTCTGTATCATCTGTGGTCTAAATATTTCAGCCATTTATTCCTCATTATGCAGAACTTCTACAAAGATGTTCAACTTCATTGTACACACGTTTGGGTTGTTATTACATCCTTAATGTCGGTGTAAGTTCTCAGCGATGCAGTACGCGGTAATCCAAATCGAAAAAAAGTATCTCATAGGGCGTACGGGTGCTTTTTGTGCTTCCAGTTTTTGAAAACCGCCGTCTATTTTTTGTGTGCACGGCTTGCAAGGCCACATGCTTGGCTGCGCACAGTATTTTGTTGTCCACCTCTGCAGACATCGTACCCACCAGGCAGCTGCCCCCATGAGCATGAATTAATCTATGAGAGTATACTTTTGAAATGAAGAAAAGTAGATAGTTTTTAATTATTACTCATGACCAACACGGTTTTTAGACCTGAACATTCATGGCTGCGGTCTTTCGAAGAGCTCAGTGCACGTGTCGGAACACAGCTCCAACACTCCGACGTTCATGCAAACTACACTGGGAATGGTTTGAGACGCCTGCAACAACTCTGTGACAACTGGGAGCGATTGACAATTGTTCACAAAATAGTTACTGACAGATAAAACCCAGTGAGACACTGGTTTGAAAATATTTTTTAAAAAGTGACTAAACTGCACTTTTACTTTTTATTAGAAGGATTTTGTGAGAAAAACATCTTCAAAACACAAGAAAAAGATTCAACGTCACCTTTTTTCCTTCCAAAAAAAAAAACAACTGGATTGTCATTATGTCCTATAAAAATAAAAGTGGGAAACTGCTTTTGCCTAGAATACTGACAAGAACTACGGTACTGGATATGAAATGTCTGCACGAGTCAGCATCAGGGTCTTAGAGACGACATACATAAAAACACCGTTATGTAAAATGGCATGAAGAACAGATACGTCCTGTCTCACAGAAACAAGATCATTCTTGATGCTTTATCATGTTAGGAAGCTACTAAACTGTTCTTGTTCTGTTTAATTGAAATATATAACGTATTTTCCGCCGTACATGTTACTCCACCCTATAAGTCGCATCGGTCCATATTTGTATAATAATAAAGTGGGAAAATCCATAAATACGTCACTTCGCCGTATACGTCGTGTCTATTATGCGTCACCGCTGACAACCTGGAAATGTGGGCCGAACCAGGAAATGTGGGCCGAACCAGGAAATGTGGGCCGAACCAGGAAATGTGGGCCGAACCAGGAAATGTGGGCCGAACCAGGAAATGCGGGCCGAACCAGGAAATGTGGGCCGGTGTTGTGCCAAAAATCGATGGGCTACCACGGGAGCGTACACAGGAGGACTTTATCAAGAATTTAGCAAGATTAACACTTAAAAACAATTATTTGTTTGCTCAAAATTATAGCAAAGGTTTGTCTCAGTCTAACATTTGCTTAATAAATGCACTTTGTCAAATCAGCTGTATTTCAAAAATAGTTTTGCTGCCTCGGTGCTCCGTGAACACTCAGAAGGAAGAGAAAAGGGAGGAGGAACGCGGCTCGTTTCTCTGAAATTTAACAAGAAAAGCACCTAAACAATTAATTGTTTGCTCGAAATTATAGCAAAGGTGTGTCTCAGTCTAACATTTGCTTAATAAATGCACTTTAATGGTCAAATTAGCTGCATTTCGCCGGGGCAGTGCAGCTGGTTTGACAGTTCCAAGCAGCGAGCAGAACGAAGGTGGAGAGGATATGGCAGGCCGATGGAGTCATTAAAAGCTGGTGAAGATTCTCAGTCATCCAGGACATGGTAAATTCAAAAAAGTTCCAAGAAAAAAAAAAACAATAAAGTATAAAGAAAGTATAATAAATAAAGTCCAGTTGTTTTTGTCTTGAACTTTTTTGAATTTGTCATTATAGCCACGTTTACCTATTATTTTTAACTGGTACAGGCTATAGAGAGCACATCACGCCAGTTTTGGCCTCCCTGCACTGGCTACCCATTCACCTTCGGATCAATTCAAAATTCTCATGTATGTTTTTAAATCACTGAACAGTTCCGCCCCATCCTATCTGACTGATCTTCTGCAGCCATATGTCCCACCGCGTTCTCTGAGGTCAGCAGACCAGATGCTTCTCTCAGTCCCAGAAACCCGTCGTAAGCTCAGAGGTGACAGGGCTTTCTCTGTTGCAGGTCCACGACTGTGGAATGAGTTGCCACTGAGTGTCCGGCAGGCTCCCACACTCTCAGTCTTTAAGTCTCGCTTGAAGACCCACTTCTATTCGCTTGCCTTTAACACGGTGTGATTTGTTTTGGTCCGGTCTGTTCTCTACTCTGTTGGCCATTTTAGTTAGCTTCTGCTGCTATTTGTATCTGTATTTTTATCTTATGTTTTCCTGTCCGCTGTGCATGTTTGTTTTCCTTTGTATAGCACTTTGGTTGGCCTTGTTGCTGTTTTAAGTGCTCTATAAATAAATTGGTATGGTATGGTATTACATGATACAACAGCATGCCATACCATACTACTACTCTGCTCCCATCAAGTGGCTGAACGTGGTACTGCTTAACTTTTTTTTCAGTCAGAATGAATTGTGGTCATATCTCAGCCAAAAACATGGTTTATAAATTCGAGAAAATATCCATAAATATGTCACTTCGGCCTATAAATCGCAGGGCATGTAAATTATGCAAAAACCGTGACTTATAGGCTGGAAAATACGGTACTGAGTGTGGAAGCTTTTAGTGTGAAATGGGATTTGTTTAGCATTTCTTGAAAATGTTTCCTTACCGCAGCCTTTATTGATGAACGTTGTGGCAATCCCAGTCTTCCCTGATCGTCCAGTTCTTCCAATTCTATGGACTGAATCACGAGAATTTCAACAAACCAGAGAGAGACAACAAAGAGGAATTCATAAAAACACAATGCTACAGGCTTCTAAAGCAAAGTGAGCTGTATTTGAACCCTCTTACCGTAATTTTCTATCTCTTCGGGCATGTCGTAGTTCACTACATGCTGAATAGCTGGAAAATCCAGACCCTTGGAAGCAACATCTGTGGCAACCAACACGTCTTTCTTTCCTTCTTTGAATGCTTCAATAGCTTTTGTTCTTTCTTCCTGATCTGGGGGGGGGGGGGGAATCAATAAAACCACCTTCAACTAGAGAAATTGCATATCCTGCAAAAATGCAGTGTGAATGCTTATTGCTGAAGGACTTGCTAAAACAGCAGCTGAAATTAGCTAAAAGCAAGCTGAAATGTAGCTGAAATGGAAGAACAAGCTGAAATTAGCAGAAGACTACAGAAAGAACACATATTTGCTGAATTCTGTTTAAATAAGCAGAAATTAGCCAAAATTTTAGGAAATTAGCTAAAAAAAAAGCTGAAATCAGCAAAAACAAATAGCTGCAACGAAGCTGAAAAGGCATAAAAAAGCTTAAACTACCAAAGGGAAGTGGAAGAAGCTGAAACGAGCTAAAAAAAAAAAAAAAAGTGGAATTAGCCGAAAAAGCTAAATTTAGCACTAAAAAGCTACATAATAGCTGAACTAGCAGAAAAAGTTGAAACGAGCAGAAATAAGCTGAAAGGAGCATCAGCTGAAAGAAGTTAATTGGGCTGAAAGTAGCCGAAATTACCATGACAAACTTGAATTGATCTGATAACAGCTGAAATTAGCTAAAAAATGCAACCAAAAAAAAAAGGTAGCTGAAAATGTAGAACAAGCTTAAATTGGCAGAAGAAAGTAGAGAGAACACAATGTTGCCTAGTTTGGCTGAAAGAAGCAGAAATTAGCACAAAAAATGGAAATTATCTGGAAAAAGCTGAAATTAGAAAAAAAAAAAACAGCTGCAAAGTAGCTTAAAAGGCAGAAAGAAGCTTAAATTGCCAGAAGGAAGTCAAGAGCACATTTTTGCTGAATTAAGATGAAAAGTTTAAATGAGTGCAAAAAATGTGGAATTGGCTGAAAAAACTAAAATTAGCATAAAATCAGCTAAATGGTAGCTGAAATAGCAGAAAATGCTAAAACTTGCAGAAATAAGATGAAAGGAACATAAGCTGAAATTAGCAGAAAGAAGTTAGAAGAAGCACAAAACTGTAGTTAGCAGAAATAATCTGAAAGGAGTAAAAAACAGCTGAAAAAAATCCAGCTGAAATTAGCTGAAAATAGCTGAAAAAAAGTTTTCATTTGCACAAGGAAGCTGAAGCAGAACAAAATGTGAAAGGAGCAGTAAAAGGTTGTAAACAAATCTAAAGATTTGAAGGATGTAAAATGAGCTCAATTAATTTTCTATGAAACAAAAAAAATGGCAGAAGAAGCTAAATATTTCAAAAAGCTAAAGTTGCATCAATACCAAAAGTCATAGCAGGATGGTCCTGAAAGAGCTGAACATTTTGAAATATGATTTGTTGAAACAGCGCAAAAAATGTGGAATGAGAAAGAAGCAGATAAACGTACAGACGAAAAATGGATCACAATAGAATGAATGCTTCGTAAACATTCACACTTTAAGCATTTTCTTCAAAATCACACAGGACTGCTTCATGAAACTTGTGACGTGAGTACAGTGACCTCTGGTGGCCTTAATCAAGAACTACAAGACAGTAAACATTTGGATTAAAGAATCTTCAAACACAGTATTCTCCTAAATGTATTGTTTTGATGTACTGACTGCTTTCCATTTGTATGCAACATTGTTCTGCAGACCTTTTCCTCCATGTATGGCCACGGCCTCCACCCCCTTCAGCAGCAGATACTCATGAATGGCATCAACGTCGGCCTTCTTCTCAGCAAACAGCAACACCTGTCAGAGCCAACGGTGACTTGAGACATATTGCCCCTCATGTATTTTAGGTATAATACCAGGTGGAGGAACGTACTGGAGGCGGTGTTTTCTGGAGACATTCGAGAAGGTACACCATCTTGGCCTCCTCTTTGACATATTCTACTTCCTGTAAACAAGACAAACATTTAGCTCAGATACGATTTTGACATCTTTGTAAAAATGCTTTGAGCTCAAATTGAATATTCTGTATGAAAGATGAACATACTTGGATGACATCCAAGCTGGCAGCTCCGGCGCGGCCCACGTTAATGGTGACAGGTTTGACCAGAGCGCTCTTTGCAAAGTTCTGGATCTTCTTGGGCATCGTAGCGCTGAAAAGCAGAGTTTGCCTTTGTCCCTGAAGGAGGATATGAAACATTAGCGCACGTGTTTTGTAATTTCCAGCATCAACCGATTGAGCGCAGCAGCTGGAACTCAAAAACACTTGGCAACTATGAAGACTGCTTAGAAAATGAATTTTACTTGTGAGAAAAAGTTAAAGTGCAGAGAAGCAGATTTCATGGATAAAATCAGGACATTCTCACCACACGCCATAAAAAAACGGATGAAAATAACTCGGAGCAACCGTTTCTGCAACCATCATTTATTTTGAAAGGATAATAAAGTGGAAACTATGGTCACGGGTGAGCTCAGCTTTCCGTTCAGAATCCATGCAGCCCTCCCTGCACGTTGATCCACTGGACCGGTGAAAGAGCCCGTCTCTGTAGCAGAAGCCTCTGTTTCATTCAAGAGATTTTCTGTTGACTTGAAGTAATTCACCTCAAGAACCAACCGTGTGGACTCGGTCTTTTTTTTTATAAAACCATGAAATAAGCAAGAGTCCTAAATCATAAAGCAGCCGCTGAGATTACAGCTTGTTCAGACTGCTTTCTCTGCTTTAGTTTGTTGTGTTATAATAATGATCTCAGCATGAGTAAAGGAAAATATGGGCATGGCAAGCATGAGTTGCTGATAATTGGTTTCATGGTTGGAGCTGCAGCTGGAAGGTGGGGGGTTAAATATTTTAAATTGAATACATATTGATGAATTTGAAGAATGTTTTCCTTAAAACGCCCATCAATTCTTTCAGCAGGGGATCATGAATGACCATGTAGTGCAACCCTGACAGAGGTGTAAAGGTTTATAAAACAGTGCTAACATGAATTACCGTGAATTCTTTTAGACTAAAGCTGTTTAAAAGCTTCAGCAATCCACTTAGATTCACAGGTAGATCATCAGTCTACTCAGAGCACATCTGGATTCCTTCTAACTGAGCTCTCCCAAAGAGACAACCAGTAAGAGAACTTTTCATGACCTTTCAACTGGACCTACATAATCTGATTGACTCCTTCATGTGAAACAATACAAAGAAAACGGTTAAAACGGATAAAGAGAGACAATATTGTTTATTTTGAAAGGAAACTGAATCAGTGGTCTCACAGTCCGACACGATTCCTGGAAGTTAAAGACCCCTTTGAGAGCCTCACCTTGAAGTAGGAAAAGATGGTCCTGATGTCTTCTTCAAACCCCATGTCAATCATTCTGTCCGCTTCATCCAGAGCTAAGTAGCGACAAATGTCCAGACTGACCATCTTCTTCTGCAGCAGGTCCATCAATCTTCCAGGGGTGGCAACCATCATGTGGACGCCACTGAAACAAACACACACACGTGGTGTGATGTATCCAGATGCGTGCTCAATAATCCAGGTAGAAAAATCTAAAAAAGTTCAATCTGGTCCTCTGGACATTCAAAAAACAATAATAATAATAATAAATTTGAATGTCCAGAGGACCAGATTGAACTTTTTTAGAAGTGGTGCGATGTAGGTTCTCCCAGCATGATATCTACAACACATCGTGGCAGAAGCTTCTCATTGTGTGGACGTTTATGAAGCAGTCACACTATTGTGAGCCATTTTTCTTCTGTACATTTTTCGCCATCTTTCTCGTTCCACAATTTTTGTGCTATTTCCACAAATCATAAATCAAAACAATCAGATCTTTCAGGACCATCCTGCTATGACTTTTAGTACTGGTGCAACTTTATAGCTTTTTGAAATATTTAGCCTTTTCTGCCATTTTTTTCTCTCATAGAAAATAAATTGAGCTCATTTTTCATCCTTCAACTCTTTAGATCTGTTTACAACATGTAACTGCTCCTTTCACATTTGGTTCTGCTTCAGCTTCTTTCAGCTTTCTTGTGCAAATTTAAAATAAAATCTGCTACTTTCAGCTAAATTCAGCTGTTTAGTGCAACACAAAATATGTTTTTTTATTCCTAGTTTTAAAGTGGATATTAAAGTGACTAATTTAAGTGTTAAGTGTATTGTTTAAAGTTTTTTGTTTTTTTTTAACAAGGGGCAGATATAAGAATTTTTTTCTTCTTTCCACACTCTTTTCATTAAATGTTTTCTTTTTGATGAATTTGTTTTGTTTATTTTGTTTCTTTTAAATGAATGAATGAATGAATGAATAAAATAAAATGTTAAATGGGTTTAAACATCTGCTAAGTTCGTGGCATAAACCAACACAAACATGTTCCTGGTTTTAGTATTTTACATCACTTTATAATGTAGCTGTTTTTGTTTAGTTTTATTTAAATCATATAATTTTTTATGATTGTCTACTGTTGTACTGACAAATATCTCCTGGAGGGTAAACTACATCTTGACTGCAAGTATCAAACTGTGAAATCCTTCATTTTCTACAACTGACAGTGGTTGGTCATTAATCATGATGAAGTTTAGCAACTTCTCTGTAAACATTTGAGCTCCGTGGTTTCAGTGATGTCTTCTTCTTGTTCAATCCACAGCAGGCAGCCTGATTTGGGGCAGCCGCGCTCAGTCTGTCCCTCCTCCGAGACGGGCAGAGTTAGTGGAGCAGATTGGACGTGGCTGCCCGGGGTCGAGTTGCCTGTTTCGGTTTGACCAAAGAGCAGTGCCCCGCTGAAGCCACGGAGCTCTAATGTCCAATGTAAAACTAACTTTACCGCGGTTTAATGTGGCGCTATGGCTCTGCAGACATTGCATGTTGCTGTCTTGTTTTGTGGTGTTTCTAGTGTAAAATACTTCCACACAGCGGACATGTTTAGATGAAAAGTTTGTTAGCCGTTAGCCACAGTGATGCTAACTCAGTCGTCACGTTGTAGCTGGCTGCAAACTATGAACTGCATTTCCTGAATGTGAGGCGGGTCTTATTACTCAGGGCTCATGAGACACGCCGCCGTTCAGGAAATCCATTCCATAGTTTGAAGCCAACATGCATCATGGATCAGAAATCTCTGCAGGTTGGATCGTTAAAATCCGATACGTAAATTATGCTGGTATCGGAGGTCGATACAGATACTGGATCGGATCGGCCACATCCCTACTCTCAGATTCTTTCTGCCAATTACAAAATTTTTGTGCTTCTTCTAACTTCTTTCTGCTAATTTCAGATTGTTATGCTGCATTCAGCTTATTTATGTAAGTTTCAGCTATTTCTGCTACTATTTAGCTGTGTTTATGCTAATTTTAGCTTTTAAAGCTAATTCCACATTTTTGCACTCATTTAAACTTGTTTCAGCCTAGTTCAGCTAAAATGTGCTCTCCACTTCCTTCTGGTAATTTAAGTTTCTTTCTGCTGTTTTAGCTACCGGTACTTAGCTGTTTTTGCTAATTTCAGCTTTTTCAGGTAATTTTCACTTTTTGCGCTAATCTCTGATTCTTTCAGCCTAATTGGGCAAACGTATTCTTTCTCTGTTTTCTTCTGCTAATTTAAGCTTGTTCCATCTTTTCAGCCAGTTTTTTTTTTTTAGCTTTTTTTTTTAGCTAATTTCAGCAGTTTTTAGATAAATTCAAGTGTACCGTAGTAATTTCTGCAACTTTCAGCCTATTTACTTCTTTCTGCTCATTTCAGCTTGTTATACTCCTTTCAGCTTATTTGTGCTAGTTTCAGCTTTTTCTACTATTTCAGCTACTATTTAGCCGTTTTGTGCTAAATTTACGGTAACTTTTTCAGCTTTTCCACATTTATTTTAGCTCATTTCAGCTCATTCCACTTACTTCTGGTAGTTTTAAGATTCTTTCTGCCTTTTCAACTACTTTTCAGCTGGTTTTTTTTTTGCTAATTACAGCTGGTTTAAGCTAATTTCCTAATTTTTGTGCTAGTTTCTGCTTATTTAAACCCAATTATGCAAATGTGTGTTCTCTCTTCTGCTAATGTTGACTTGTTCTACCGTTTCAGCTACAATTCAGCATATTTTTAGCTAACTTCAGCTGTTTTTTAGCAAGTTCTTCAGCAATAAGCATTCACACTGCATTTTCGCAGGAAATGTAATTTCTCTAGTTAAAGCCTGTTTCTCCTCTCACACTGATGTAACTGCATCAAGCAGACAGCTCCCTTGTTCCTGAACCCTGATGAGCCCATTAGACGTACTCACTGTTTCACCACCTCCATCTGCTCCTTGACAGACATTCCTCCGATACAGAGCGCAGTGCGCAGCTGAGGAGCTCCTTCCTCCTCCAGCAGCTTGCAGTAATACTCGATGATGCTGTGCGTCTGCCTCGCCAACTCTCGCTACAATTTAAAACAAGAGGTGAGAACAGTTAAGGAAAAATACTTTAAAATTTCACAACCAGTTCTGTTTTAAGTTTAAAAAGTGACTGGAAAAATCAGCAAACAACTTTTAGTGAATTTAAGTCTTTACTGTTGTTTGCCAGAGCCTGCTGCTGGTTTTTGTTTCTACCCTGATTTTTCTCATTCGTGACCCTGAAAAGAACAAACTCACAACACACATTGCAACACGAGCTTTTGTTTTTCTGATGACAAACCAGAGTCAAGGTAGATGGAAAAAAATAATCCTGTCTAGAACAATAAGTAAAGGAGACCAGCAAAAACAGACTTTTGAGTTTTGATAAATCAAATAATGCACTAGTAGAACAATATTAGCCAACTTTTTGGATTCTGTGACAAATAATAAATAAATAATAGAAGAAAGGAATCTCGAGTTTCAATTCCTGGGGTACAGTGAATGCAGCACCGCTTCAAGCTAAGAAAAGATGCAACATTCCCCAGGACATTCAAACAGATTAAACTTTAAAAGTTCAGCGTGACAGATAATTATTAGTTTTTGAGTTGGTACTGATTTTAGACACCCAAACACATACAGAGCACAGAAAGTGATTTTTTAAATTTTCATAATATGCCACTCTGCTTTTATATTTACCAAAAATACAAAAGGTCTTGAAAGGTACATTAATTTTCTGATTTTTAAATAATTTTTTCAAACACTACTTTAAATCTGGATACAACAGAGTGAGAATATTTAATATTTTTATGTAAAAATATAAGTAGTATTGGAAGTGAGGTTCTGTCTCAAATGGAGTTCAAGTATCTCTGGGTTTTTTTCTTGAGCTAGGGTTTTATGGCACCAACGGCTTATATTTTGTTGGCTGCATAATGATGAGCAGCCTTTAATGCCACAAGTTTAGTAACAAAATGATGCTCCAAGGCTCCACAGTGGACGCATTCTTGTACAAATACTAAATATCTACACGGAAGAGGACATTTTTCAGGCAGCGTTAGCAAACTGATCAAGTTTGTGCAGTAATGAGTCTGACAGTTACATAATAAATAACCTTTCTTTACTGTGGCTGCTGCTGCTGCATGATCTAGAGGAACATTAATTCTTACTGAAGGACAGATGATGAGCCCATACGGTCCTTCTCGCTTGAAGAAAGGCAGCCTCTTCTCCTGCTCCAGGGCAAACATGATGATTGGCAGAGTGAAAACCAAAGTCTTCCCTGATCCAGTGAAGGCGATGCCAATCATGTCTCGGCCCGACAGCCTGAACACAAACAGGTTTACACGTATTTAACTCAACAGTGAACACTACTCGTGTTAGTTTCACGTGCAGGACTTACACCGTGGGGATTCCTTGAATCTGAATTGGCGTCGGATGCACAATCCCCTTCTTTTTTAAACCTTTTAGAATTGCTGCAATGACAAGAGAGATGTTGCCACTTGTGAACGGTGTTGAAGCACTACAGGCTTTCATTCAGGCAGGAGTGTGTTTTGATTGTGTGAGACAGACTGAGGTGTGACCTGGTGGAAACTTCATCTCCCTGAAGCTTTTGATGGGAGCAGGGATGCCTTCTCCGTCAACCAGAATGTGGAATTTCTTCCTGACCCGTTCGTGTCTGGTGTCTGGCATGTTCAGGATGTAGCGGGGTGCCTTCCAGCTACAAATAATATGAAAGTTAAACAGTGAATTTTAAAACGTTAACCATATGAGAAGATGTAGAGTTAAACTCAGAACTCGCCTTGTTTTAATTGGATCATCATATATGATACCTTTAGCCATTTCTTTTACAGACATCAGAGCTGAAATTTAAAAAAGGCCAAATTAGTTTTTACACATAAAATGTGACAATAAATCAAAAAGATTTGACAGATCTTGGAACAGTACCTCTTCCCTCTGCAACACTTTCAAGAATCTTCTCTTCCTCTTTCAGCTGCTTCTCTTTGGCAGACTCCTTTCGGGCTGCAGACACAAACATGCAGAAACTGAAGTCTTACAGAACTCGTGCTTGAGCCAAATAAAGGAATAAAAAATATATCAACATAGAGTGGATCAGGATGGAACTAACCTTCTGCCTTTTCCTTCAGATGCTGATGCTGGTCAAGCAGACTTACGTTGGAGCGTGGACCGAGACCCTCGTCCTCATCCCTCTGCTCCTCCCCACTGTCCTTCTGCTCTTCGTCCACTGCCTTTCCTCGCAGACGTAGCATCTTCTGTAGCTGTGAACCAGAGCTGATGGTAACTTTAGGATAAAACTGAACAAGTTTGTCTAAAGTTAAGTTACTCAGAACGATGTAAGCCTAACTCAACCCACAGAAGGTCCTTTAACTTTAGGACAATAAGTATTTGTTTTTTGTTTGGGTTTTTTTTGTTTTTATTTTTATTTTTTTTGGGGGGGGGGGGGGGATCACCATCTCACTTAACTGCTTAAAAATACTATTTTTAAAATATCTTTGTCCGTGATAAACTAGTCAGTAATTTAGAGACAATGAATATAATTTTTTTAGCTCCTCAACTTAAAAAACAAACCACAATTCAGAGTCAGAGTCAGAGTCAGAGTTTCTTTATTGTCATTCACACCTCATGTGGTACATGTGGTGGAGCGAAATTATGTACACAGGGTCCCAGCTTTAATATCATTGACAAAACATTTTTTCCCCTTCAGTACACCCTAAAATATTTTAGACATTTATTTTTATTCTAGTCCAAAGTTTCGGGAAGACCCTCCAGAACCAGTAGCTGAAAACAAAGAGCCATTTTCAGTCAAATTTGCACGAGTCAGTCAGAGGTGGGACATGGAGATTTATTTTTATTTAATTTTTGTTCTTTTCCTAAAACTACTCATGCACACACTCACTCATGTTTTATTTTTACTGAACCAGATAGGTCACCGAGCTGCTTCAGCTTTGTTGGCAGAGCCAACAGGAGTCAGTCATTCTCAGCACTGAAACAGACTTCATGCATGCGAGGAATTGATTTTTGGATTACCGGTAAACACTTAGTCATGCACAAAAAAAAAGTGTGTTTTTGCTTTTTACATCTGAATTAAAACAATTTTGGTAGACAGGATAAGAGATGGAACCCCAAACCAAAGTCCAAACATGAAAGACGTTCCTCTTCAGCACATCTCACCACTGTCCTGCTGTCCTTATACATGTCCAGTACCAGTCCATTGTCTCGTCTCCCATGTGTTAAAAAGAAAACCAAAGATAACTCACCATTTGTTGTTTTCTGATTTTAACTGGAACATACGGAACGTAATCATCATTCTCCGATCTATCTGAGCCGGATTTGTCTTCTCCATGGGACCTCTGAAGAAAAAAAAAATCACTGTTACAATAATCATTTATATTGCTATATTTCTATACAGTAAAACTGAATAGAATATAAGCAGAACTACCCTCTTAAAAACAACTAATACTGTTCTGAAGGAAAAACTAAAATGAGAACGGGAACGATGGTTAAAGCAGATAAGTCATTTCTTATCATTTATTTATTTAACCAGGCAAATCCCATTGAGATCATAGATCTCTTTTGCAAGGGAGGCCTGGGCCTGAAGGCAGCCTAACATGCATGTTTTTGGTCGGTGGGAGAAAACCGGAGTACCCGGAGAAAACCAATGCAAGCATGAGAACAACATGCAAACTCCACACAGAAAGACCCCAGGTCCAACTGGGGTTTGAACCCAGAAATTTCTTGCTGTGAGACAACAGTGTTAACCACTGAGCCGTCATGCTGCCTTAATATCATATAAGGCCTGAAGGCTTTAATTGAGGCAAGCTGTACTGGGAAGCCGAGTCCTCACCCCCTACAGGTGTGCAGTGGAGATTATCCTGTGCTCCAGCATCAATGTGTGGCATGAAGGCTGCACAGAAGTCTGTTGGAGTCAGTCTCCCCACCATCACAGACATCCACACCTCCAGATGCAGGAAGAGGGCCACCTGCATCATGAAGGACCCCACTCACCCAGCACACACTTTTTGCCCTGCTCCCCTCAGGAAGGAGGTTGAGAAGCATTAAGTGTAGAACCACTAGACTGAAGAACAGCTTCTACCCTGAAGCTGTTAGATTCATTAATAACTAACCAGGATAATCACTGTAAGGGGGAGAAAAGGAGGAGGGATGGCCTTGACAGGTAGGAAAATCAGTTAGTCGTTAGAACCAGCTGCTGAGTAACAAATCTTTTATCTTTTGTTCTGAAACGTCGACCCTTCGTTTTGATATAGGAAGACTTCATAGTGGATTTATTTAAGCCTGCTGAACGTAGTATAAACAAGTAATCGGTTATTAAGTCGTGGTTTTTACCCAGTTAAAATACATCAGTGTTTATCATGTATTGTTTTGGTCGACGTTTGATAGTCTGTAGCAGCTTAGCTAACATTAGCTAACCTAAACTATCCTGTCCTCTTTATATTTCAAACCATGTCGTGGCCTGGACTTACCTTTTTAGTATGACTTTCGGGCTCCATTTTTAATTAAGAGTTCAGTAATTTCTTGTGAAATTACCTTAACCGCGTGTTAAGATGAAACACGAGCTACTCAAGTTAGGCTAACGTATCATCATCCGCGCCATGTTGACGGAAGATTCGGTACGGAAAAACGTGAGGGTCAAAACTATCAAGCTCGCGTTTTTCCGAATAGCGCTGGAGGTGCTCGCTTCCATTTAATTATGAGTACCAAATTAAAAAGATCAACATCACACATTACTTTGTCAAAACGGTTTTGTTTTAATATTTCCGAACGAAAGATTTTTCACAGTATCAAAAGTGAATAAAAAACCGAAACAAGCCAACATACATTTGGCTATTGTTTGTATAGTATAAATCTACATTCGAAACATTAAGATAATCTTTTCTAGTTAGGTATAACCTGTAAAGCATCAGAGATATTACATTAAAAACAGAATTTCAGCACATTTTTTTTCTTTAAAAAAAAAAAGGGACCGATCTTCGTGAAAGCCATCATCTTAAAACATTTACACTGGAGTAAAAACCTAAAGGTTTCTGCTGTGACGGGTGCAAATCAAAACATAATCAGAACAAGAGCTTCAGACAGATTGGTTCAGGAGGAGGGTTCCACCAAGGGAGCAGAACAGGTGAGTAGTAGTGTTAGCCTGAACAATTGCTGCAAACGGCTGAAAAAGCAGTTTATCGAGCAAAGATGGCAACAGATGTTCTTCTGAAGTTTTGGTTATAAAAGACAACTGTCCATCACTAATGCCACACAGAAGAGACTGACACTGAAGCAACACACACAAGCTTTGTCAGTACAAGACCAGGGGGGAACGGTTTCCATGTTTCTGTCCTACACATCATCATGCACAGGGATGCATTCGAAGGGGTCCTTCATCAGATTAAGTTTCATCCCATGGATGACTCATAAAAATTAATTAATTAAGTGCTAACGGTTAAATTAGTGTTGCTGTCAAATTAACTGCTTAAACACTCATGCTTTGTTTTTATATAATTTAAAAAAAAATGTATAACAAGACAGTATAAGTACTTTAGCCATTTCATTTGTTCATAATTAAAATCTAGAAGTGTTTCTCTTCAAAACCACTGGAGTCTCGTTGTGGCAAGGATCAATGCAGCCGTCATCACTGTTGCTCAGTGTGATGTTAGTTTTCCTCAACTGTAGGTCAAAATGCACTTTTCTTAACTGTACAGCGTCAGTTTTAAATAATGTTTTGGGTTGTCAATGGATGATGAGCACCAATTTGAATTGATTGGAATCCATCGGTTTCACAAGGTTAAATTGTCTCAGATTTTTTTTTGATAAAAAACCATTTATTTCATAAGGTAAATGTTTACATACTGCATATGTAAGCACATGGATGCATTTGAGTCAACATACTTATTTCCATGTTGTATCTCATTTAAAAGCACACTGCCGTAATAACAAAGGGCAGAGTTGGCCTTGAGAATGCTCACTGGCTTGTAAGCCTCAAGTCGTGTTTCAGTCTTCGTATTGTGAGTTTCAATAAAGGTCCCTTGGCTTTGACGGGAGAAGAAAAGTGGGAATGAGAAAAGGCTTCCGGGCGAACAGGGCTCTGCTGAAAGAGTCTGTGGTGTGAAGTTGTTTTTATTTCCTCCGGCACTCGCCCAAGTTATTGAGCTGCATTCGAAGGAACCTTCTTGAGGCTGAAGTTGGACCAGTTCACTGCTACCTTCTGGCGCGTTTGTTTAGCAGAATCGAGGCAAAACCTACAGTAAAAAAAACAGAAAAAAAAAAGACAAAAACAAGAAGAGGAA